>NC_051180.1:80499765-80799765 GCF_013339695.2 Rhipicephalus sanguineus
GTATTTAAAAAAAAAAACAGCGTTGCAGAGCGACCGAAGGAGTATTCAGAATGGGATCGTTCCCGAATTGGAACTCTAAAAAACGTAGCCGTTGCATTTTGCGTTGAGCTCCTGCCGCCGCGACCGACATACAAGTCCACTGAGAACACTTGCGATGGCGTGTTTGGGTTTCAGAAGCGGCTTGATTTCCATAGGATCTGGAGGTTGAGACTTCTGAAAAATGGGTAGGAGCAATCTAATCCCAATATGAAATGTGAATGCTGCGCAGTAAGCTGCTGCAGACCACAAGCGATTGTCGCGTTTAATGGTATGACGGTGACGCAGCGCGTAAAGGGACCGTGCACGTTTAGGCGCTCCCCAAATCATTCAGCGCCGCGCTGTTACGACGGAATTTATATCACCCTCCTCCTCACCGCTGCTTGCACCCTTCACAGACACCCGACATGCGTTGCTCTCATCATACGGTTTGAGCTTCGCGCTCCTTGCCGCCGTTTACCGACCGACATAGTACAGTACGATCGTCGGGCAATGTGGTTGTGTCTTCATATACAGCCAAAAAACAGCCTAGCGAGAGCGCGACGCAGACCACATTCGCTCGCCAGGCTCTAGATTTGTCGAGTTTATTATGGGACAAAATTCTCTTTCTATAACACAGGCAGAACGCTCGCTAGCAACAGCGCGACATATCCAACATATAGCCGCCTGCGGATGTTACGACGCGCACTAGTGGGCGGTTTAAAACATTGCTATCTTGCATCGCACAGAGAACTGTAAATGACTTAATCGGGCTGAAGTCCCTTTAAGAAGTCTTGGCTTACGTCATCGCGTGGCGTGCATTTCGCATGAGTCGCGAGCCCGATTTCGGCGCTCCAAGGGAGTTTCCGTCGCGTTTCCTCCCCTCCGCCTCCTCTTTCTCTGAGACTACGATGTTGGCCGGTTCCCGAGCACAAACACACTCGCGCTACTTTTCTTCGGCGTACCGTTGTGCGGCTCGAAAAGCGTTTCCGCCGCTTCTCCGAGCGAGCGAGAGCGGGCCGCAGCAGCAGAAGGCTGCCCACGTTGGTGGTGCCCCCCCCCTCTTTTTCTGCCTCGTCGTTTTCTTCTCGAGCCTGCGATGGCGAAGGGATGAAGAAGAGGGGGAGACGGTGGACCGCCAGAGCAGAGGCACAAGGGGCAGCCTTGTCGGCGGCGCCTTTCCGGCGCCCCCACGGCGTGCTGCTTCTCTCTCGCTCGACCCCGGCTGCGTGTCTGTGCCGCTTGCGCTCTCAGCCCGCAACTTTCGCCCGGGCGACGAGATGTAAAGAGGGGGGTTGCGGCGGGCGGGGGGGGGGGGGTAAGCGGGCAATCCTGCCCCCCCCCCTCCCACCACGCGCGTGCCTGCTGTAGGCATTGCGATGAGCTCGCACACACGCACACAAGGACAGCCTCTTGCGAGCTCTCCCTCCGCATGCTGTGTCTGTTCCGCTGCCTTCGAGAGGGGACGTCGAATGAAGCGAGGGAGCATGATGCTGTGGCGAAAGCCTTTTGCGGTAGTCTAGACCGCGGCTTGCCGTTAGCGCCGACTTGTCACTTGCAGTGGCCGGACGGCGCGTTCCCTATCGCTGGGATGGTCAGGGGTGCTATTCTGGACCCTTGTCAAATTACGCCATATGGTCAAATTTCGTAATGGTGGCATTTTAAGCCAATCAGAGAGGCCAGAGTTGAGCAATGGCGGAATTTGACAGGTATGGCACCCTAGGTGGCGCAGGCGTGGCCGCATTGTTGAGGGACCCAAGGCTCCGATTCTCTGGCCCCGACGAGTATCGTTTCAGACACCTTCGACCGTTATTTTTTTCCAGTTTGTGGTCGTTCGTGCAAGCGTTCGCTCCAACCTGTCTCCTTTCTCGTCGGCAGTCGTTTGGTTAGTCATGCTCGAGTCGTGTGGAGAAGACGGCACGTGTCTGTAGCGGGGGATCTGCATGTGATTCGGAAATTCGCCGGGCAACAAATAAAGGGGCCCCTTGCGGTGTTCTGTAAGATATAGCCGCGTTGATTATTCCATTACTTGAACTCTTGAAGGAGTTGGTGCATCAAGCTTTCCGCATGCGTTGTCTGTTATTTCGCGAGAGGGTATCTATCTACATAGTGCATGGCGTTGTTAAATGCGCACTGTCTGCAAGGTCCTCTTGTGTACTTAAAGCGGTTAGCTGGGCTAGCTAGAACAACTGACGCTTGTGCATTTCCATCGCTTAAAACAAACATAAAAATAAAGTTTATTGCTCTTGATGTGTCTCCGTGTTTTACAGCGTGCCGTCGTTGTAGTAGTAGTAGTCGCGTAAATCATGTGACCTGAGGGGTGGTGGATGAATAAATAAATAAAACGAAATGAGGATGATGCTGGAAATTATTATGATGACCAGGGCTTAAAGTCTCCCTTCATTGGAGGGGGGGGGCCACCATAAAGCGTATATATATATATATATATATATATATATATATATATATATATATATATATATAACGGACGCGGTGCCCGCTGGCATATCGAATAATAAACGCCGGATTTCTAGATATATCGGTCAAGATCCAGTTTCGCGGTCGTATTATCCAATTTTGGGCAAAAATGTGATTGTATTAAACGCATGAAAATGCATTATTTCCGAGGGATGTTGGCCGGGAATAAAACAAAAATGTATTGAGCTGAAGAACGTATTATGCAGAACCGTATCAACGAGATTCCACTGTATATAATAATATATGCTATAGATTAAGCGTTAAGAGAGGTGTTTGCGATGATCACAGTGCAGTGAAGCCAACTGTCTCTCCAACTGATCAAATGCTTATGAATGCTAGACAAATATATTTCGGGCATTTATTCAACGTGTCATTCCAATCAAGCATTAAATGAAATATTTTGGGAACGATTCTTCAAAATTAACACGTGATATACAGGCTTAAAGATATGTCAACTCAAAGTAAGTAACGTTAGTTGACTCGCTGGATTCGGAACTTCAGGCACGGCAATGCTATATTTTATTTTCGCTACCCCTTGCTAATAAAGTGGGCAAATTACATACGTCTCTGTAATTACACACTTGGGATGCACAACTAAAAGAATGAAAATTGAGTGGCAAGCTAAACAGACCATAGTGAACCATTACTGATGCACGAGCAGGTAGCTTTACATTCAGGTGCCTTGTGAAACAGTATGCTGCGCCAAGACGCTCTGTCGAACAGGGTGGTGACCCGTGGTTTCAGGAGGCGTTGCCCGCGCTGTTCAGTGTCTCAGCGAATTGCATTCAGCAGTACGACGACACCTGATTTTTTCTCTTTTGCTAACACCCCGTCAACCAAACATTCGCGATTAATAAATCATTATTCGGGAAATTGCAGAGTATAATTTCCCCGCACAAAGCACTACTGCGAAAAAATTCAGCTCCAGCACTTGTCGAATGGGTGCCGCAGTGCCACCGTCGGACTGCCGAGAGGGAGCCGGGCCCCTCCTTAAAAAATGGAGGGGGGGCCGGGCCCCCCCGGGCACCCCCTGACTTTAAGCCCTGATGATGACCCTCGAATGATGAAGATGACGACCTTTTGTACCGAAACTCGTCGTCATCATTAGAGCTTCGATGTCCGACGGATTTCATGACGTGGGACTGGCTGATTTTTTCTCCTATTTCTCTGAAGTACTGGAGACGCATCGAACGCCCTCTTGTTTGCTTTTCAAGGGCTGCCGTGGCTTTCCAGTCGGTTACGCAATCGACCCCCTTGATGAGCGCACTCGAGACATCCCCGAGGTTTCGTTATGCGAAAAAATTACAGGGGCGAGCTTGTTGCTTGAGTTTTTTGATGGGATTCGAAGGCGGTCTCCGGGAAGCAGAGGACATGACTCAAAACAAAGAAGGCCCGCTCCGCAGGCGGCACGAAAATAGCCTGGCAAGCATGCAAATAAGCGAGCCTGGCGGTGGCGAGCGAAGGCGAGGCCAGTGTCGCGGCTGCACCGTCAGCTATACGTTGTGACGCTTGATAGATGCGAAGGCTCGACCTTCTCAGCGTAACCAATCGCGAAAGAACCCCTCCCCACTTCAGTCCTAGGAGCACGATGCCCGGGACCGAGGAGTTCCCCGGCGTCCTCTGCATTCGCTGATTCACCGGTGCCTTGGGTGCTGAGCGACGGCCGCGGGGGCTCTTGTAGACCAGGCTCGCGGAAGCCGCGTTATTTCGGGAGCCGCTTTCGTTCGTTTGCTGAAATTTCCGCGGAAGGAATTCGACGCAGGTATATTAAGTGGATCGGTACAACCTGCCAGCTTGCTCACAACCGGTAATACGCACGAAAAATGACATTTGGCACACGGTATACTGTACGCACGGGTTACTGTCAACTTCATCGCTGCGTTCTCACCAGGTAGCTACGAAAACCTGTATGCCCTGATCAGAGTGCTTCCCGTCGTGGTAAGCTACTAAGTTCGAGGACTCGGGTTCGATTCTCGGCGACTGCGGCGGCATTTCGGTTGGGGAGAAACGCAAGAACACCCGTGTACGTGGATGTTGAAGTGCACGTGAAATGAAGGCCAAGTTATTGCGGAGTCCCCCACGGAGGCTTGCCGCCTAATCATGTTGTTGTTTTTGCACGTAAAACTTCACCAGAGCTTAATTAATCCAAGTCTTGCATACAGTACGGTCATCTTCTTTTCGGGGAGGGGAGGAGGTGCATATATTAGTTATCGCAAAAGTCTTTGTGTTTGTTATCACAAAAGACTCTATTCACAACGCTATGAACTTCTATCTACCATTTGCCGGCCGCCGATCACGATTGGCTGACAGTTGCTATATATATATATATATATATATATATATATATATATATATATATATATATATATATATTTGCGAAGAACTGTAGCGTAAGGACTTGTTTTTAGTGTGCGGGCAGTGAATAAAGCTCACATTCTTAGCTTCCTTTGCCATTTCTTGTTTTCCTTGTTATTGAGAGCGTGTTACTGGGGATACGAGATGGCAAAGCTTTCATCCGGGAAAGTTGTTTGCCATGGGCTGGCCGGCTTCGCTAATGAGATGTCTCAATGAGATTATACGGTTCCAGCTTCCCTCTGGCTGCCGTTCAGAGGGCTTTGTGCGATTTCAATGTAGCGAGAAACTCGGATGGCGCGACACCTCGCGCATTCCTTCACTTTCGAGAGCGAGTGGTTTGGTATACCTGGAATGAAAAGTCTTCGGCCCCGCGTAACGATGACGAGTCGTGCGGTGTGGATAGTCATATTGTTGAAGAAAAGAAAAGGGGGGGGGGGGGGAGGAAAGAGAATACGATGCGTGGGACGGGACCCTCGAATTAGGTTCTTACCTTAGATCGCAGTGAGCGAGCACCACAGATAATGCACTCCGGAAAGCCGGACCCCGCATCTCCCTCTCAACAAGGCGGTGGCCCGGCAAATTCGCCCTCGTGCTCCAGTGTCCGTTGTGTTACGTGCGCATGTGTGTGTGTGTGTGTGTGTGTGTGCGTGCGTGCGTTCCGCGCCTGATGACTTCGGTTCGTTCTGGCTTTTCAGTTGCACCATGCCTTGCAGGTGCAGGCCTCGTCGATGCATACCCCCCTCCCACCCCACAGTTCCTTCTCGCATCGATCTCTCCATACTTCAGTCTTCTTTAGCTCCGAGGTTCCCAAAATTAGGAGGGCCGTGGCATGTGTGGGACGGTATCTATCGGAGAACAAAAGAAAAAAAAAAGAAAATGCAGTGCGCATTTGGACTTTGGCTAATGTGTGAGCGCAGGCTGAAAGAGAGCGAGGAGGACAAAGAAACAACAAATCCGCTGCGCTGCCGAGTCCCTTGTTTTCGAGCGCAGGTTCTCGAGTCTTCTTCTTCTGGACCATCGAAAATGGGGCTTGATGAACGTCTCTCTCTCCTCGTGCGTGAGAAACAGAGGGGAAAAGCTCTAAGCAACCAGCATTGCAACTGCACGTAGATTGGAGGACGAATGCGAAGAAACCACCACCACCGCCGTCGTGCGGAGTCACAATTGCAGGCGCCCCTGACGCCGCCCGCGGACGACTACGTGTGTGCGTGCTTGCGTGGAGCGGCGCCTTCCGCGCAATGAGAGAGAACCAAAACCAAAGACAGAAACAATGCGCTTGGCTGCCGCAGGAGTCGGTTCTTCTCTTCCTCCTTCCCCTCCTCCGCGTCTCGCAGGCGCCGTCGCGGCTTCTTGGCTTCGGTCTCTCTCTTTCCCATCTTCTCTCCCTCCTACACGAGCCGTGGAACCTGTAATCAGCGAGCACGGTAATAACCGTGCTCCTTCCAACGTTCTTTGCTGCTCTGGCTGCCTCGGCTGTTGCGGCGCCGGCCGATGCTGCGCCTGCTTTCGCCTTCCCTAGGCCCGAGTCCTCCTCTCATGCGGACTCTTCCCTTCCGCTCCATGCCTTCTCATTCATTTATTTTCTCCGTGTCTGGGGGTGCTGCCGTGTGCCGCGATTCTTTCACTCGTCTCCGCGCATGCGTGCGCTCGGAATATTTCATGCACCGGCGCTGCGATATTTAGGATATCTTTGCGTCGCGCATATTACGTTGCAGAACGGCAGATAGGTGGGCAAGTTGGTTTGCGTTCTTAATGATGGAAAAGCAACGCTCGAACGAATACAAAAGGAAACTCAACAAGATATGACATGCGCTGTACTCACAACTGAAGTTTTCTTTAAAAAAAAAAAAAAAAGGAATGCCCCTTATATGCAGCTTGCATCGCCACACAAAAATATTTATCGCAGAAGTGTGAAATGAACCACGTGAAGATGATGTCAACAAGAATAACACACGTCCTGCCTCCTCCTCGTTCCTTTTGTATTCGTTCTGTAGCTGCCTTTCAATCATATTACGTTGATTTCACATACAACGAAGACGATGACACGGCGGATGAGTGAGCTTCTATCTAAGGTGCACCTTAGATAGTGCACCTAAGTGCATCACGAATATTAACGATCAGTCTTGTGTTAAAATGTTAGTATGATCGTTACTTTGAACAGTGATAGAAAAAACGAATTTTTAATTAGATCATTTGCTTCTTAAGAACCGATGTTATGGAAGGAAGTGCCTTCATGCCCTTTTCCTTTCTTGTTTCTTGCGCGGTATACTTTATTTTATTTTATTTTATTTAAAAAATACTGCAGGCCATGTGGCCCATGCAGGAGGGGCAGGGTACAACATAAATACACGTACAATGCACAATTTAGTATCATAAACAAGTCAGGTAAAGATAAAAACAACTCTAAATAAAAAATAATTAGGAAATAGTGAGGAAGTAATTCTGTATTGATTCAGTCGAGTCGAGATGATCAAAAGGTATCAGGTTCCATTCTTCTATGGTGCGGGGAAAAAAAGAATATTTAAAGAGTTTAGATCTGGCAACATAAGGGGAGAGTGTGAGGGAATGGGAATGACGGGTTTTCCTAGTCTCAGAAAGGGTTATGTATATAAGGACTGGGATCTATAAAAAAAATTTACGATTTAACAAAGAATGGAGGAACTTCAGTCGGGATATTTTACGCCTCATTTGGAGTGTGTGAAAACCGTTAGAACGTATAAGATCAGTTACAGAATCCTCGCGGCTGTATTTAGAAAAAATGAATCGCATGGCTTTTCTCTGTATTCTTTCAAGAGTATTAATATTGGTTTTGGGGAAAGGATCCCAAATAATGCAGACGTATTCTAATTTGGGTCTGACAAAAGTGGTATAGGCTAAAGTTTTCACGTCAGGGGATGCATGTTTAAGCTTGTGGTGAAGTAGACATAATTTTCTGAAAGCTGAAGAGGCGGTGTTGGAAATGTGGGTGCTCCAGTTGAAGTTGTTAGTAATGGTAACTCCAAGATATTTGTACTCGTTAACTTCAATCAAAGGGTCTTGGCCAATGGAGTATGAATACTTCATCTGCGATTAGTCGACATGAAAGATTGCCTTGATCTGGAATTTACATTTTCTACGCCGAACAGGTGGTAACCCGCCTTGCCTGAGCCACTGCTATCCCTAGGTGTTCCACGACCGTTTTACGGGACAGCGGAGAAGTACAATCCTTGTGGCGCCCCCTCGTGACACTTGGTCATATTCGATCGCAAACAACTATATTCCCAACTACTACATTCCGATTGGCTGATGGTGTGAAGCTCTAGGCGGCAATAATCATTGTCCTTCAGCGGGGACATCCTTGCAGCGCAGTTACGTGGTATCCCACTCGGTGCGCGAACCTGTCTTATTGATACATACTTGCCTCACAGTGAAGGAAAGAAGATGACTTTTCAAGGGCTCGTTTTTCTTTGTTAGACACAATATTAATGAGAACTAACAGACAATAATGCCAACGAAAGTATAAGGGGTGTTATTTGTAGTAATTAAGATATACGCGTGAAGAAAGTAAAGCGGACGAAAAGATAACCTGCCGCCGGCAGGCACCGAACCTGCGAGCTTCGAATAACGCGTCCGATGCTCTACCACCGAGCTACGGCGGTGGTCATCCTCTCTTCCACAATGTGTGTGATGAAAAAGCGTTTTGGTTTGTTAATTTATTTTTTTTATTAAGCGGGTACTACATTAGGGGGGAATTATGAAGAGGCAAGATGTACGTACCACATACATGATTGAGCATAGAAAAAAACTAGACTATACGAGTCAGTGATAAATAAAATCAAGTAAATAGAGCCCGAAAACTATAGGGTACCCAACCAAAGGAAACGAGAGCTCAGTGAGAGGACTCAAGGCCTACCATGCCGTTCAGCGAAAACACATGTACGCTGATTGTATGGAAAAATGGCTTATGTAGCTTTTACGTAGGGAGCAGGTGGAAAAAAAAAAATATGTAGGCTAAATTCTAATCTACAAGTGGCAAAGCAAAATGTCCGAAAATATTTCGTCTGAAACTGCCTTTTGTATTTGAACAAACAACCGCCTTAAGTCCTCGTTTCCAGCGCCGCTGCGTTACGGTCGGTATTCCGGTGCTTCGTAACTGCAAATAAATCCACGAACGCGTCGCTGTGTCTCTATTTTTTTTTTCTTTTTTTTTCTCTCTTCTAGCGTGCCTTGCACGCGTCGCACGTGATGGTGCTGCCCTCTTCTCACACTCCGCATCAGCGCTCAGGAAGAGGGAGAAAGGGAGGGAAAAGCGATGACGTCGGCGCGATAGGATGTGCGGGCCATCCGGCGGCCTAATTGCAGCATCCAGCTGCATGGGGCGCTGTAGGAGGGTGTGCACGACTAGCTAGAATTACTGTTACACGAAGAGACCCTCCCCTCCGGCGGGGCTCTCCTCCACCGTCCACATACAGTCGCACGCCTTGTCTGTCTTATGCAAAGGTCTTTTCAATCGCCGCAATGCAATGGTTGTCAACGATTCCCGTTGTCCCATATAGCTCGTTATTCTTCTTGTTTTTGACGAGTTTTTGACTAATAAGTATAGCTGTTACTGGCCTATTTGGTATTACTCGCTTGGAAGTACATTCGGCACGCGCTTGTGTCTGTCGTAACGTAACGCGTTCAGTACATCGTGTTTATTGCCAGAATAGACACAGGGTCTAGTACTCACGCAAGCGAGCACTATAATGTCGGCAGGATAAGAGAATGTATGGCAGATACCTAAACTGTTTCACGGCAGAGCGTATAAAACAGCGGAAACAAAAGGGACACAAGAGAAGAACGAACGACACGAGTCCAGTAATAATAATAATAATAATAATAATAATAATAATAATAATAATAATAATAATAATAATAATAAATAATAATAATAATATCTGGAGTTTAACGTCCCAAAACCACGATATGATTATGAGAGAGGCCGTAGTGGAGGGCTCCGGAAATTTCGACCACCTGGGGTCCTTTAACGTGCACCTAAACCTAAGTACACGGGCCTCAAACATTTTCGCCTCCATCGAAAATGCAGCCGCCGCGTCCGGGATTGACACGAGCCCAGTGTTTTAGAGGGCGAGCCAGGATTTCATTTCAGAGCAAGGGGGTCCGATCCCTCATGTGTTCGTGCGTATGTGTGTTTACATTTCTGCGTGTGCAAGCTGAATTTCGGGACGCCCTCTCTACTCTGGCTACGCCTGTGGTGTCGGCATGATCACTATTCTCGCACGCTCAACCAGTGTTAAGTCTGTAGTGTAGCTTTGCGCAAGCCTCATGCCTTCGGAACCATTAATTGGCCCCTTAGTCATTGGAACGCACA
This sequence comes from Rhipicephalus sanguineus, assembly GCF_013339695.2. Taxonomy (NCBI): domain Eukaryota; kingdom Metazoa; phylum Arthropoda; class Arachnida; order Ixodida; family Ixodidae; genus Rhipicephalus; species Rhipicephalus sanguineus. The sequence goes on from NC_051180.1 coordinate 80,509,964, forward strand.
CTTGTAGCTTGTGTCACAGCAACAATATATTAATTTGAACTAACGCACAAGGAAACTGTATAGGGGAAGTTATTTGTAGCAATAATTACGATGTAAATGTGAGGAAAGTAAAGTGCACGGATAAAAAAATAACTTGCTGTCGGCAGGCACCGAACCTGCGACATTCGATTAACGCGTCCGATGCTCTACCACTGAGCTACGGCGCCGGTCATCCTCCCGTCCACTTTATGGGGTATGTATGTGCATTCAAACGTAGGAGTGTTAGTCAGCGGCGCAAGTAGCCATGACGGCGAGTGTAGGACGCTCGCCATGACGCCGTGAGTGCATTTACGTACAAGCAGGAGCGTCGGCAGGATTTTGTCTTGGGGGGTGCAAAGCAATGTTGCATGGCGGCTGGGGGGAGGGGGAGAGTACTGGTGTAGCTTGGGGGGGGGGGCAAGTGCTGGTGTGGCTTGAGGGGGGCAAGTGCCCCTTTTGCACCCCCCTGCCGACGCCCATGCGTACAAGTAAAGTATATTTACAAGCATACTGTTCGAAACCCTGTTGATGCACGTAGAGGACTCTTCAGGCCGAACGGGGAAAGCTGACAAAGGCGTGCCCTCCGGAACACGGCATTTTATTCGCGAGACGTTCTCAGCGCGCTGTTATCAAGCTGAAATATGTTTTATGAATGGCTGAGCTCGAAAAAAGCACGTGGAAGCTGTTACCGCGTTCTCGTTGCAAGCGATTGTTTACCCTTGTAATGTACGGATAGCGAGCGCAGTCCGGTGAGAACAAAAAAAAAAAAAAAGTCTTGTACTCGGCGCAGGGCGATTTGCGAACTTTACCTACAAAGGGAGCCTTTAGTTAAAAATAAAAGTGTTTGTGAGATTGGGGCTGTCAGGAAGGCACTGAGATCGCAGCGCGAAAGCTATAGTGTCGTTTATTATTTTAGAGCGCAGCTCTGAGGCGCCCGTTCCTGCGTTGAGCGGCGTCGCCGTCGGGGGCGTAACTAGACTGACAAAAAGAAATAATAAATTATAAAAAAATACTCAGGATTAAATGGGACTTGAACCCGAGCCCTCTGCGTGGCAGTCGAGTATTCTACCACAGAGCCACTGTGGTGCTTGAAGCTCATTTGCAAAAATACCCTATACAGGCGTCATGTCAGGCAACGAATCGCGTTAACCTATGTAATATAGCGTGGCAGAAGAGTAAAATAACAACCACTCATCACACGATGCTAATTGCGCTACGAGTGTGTGGTTTAATGCTTCCCACCCACTGCAAAGTGCTCAGCCATAATTCCTGATCGTCATCAGCGACATGTAACATCAACAAAGTGCACATAATACCTTAGAGATGTGTGGCGGGTAGTCTAGTGGCGGGTACCTCGCTTATCCGCAGAAAGACGAATAATGGCGTAATGGGTGCTGGCCTACTTCACAAAAATTATAATTTTAGTCGATACCCTGCGGAAAGCAAAAACTTCAAGGACAGCTGGTCTTGCCCCAACACGAAGCTGCGCTCAGAATTCGCATTGGGCAGTATCGTAATCGTCGGTGTATCTTTTTTTTTTCTTTTTTTCGGGGCAGTGCACTATTATGTATCATGGAGGTGATCGCAGACGCGATTGGCAATGGCAACTACATTGTACACACAGAACAGCTTGCAGGTGGATATTGATCGCGTTGATCGCGGTCGCTCTTTATTTGTGTTGTTCGCTTGTCAAAAGTCGCGCGCGAAGATTGTTGTTCGGCAGGAAGGAAAAAAAAAAAGTACACAACGGATTGAAACGGCGCTTTTGTCCTCCAGACTGTTTCGCAAAGAGTGAGTATTGCGAGAGTGCGTGTGTTTACATACAGCATGCGAATGATGGTTATTAGGGCGAGAGGGTGTGCACACCACGTACTGCCTGTCGTTATTATTCATTCGTGTTTTTTTTTTTTGTCTTTTTTACTACGCGCGCTACGACTACTGCCGCACACACAATGCTCATTGTTGGTGCGTGAGTGAGCGTTCTGTCTCTTGTTCTCGTCCTGCGCTGATTTATCGGCGGCACGTGTTTAGCCCCCCCCCCCCTCCCTCCTCCTCCTTGCGTTTGCCCTCGTCGAGATTCCTGCTGCTGCTGCACGTGGCGTCGCAAGTCGAGACACAACTGTCGTCGTCGTCGTCGCCCCACCTGTCCTCTCTCGATCGGGAACCCTGGGGACGATGCCACCTTTCGCAAGACGCCCTTTCGCAACTTCTGAACGGCAGTCGTTTTGCGTTTTTTATTGTGGTTAACCGTCTCGAGCTGCGTATTTACTGCGGTTTTCGTGTTTAAGGTGCGGTGTCCACACGCGACGCCGGGATACTTGAATGCCTACCGGGGAGTTTCGGGGAGCTCTAAACTCCCCGAAAGGAAGTACGAGTTGCAAAACTCGCTAGTGGGTGAACTCGGCTTTGCGTGATGTTGGTATGTCAGTAACATAGCCTTCAAACGACTGACAGAACGCCGCGATCCCAGAGGTCATGTCAAACCGCAGATTGGCGTGGCGTTCAGCATTCCCGAGAGCCAGCCAGCCAGCCCCCCCCCCCCCCCCCCACTCACACACACTACGGGTGGCATGTACGCTGTCATGGCCGTTGTACGGGGCCCCTCCTATCTCCCCAATCCCCCCTTATACTGTATTGTGATAATTCTTTGATTAACGCAGTATGTTTGTTTTTCCTCAAATACGCCCTGCGGCAAAATTGTGTTTACTGAGTAACATTCACTGGTGGCCAGTTGTTTTCGCCGTTCGGAGGTGATGGCTACCTCTTGTCACTCGGTTAACCACATAAAACAGTAATTAAAGGAAAATGGATTCTTGTGTGGGACACAGTTGTACACATGTAGCTTCATGCGGGCTCGCATGTCCGGCCAGCCTTGGTCGCAGGCGGCGGCTGCGTTCGTGTTTTCGTCGTCGGCGGGGTGAGCAGGGATGAGGGACAGCCGTGGCCAGATGCGGTCAGGAATGCGGCGCGTCCTCGCCCCGTCACCGCCGCCCGTAACCCGATCGCGCTGTATATGCATGCCGTATACGCCGCGCAGTCATGCACGTGGGTGAGAAATGTCTCGGACACCGCGGTCCTCCTCAGAGCGAGCCGCCGCTGAGGGCCGCCCGTGCAAACCCAGCCTCGAAGCGCTGCTCGGTCCTTTTTGTTGCATTTACTCCCGTCGATGCCGCCCGTTTCATTGCCCGCTCGTGGGTCCTGGCCCCTGGGAGAACGAGTGCCGCGGGCCTGTACCACGGCTTTTGAACAGAGTTGAACGTTGGGGGATTTGGTGTTTGGACGTTCATATCATCGTGAGTAGCGTAACGAAACGACAGAGCAGAAAAAAAAGTCACAGTTTCGCCGCAAGGGCGAAGCAATGAATGCGATAGCAAGGAACTAATGCTATACGAAGTGAGGCTCGCCAATGGATACTCTCAGTTTGAACAGCGCTTCTGTTGCAAAGGCGGCCGAAGCAGCGAAGGAAACTAGCGTGCTTCAAGTGTCGAGCTGTGACACTTGATAGTTCGCGCTCATCTTCTGTTTGTTCGTTTAGCGGCGTCCCTGAGCTCGAGTGACATTCGTACGCGCCGTAACATGAGCGCGGACATCACGGTGAAAGCGTGAAACATTCCTCTACCCCGCGCCACGAGAAAACCGCGCGAGCAGACAGCGGAAGGGCAAGCTTCTCCCATGCGCAAATATAAGAAGAAGCGAGCGAGCTCGCCGACGACTTTTAAATGCGCCCGTCGGGCTCCTAGCGCCACCTCGCTGGTAATGAAGAAACGCTTATTATCGCCTTCTGTCTCTGAGTCCGTCCAGCGCTAAATGGTGTGTATATAACGCTCGCCGTTAGCTACGTAGAGGATCTGCGTTTCGTGGCGTAGTGGATAGCGCCGCTCGCTGCGGAGCAAGAAGTCCCTGGTTCGATTCCGCGCTTCGGAAGCATTTTTCTGAATTATTTTTCTTTGGGGCTTTTATATATATATACATACTTATACATATACGGTGCATGACGGCGACGGCAAAATTCAGCCGAGACTGTCCATATAATTGCTATCGCAATAAAAAGGAAAAACAAAACAAAAACGAGCACAGGCGCACCGAGCCTGCGTGTTCGTGTTTTTCTTTCTGTTGTGTCGTTTCGTGGCGCTACTTTGAACAAACTTTGTGCAGTTCAAGTGGACTGCCTTCTTCTTTCTCCCCCCCCCCCCTTTTTTTTTTTTTGCGCGACTGTCTGCCTCCGTACACGCGTTCCAGCTTATATGATGCCGATAATTGCCTATAGTGAGATAACTAGATTCAGCAGTCTGAGCGGCGCTCCGCTCAATCTGTCCTGCAGCATATCAGTAGGTCGTGAGTGGCTGACGACATGAGAGGAACAGAACAGAGATATCCTTACATCAGTACTTCGTCACATTAGTGGGAAGAGAGAAAGGAGAAGGGGGGGGGGGGGTTCGTGGAGCCCAGTCGCAACGGTTTTGAAAGCCCATTGAATTTTTACACGATCCTCTTCGTTTTCTTTCTTTTTTTTTTTTCGTCGTCACTAGCCCGCATCTGGAGCTCTTAGGCACTCCAAGGGTCAGTCATATGGGCGTAGGTACCGTGCAATTTGCCACAATAACGAACCGATTTTATCGGAGGTGCATAATGTTAGGCAAAATACTAAGTAACACCGGAATGGTCGGCAACTGTCGTTTGTCGATGCTTCGTTTTACACACGCAGTCGCTGAGTTTTCTTGAAGATGTAAAAGTTGAAACTAGTCACGTAGTTCTGTTCAAGATATATTACAAAATTTAAAAAAAGGGGGGGGGGGTGACCTTAGATAACAACGAGAATGGAAAAAGAAAAGAGCATGGAGCTGAACGAGGCGTACACTACGTCGGCTTTTTTAACATGCATTCACGAAGACAAAGGCCGAAAGAGAGCAAAACTGACACGCGTGCACTGTGTAATTTCGCACTGTCTTTGCGGCTTCGCGTCACTCGTGTTTCGAGACAGATAAAGAAAGAAAGAAAAAAAAGGAGGGGGGGGGGTGCTTCGCGTTCTAGATTTATTGTTATTATCTGAAGTTTCAAAGTGTACCAAAGGGCATGATACGGCGGTGTTTACGGTCACCCATCTACCTGAAATTACAGAGCAGCTGGCTGTGGACCTTCATACCGCACTTTCCCCTCTGCCTTGAGACATAAGTAAATGCCGGACGACGAAGCCCCTGCCCTTTCGAAGTTCTTGACATTCTGCTATCACCTTTTATATGTGAAGTTATTACGAAGAAATTTTTACTGCATGCTTTTACGCAGGTGTTTCAGAGTTTCAAATTGTCGCGGGGAAAAGGGTAGCGACGGTGCCCATCCGTCTAGGTAATCTACTTATTTACTTTTTATGACTGGCAGCGCGCGCGAATGTTATTGTATTTTACGTGTTCTCCCGGCGTATAAAGTTGTTCGCCCATGCATGAGCGCTTGTGTCACGCTGGCCAACAGGTTGGCCGTCCTTGACCGCAAACAATGCGTTTCGAAGGCGCGGGCACCGTCACGGCGAAGCAGCATGCAACTGCGATTGTTCGAGGACGTGAGACAAGAGCTCGTATCCTATACGTTGTGAATCCTATACAGCTGCAGAGAGCGTCGTTTGCGGGCAGCGTTGACCACGCCACATGTCCAACTCTATTTTGACACAGCTGTATCAGGATGTAATGCCTCTCAAGGCAAGTATACTGACACATGTCCGCAGTTGCGGAAACTCCACCGCGGACTTTAAAGTTTAGAAGAGGTGGACCGCGGTGGTGGAATAGCACGTAGGCTGTCTCGCTGCTAAGCTCGAGGGCGCGGGTTCGATTCCCAGCCACAGCGGCCGCGTTTCGACGAGGCCAAAATGCAAAAGAACACTCGTGTGCTTTTAAGGCGCACGTTAAAGAACCCCAGGTGTTCGAAATTAATCCGAAGTCTCCCACATCGGCGTTACTCAGAATCATAATGTGGTTTTGGAACGTAAAAACCCAGCGGTTATTACGACACTTGCGTTTGCTTATATGCCGGTAGGTGTATAATTTAATATGCACTTGCATATGTAGATGTATATGCAGGGGCAATGCAGGCCTCATGTCAGTCATGCCCAATGCGGAGCATTGCTAAGCGAAAAAGTAGCCTGTTGCCGCATTAGCTTTCTCTGACGTCATATATTTCATCATCTGCTCGCCGCCATTTAATAGCATGCTGATTATGTGCTGTACTACAATGCAAAGTGAACAAAATAATAAGCCCCGACGTGGAAATTATGCGGGACTTTTCGGCGGCAGTATAACTTACCCATGCTACGCGAAGGGGTACTGTGAAAGTGGCGTCATAATGAGGATCTCTACGCAGCACTTCGGGCGCCAAGTACATTAGAAAGGTCATGTTTCTTACAGAGAATGAGTGGTAAGGTTTCGAGTTGTTATTGACCATGGCGTCTCTTCTTTTTTAACTCTACCGTGACCTCGCCCTTATACACTATATAGCAAACGACGCCGATGACCTAAAGTCCCTGGCTTTAGGATGACTCAGCCATAAGTACCCTGGGGTGACCATCAATGCCACCTCAATACCCTCAAGTGCCACCGCCTCCTGGCGGACGAGAGGCGCGATGCTGGTGGACCGATCGAGCCACGTGACTTCCGTCTTCCGAGCTCTTGGACTGACGTACGTGGCGGTTGCAGCCTGGTCTGTCTCGTCTCGCCGTATAATACAGTCAGTCCGCACATGTGGTCCCGGTATATTAATTGCTCGGAATACGTGCTTCGCTTGTGGCAGCGAGGCGTAGAACGAACACGCAACCTTCTTTGTTATCGCGGGACTCGAATGTCCTTTGCCGAGTCACGTGGGCTTTGGCACTTCCTTGCTTGCGGGACCGCCGGCCTGCCCGAGCGCCATGGTGGTTCTTCGCTTAGACCGGGAGATCGTTCCCGGTAGATCACATGAATCCCAGCACAAGTACACTCCTGTATGCAGGAAGTCGGCATAGCGCTATTGCGCCTAATGTAGGTGACTGAGAAGACAGATAGAGGCATATAGCTTTCTCTTTCCGAAACGTTCCTACACCTTGCAGGATTCTGCAGAAATGGTTTGCCGTTGTAGTTGACTGATCTCGGTAACTTGTAACAATTTCAGTAAAATGTTCGTTTGTGTAAACCTTCGCACTCATTCTTCTTTCTTTCCTTTCCCCTAGTGCGAATTTCTATCTATCTATCTATCTATCTATCTATCTATCTATCTATCTATCTATCTATCTATCTATCTATCTATCTATCTATCTATCTATCTATCTATCTATCTATCTATCTATCTATCTATCTATCATTCACCGAGACAGACAGACAGACAGACAGACAAGACAGACAGACAGACAGACAGACAGACAGACAGACAGACAAGACAGACAGACAGACAGACAGACAGACAGACAGACAGACAGACAGACAGACAGACAGACAGACAGATAGATAGATAGATAGATAGATAGATAGATAGATAGATAGATAGATAGATAGATAGATAGATAGATAGATAGATAGATAGATAGATAGATAGATAGATAGATAGATAGTACGGTCCAGGATATGTTGTCAGCTGGCCGAAAGAAGAGACCTCGCTCGCAAAGCATTTCAATAGAGTAAGCCCGCACGGATGCAACAACGCAGGACCCTCTGAAGCCGTCGCGAGGACCTTGCTCGCAACAAGGACTGCGAAGCATGTAATGCTACGTCGTCTCCTCGTTCGTTCGTTCGTTCTTCCGCGTTCGGTCTGCGATTGCGCAAGCCACCGTCGTCCGCGGCTTAATGAAACGAAATGGATGCTCTCCACGGGGCCGGCCCTCCGGCGGCGTTGTGTATACTTGCGTCAGATGAAGCGAGTCGGCGCGATGTTTTGTGCTGCGCCGATGGAACGCGTATATCGCAACGCGGGCGCCTTCTGGAAGACGTCCATCGCGGGTGTTGCTTTGTATAGGATCTCTCTGCTTCTCAGCAGCAAGTATAGAAAACCGAGCCTGATGGAACACCGTGCCGAATGGGGACCGCGCTTATCTTACGCAGCGGGTGCACATCGCGGCTGTGACGATGGAGCTCGCAGCTAACTATTTTTGGTGTGAGAAGGAGCGCGCTCCCTCCTCGCGCGCGCCATGCTCGTGCTGAGTCGCAGGGAGAATAGAGCCAGCGTCTTTCAAAAGCATCGAAGTACTCTGATATAGCGAACAACCGGTGTGCGAGCGTCGTTTTCTCCGGTAGTTTGCGTAGCCGCTGCATCGGAATTAAATATCGCGTTGGTCTGGGCTAGTAATTTCTGGAGTTTTACGTGCCAAAACCACCATATGATTGATTCACGCCGTAGTGGGAGACTCGGGGTCAATTTCGACCAGCTGGGGTTCTTTAGCTCGCACCCAAATATAAGCACACGGGTGTACTTTGCATTTCGCCCCCATCGAAATGCGGCCGCCGTGGCCGGGAGTCGAACCCGTGCCCTCAAGCTTTAAGCGACACCCTACGGCTGGCTACCACGGCGGGTGTCGAGCGGGGCTGCGCTCCCGTCAGCGACGTCTGACGACTTGTTGAATTGCCCCGCCACGGTGGTCCGGTTATGGCGCTCGACTGCTGACCCGAAGGTCGCGGGATCGAATCCCGGCCGTGGCGGCTGAATTTTCGATGGAGGCGAAAATGTTTGAGGCCCGTGTACTTAGATTTAGGTGCATGTTAAAGAACCCCAGGTGGTCGAAATTTCCGGAGCCCTCCACTATACGGCGTCTCCCATAATCATATCGTGGTTTTGGGACGTTAAACCCCCAGATACTAGTACTTGGCGAATACGTTGACAGGTCGTTTTACAACTGCTTCTGCGTGTCTGTGCGTATATATAGTTCGTGTCTGTGCGTAGCTCGTACACATCGACGTCACAGATCCTGTCGACGTCACAGAACACGTGCGATTTGAACCATGCGAATCGGATCCCATTGTGTCAGCTGTCCACTCACTCTGCTGCGAAGGGTGGATCGGGTTTCTTGACTCTGTTGCCTTGCAAAGCGTGCAAGTGCGTCGGGTATCGCGCCCATATAGGGCTAACCCGACTTCTGATTCGACACGTTGCGCGGCCACGCGTGTTGCATCGGCTCTCTCGTCAGTCCTTGCTTATGTATGAATGCGCTGAAGTGCGATGGGTGTCGGGTTGGTTTGAACTCGACTTCTCACTACACTGGTTGCACGCTTCCAGTTCACGTTGAGGTACGTGTAATTAACGCGTTGCGCGAGCTAGACGCCACCTTCCGCGAAATGTCCACGGGGGCGCGCGTGGGCATGTTCCCGGAGAGAAGTGTCACATTGTGAAAAGCCGCGAGCGTAGGCTCGTGCAGGGGATCCCGCAGTAAACCAAGCGGGACGGAGACGTGTGGCTGAGCGCCGGGCGCGTGTCGCGTAGCCTCCGAAAGCGCTGGCCCGCGTCCAGCAAAGCCGCAAGAACTTATGCGCAACTCGTTCGCCCTGACAGGGTTCATCCATCGTTGCACGGCTGTCCGCGCGAGAAAGCCGAAGGCTTCCTGACAGCCCATCCGCTCGAAGCGACACTGAAGCGAACTGCGCCGGCGTGAGGCATTACTCGTGCGTTGGCTGTGGTTAGGTGTTGCCTACACGAAGGCTTACTCGCAGAATGCCCAGCAATGCTGAAAACATCCAGCTATACTTACTGTTCCGCAAGTCCTTATAGTATGGCTTAGTCAGACAACTCTCGATCGTGTACGCATTTCTGAGATGACTGAATGCTCGTTCATATATGCGAGTGGGGGAACATGATGGCGGCGTCGCCACTTGTGTCTTCATTTCAACTAATATATTCATATCATCTTACTTTTCGCTTTAGTGTGGCCTCCGCCCTTGTGGAGCCGCGGAGAGGTCTTGCATACAAGGCGGCATTTGAGCGAATACGTTTTTATGCGCCGAAGCTTCCTTGGTCGGCTCTCGCCGTACCATATAGGTGCATCACTTGCATGTATGCGACGGCGTTTAATGAGGCGTAATGGCTTGTAAGTGTTTGTACGCTTCTGTGCGCGCCGTTCAAGCTTCTTCCCGCTGCTGGATTTTGCAGCAGTGGTTGTAAGCTATAGCACGTGCTTCGAATTTGAAGATCGCGTGTTGTAAAGGCTTCGTTCATGGCCCAGTGTGTGTGTCCATTTAGGAAAGACCGAAAACGCTGATTAGCGCGCTGCGTGCATTAAGCGGCTCTTGCAGCACCTTATAACGACTGTAAGTCAGGGCTTGGACTAAGCTACGCTGCTTCGTCCAAAATATGGGTCACGTGGATATATTCAGGTTGGGTTGTAGTCCTGCTTCATTGTGAAGACGTGTTGTAAGCGATGACTGTGGCTTGGCTAGAGAAGAACAAAAATGCGTGGAGGTCTACTAGACATACATCCAACCCGCTACCATACACAACGATGTGGGTTAACATATAGAAAGAAAGAAGCGAGCGCGAAGAGTGGCGCCGGTTTCAAAAGTGCATGTGTACACCACAGTTGGTCATTGAGGTCTTTAAGAAGTCGGTTTCTGAACTTTTATTCTTGGCGTGGGTCTGGGCATCGCGTGGTGTTCTTTTTGCGGAACACAAAAACATGCTTATGCAACTGATTTAAAAACACAACAGTGTATTTCGGGTACCTGCATCCAAGATTCATTCATTCATTCATTCATTCATTCATTCATTCATTCATTTCGCGTGTAGAGACGTGCGTTCGCGAGGTGCCCTGCTCCACGTTAGTTCCGTGTAACCTACATTCTTATGCTTCCGTTCCTGGATCGCCTGGTTTATTATCATGGCAAACCGAGCTCTGCGTTTTCGTGCGGATTTCCTCGGAAATAATGGACACAACTCAGTTAGCCGCATGCAGCGTTAGGACTGTGTGGCGGCCAGAAGGCCTGTGCTTATAATAGTCGTCGATTCAGACGCTCTCTGTTGACTTCATTCCAGCAAGAGCGCCGAGTGGAAGAAAGAAAGGGGAAATAGGGCATACCGGTTGTAGTTACCGAGGCCCTTATCATCATCCCAGATATACACGTCGCCAGTGCAGCGGCTTCGTGCCTATATAGTTTGCAATGTGCCGCTGTCCGCCGGTATACGTCCCACCCGGCGTGTCTGTGGAGCACCGCGGCAACAATGTCCCCCCCCCCCCTCTTCCTTTCCTCCCCCACTCCACTAAATATAAAAGCGGTCAGCTCCGCAGAAACCTCTTCCGAGAAGGCGCAAATTTAGGCTGCCCTCCCCCTTGCAACGACCCCTCGCGCCACTTTCCTCCTCTCACGGAGGAGCCGTCCGCGTTGCAGTGCCGCGGGTGCTTCGCGGAGGTTCTCTGCGTGTGCTTTGCTGACTGGCAAAGCACCCCGGACTCCTTGCTCGCTGTTCAAAGTGCGCACCCCGGTGACGGTGGAGAGCGTCTTTCGACGCGTTTCGTCACCGAACCATAGTATGCGTCACTCGGGTAAAAGATGCGCGCATCACGAAGCGGCCAGTCGTGATAGCGAATATCTTGCCTATCGTGGTCGGTGTCGGTGAAGAACAGGGGCCGATATTGCTGAGGGACGTGGCATGACACAGTCCCTGCACTCGCGATGTTGTGCGAACGCTCAAGGTGATTCTGATGTGCAAACTTAAGGGCCTCTTTTCCGTCATGTTTCCTTTGCCAGCAATGGAGCTCATCCTAACTACAGGCCGCACACACACTCGAACCTATTACATAAAGGGGAGTCCCCCCACCCCTTCCTGAAACAATGTCTGGCTTCGCCCCTGCCGTCAATGGAACATCACTTACGAAGAGTGCCCGTATCGCTAAAGTTCTCGTGCGTAAAAGCGTTTTCTAATTCGTCAGCCCTGAGCATTGAGCACGAGCCGATGCTCTGCCGGTGTCCAATCGCTGATGACGCTTTCTCTGGTCGTATTACGAATTCTGTCTACTGCAGCCTACGCTGGTGGTCGTATCAGCCTATCAGTAACGAGAACCGGCTACGTTTTTTTAGAGAATGTAGAAATCGCCGTTTGTACGCAACTAATCCTTTTGCGAATTTTCCATTCAGGAAGGCCGTGGGAGACGTACAGTTGAGGAGCCTTTCTCCGGTCGGCTGGCACGCCGTAGCACACCTCTCGCTGCACTGCACGAAACTCTCGGGATATCGAGCGTAGATAGAGGTTCCAGCCGACCATTATCGGTTTCTGCTCGCGAGCAGCGCTTGAGGACATGGTCAGTGTATGGCTCTGGCTCATGTTGCGTACCATTTCTGCGCCGATCAGATGAGCTGGCGAGTGAGACGAAACTACATCGAGGCAGGACGTGCACCGCACGGCGTCCCGTTTCCGTCGGCAGCGCCGTCGTCATCCGGCCACCGCTGCCGCCGGTGGCGTGATGCGTACTCGTGTTGTGTTGGCCGCCTTGTGTTTCTCGCGCCACGACGTTGTTCCCACGCTGAAGGCATGTGTAAGACGAAGTCGCGGGCTTGGTTGGCCGACCGAGATTTCCACACCTCTTGTCCGTTCGCCCTCTTTCGTTACCGAAGGGATATTATACGGTCCTTGCCTCGTGGGATTGCGCTGCGTCCGCGGTGATAGAGTCAAGGAGATTACGTATGTTCGGACAGACCGTTGTTCCGATGGGCTACTGTGGATAGATAAACATTCCATAAATTGTCAAGGTTGCCCTTTTCCTTCGCGGGCCGGTGTGAAGAGTTTTCCCAAGTTGACGCAGAACTTGTCCCCGTATCCGTCAACCTACCTATTTTGTAGACCCTGTGTCGCCACACGCGCCTCTTCTCTTGCAAGCCGTGTCCGACAGGCGCCTACCGAATCCTGGAGGAGCGAGATAAGCAAAAAAAAAAAGACACAATAAGAAGAATGAACATTGACGAGAACCGGGGGACGCTGCCCAAAATGCGGTGGTTGGTGCGTGACAAGCTGTAGGAGAGTGCATTTCCTGCGGCAGTGAGGCGAAACTTAGAACAAAGCAACACGGACATGAATGACAATGCGAGTGCCAACAAGGACTGAAGCTGGGTCATTAGGTACAGAACACATAAAAGGGCCTACTGTAGAATAAATGTAACTGACTGGGTTTCTCGTGATTCTAGCTTTGTGTCAGTGAACTCACGTTTATAGCTTTACAGATTTCCGAAGGGGCTCTCGTGGCCTTGCGTGTGTTGTGCATTGCCGTGTGTGACGGCGGTCGTTGCAGCACCTTTAAAACCTTTCTACTAAGCTTATCCAAAGTGCCTAATTGTGTCCCGCGTGCGCAATTAAGGGCCGTAGTAATGAAACTAGGTCACTTTGGGGAGGTTCCGATGCTGTGGTGTGTCGACGCGCATTGCGCAGCGCGGTGACAGAGAGAAGCTATTCCTGCCGTCGAGGTCTTTTTTTTTTTTTTATCCCTTTTTCAGACGCACCCCCGGTCCATTCTGGGGGCCGTAAAGCTGTTATGCGACAAAAAGGAACGACATCGCGCGCGCGCGTGTGTGCTCTCAGGCGCCACGGTGAGCCGAGATAAAAGGGAAGCCCACGTTCTAATCTCGAGACGGCTCGTTTTTTTTTTTTTTTCTTTGAATGACCACATTTGTGGCGCGGTGGGCACGGCCTTCCTTCGTCGCCGCTCATGACTGCAACGGGGGAAGAAAAGCGAAACGCGTCGGGGTGGGCGTCAAGAGTCAGTGGGACGTTACCTGCTCTCCCTGGAAATCCCTCGAATTGTCCGCTATTAGCACACTGGCGGCCGCTAAAGGGGTATTCAGACGGGGGACAAATACTCGGGGGATAAAGGCGGAGCCTAGTGACGTCGGCTCGCGAGGAGAAGTCTCCACAAGTGTCCCCCACTCACACGGACGAGGCGAACGGAGGGGAAGACCAGTGTTAGTAGACTACTCTGGTGTCTTGTAACACCCATTTGACGAGCTGCTGACGACGAGCTGCAGACGACGATGCAGCTGCAGACTGGACACCCACTGCCGCTCGCTGCAGGAGCAAGTGCAACAATGTGGCCAAACAAGAGCCCGAAATTCTGCCATGTCACCCACCAACGGGGGATCGTTTGTCCTGTCGGGGAAAATGTCCCCGTTCCTCCGAGGAGTCGTGGGGCGGTTGCGCCTACTCACTAATCCGTGACGACGTGGTCACGTGATCCGCAATCCCCCCCCCCCCCCCCCCCCCCCCCCCGTGTCCCCCGCCGATTTCTCCCTCGTGTGAAGGTGTAGTCCAAAGGTGTAGTAGTGGTGGTGAAGCCCCCTTGACCCGGAGTAATTAGTTTTCACGTAGATAGAGAAAGGCAGGGAGGTTAACCAGGCGCACGTCTGGTTTGCTGCCCTGCACTTAGGGAAGTGATAGAATGGTGAAAAGAGAGGCACGGACACAATCACAAGCACACTTGGGCGAGTGCATCAAGTGTACAGGTATTCGCACAGAACTGGACTCGAGCCCATTTCCCGCATCCAAGATTCTAGGACCATGGACATGTGGGTTGAGTGTGCAGAAGGCAACGAAAACGCTACTAAGATAGTTTTCATGTATATATTATACAAAAAACCCATACACTAATGTCGGACCCGCATAATTAGATCCTCCATGGCTACGCCCCTTAGTGATGTAGGACCATTCATTGTTTTCTTGTCTTCCAGTCACCGCTTGGTTGAATAGGCGTCTCTCCTATAGTGGCTAGCGCTGCTTAAACGAGGTGCCCCCCCCCCCCCCCCCCCGTTTATGTGTGTGTGTGTGTGTTGTGTGCATGAGGGCCTTTGAGAGGGGAGGCTCATCTCGGTCGTGGAGATAGCGCGCAGTGTTTTGTGCACTCGAGTGTTGCGAAGCAGGAGTAGAACCTCCTCCTCTTCCTCCTCCCTCTCCGAGTGCGGCGGCGGCGTCTGATAAGGCGGCGGTGCGGTAAATAGGCGAGCCGTGGGCTGATGGCGGCGTCGGTCCGGCCAGTGTCGCCATGCGTTTGCCCAAGGGGCCGAGCTGCGTCCTTGCCCGTCGCTTATCAACGCCTGAATGGACTCGCGCCCTCTTTCTCCTCCATGCAGTTTTTTTACGCGCGAGACGTCAATTCTCCATCCCTCTCCTTATCTCTCTTTCCAATTGTGTGTCGAGCACCGCTCCCCTTGCATGCATTAAGTAGTAACGAAGCTCTACTTTAAATAGGTTTCTCCCGTTTTAGTTGCTTGGATGGTCACCTCTAGCCGATTTAAATTGACCTGGAACCGAATTTGCGGTGATTGTTCGGTCGTAAGGCCTGTCCATCGCCAGCCGCCTTCCCTTGAGATGCTTATCTCTTCAGACAGCTCCACCGTGCGTTCCAAATTCCTTTCCCGGCCGGTCCAATGGCCACGAGCGTGCTTCATCGTTCGGACTGTTGGAGGATTGCACAGTACACATCAGCTCGACAAAATGCATCAGATATCCATCGACTGGCTGACATATGCTGTTACGAACAGCTCTGATCCAATCACATTTCCCTGTGGATACGGGCCCTGCATATGGTGTATGGTCCGTTAACGATTCTTCGGTTGGCGATTAACCGTTCGTGATTTTATTCGTGCATCTACCGACCTCTTACCAAAGAGAGGAAAAGAGAGAGAAAGCGGGGGCCGGGGGTGGACTTCCCGTCAAGCACTCCAATGTCTGTATAGCAGGGGTCTCAAACACGCGGCCCGCGAACTTTCTTTTTTCTTTTTTTTTTAGCTGCCCGCGGCCCGTACATCACTGAGCCATATTTTTCTTTTTTTTTTACTAAGTATGTTCATGAGCTACACAAGATGTGACTCGCCTCAAGCATTTCTTTCATGAGGCACACCAAGCGGTCACCATGTGCTAAAACATCACCGTGAAAGGAAAATTATTTCATAATTGGCGTCCTGATTTCACTTATTCAGAATATCAGTATCGATGTGCTTCTCGAACCCTGACTAAAAATCCCCTTCAGGAATGACCCATATAGTATATGTGGGGAAGGTCTTTCAAACGACAACGTTAGGTGACGTTTCGTTTTTTTTTTTTTTTTTGTTTACACACTCTCTCTCTCTCCCCCTGCGCTTATCTACTTTCCTGTCCCGGCCCTCGCGGGAGACTAATTTCGTAACTGCGGCCCACTAGCTGAGGTGAGTTTGAGACCCCTGGTCTGTAGGGTCACTAGAAAATCTAACCTGTTCTGCTAGCGACTCTCACTCGCTGACTTCCCCCATTAGTAAACAGCTGTCGATGCAGTTTCGCGGAGTTGGCGACAGGCGAGAGGTCGTGTTCCGACATCACAGCAGAAAGTGAGTGACAGTCGCGCCAGTCGACCCGTCCTTGCGGAAAATCCTATCGATATGTAACGCGAATATGTTTTTCACTCCGGCGTGTTTTTCCGATTCTCTCAGTTGAAAGAAAATTCTGGAATCTGAATTTTCGTGCGCTGCTGCTGCCTCGACGAGCCGCATGCTCCGTCTTCGGTCAGTCGCGTATATGAATTGAGCGCGAGCTTTTTTTTTTCCTTTTCTTTTTTTTTTTTCGCTGTTTCTCATTCGTGCGAAAGCCGTTGTTGATCTACAGGGTCGTCCACATCTAAGGTGAGCACCCCATTAGTATCCAATACCTCATAAAAGCTGATTTTAATACGTAATTCGGAAATAATTAAGGCGAAAGACTTATCTATAGATACCTAACTAAACGCGATAATTCACCGGCGTGAGTGACGCAATAAAACATCATCACTTGAAGACGCCATCACATGGCATCGTAGCTTGGTCAAAAGTGGCCCGATCACGGAGCCAGTGCAAAACCAGGTGAGCCGCCTCCGAACCACGTTAGGTGCAGAGAAAGTTCTCGGAGAATGACGAGGCAGGATCAATAATACATTGACTGAGAAGAAGAAGATGGTTTTCGCCTTCCAGTCGTCTTACATAAGGGTCCCTGCAAGTTTTTGTTAGGTTTATCGATACTATGATTAGACATCAGATAACGGACATTTCCCCCCGTGGTGTAGAACAAGTGTACGAGTTTTAGCGGCTTGAATACTAATAAGTTGTGTTACCTTACATGTGGTCGACCCTGCACCGCGTTCGGCGCGCGAATTTTCGCGCTGCTGACCTCAAGAAAGACGAGAGAGACCATTTGTCACGAAGGCGTCGTTCGGGGCACCGCCACGCCAACCTCGCTTCGCCTTTAAGACCGAGACAGACGGTACGATTTTCCATCCGATGCGACGTCCGACGCGGCGCTGCGGGAGCCGGAATGGTGACCTTTCATCTCATCGGACCGCCACCATTCCGGCTGCCGCACCGCCGCGTCGGAAGTCGCATGGGATGGAAAATCGTACTGTCTGTCTCGGCCTTTACTTCGTCGCATGCTTCGGTGCTCGGAAAACGGCTGGAAGAAATGTAGGGACGACCCTGCAGAGCGGGAGCGACCATGACTACGGCGATAGAAATGCCGCTTACGTTTTACCTTCGTTGAAACAAACGTTGGTTGAAACGAACTGCTATTCGCGCGCGTCTCGTTTGAACGTCGTTCATTTTCATGAGCTAGACATACGTGACTGGTCTCAAGCATTTTCTTCGTGAGGCACCCCATCCGGTTACCATGTGTTAAAACATAATTGTGGAAGAAAAAGCAATTTCAGAATCGGGGTCCTCATTTCAGTCATTGATCGATGTGTTTCTTGAAACCTGACACCGAAGCCCCTTCAGAAATGACTCATATATGAATGAGATGTGCGGAAGGCCTTTTTTTTTTAAATGGCAACGTCGGCTGACGTTTTGTTCAACCCCCCCCCCCCCCCCTTCTAATCCAACCTTCATCACTATTCCGGCCCCATCGGGAAACTAAATTTCGTGACTGCGGCCCGCTAGGTGAGGTGAGCTCGAGACTCTTCTCTCTAAATTCTGCGCCTAATGCAGCTCCACTACCGTGAAGCCTGAGGAAGTGCACGTAGCACGGGCAACCCAGCGATTCCCTTGGCAATCGCGCGCTTGCCGGAAAGGCACAGTCGCTCTTGCGCGGCGCGGCCGGGTATCAGTTGCATATTTCAGAATCGTTTTTCGCGATTTTAGGTAATTTATTGCGCTTAATTCTCGGTTGTTTCTGTAGTTTATATTATTTTAGAGCTTGTTTATTTTCCCCTTGCTTTGAGCATTGTTAGACTTGTTTTAGGTCTGTATTGTCCACTGCGTCACCGTGCGACATGAGACAGGGGTCCCCTCCCCTGCGCACTTAAAAGAAAGAAATACTCGCAGGATGATTGCGCGACGGCGACGCGCGCTGCCGCCGTCGTTCTGGAGCTCAAGGCGAGGGGAATGGTTGGTGGGAAGGGGGGGGGGGAGGTCGGGTCTCGGCGGCGGATATTTCTGGTTCTTCGATGGTCGCCGGCGGCTGCCGTCGAAGATAGCCGACGTCATCCTCCCCCTTGAAAGCGGCGGCCGTTGGCGCTGCCTTGGCAGCCGGCCGACGTCGCGGCGCCGGCGTCCTCCCTCGTCGTCTCTCGGCCTGTCCGGCAGCCGCTCTCCCAGCCATCATCCGCGCGTGCCTGCGTGCCAGGCCTGCGGTTCGGCACGATCGAGTAAAGGGGTTCCGCTAGCGAGTGCTTCGGTCGAAGAATTGACAGCTGGGTAATAGTTCTTGAAAATATTGAAAATGGCGCTAATTACGGCACGGACACGATGAGCTGTGGTGTGTCCTTCAATCTCCACTTGTCTTGTGTCGTAATTTGCGCTGTTTTCAAGATGTGCAAGTGCTTCGGTCCACGAGAGCGACATAATGGGAAAATATGTGGCCTGCCTGCTGTTTGCTTGGTTGATGATCTGAGTCTACCATTTGATATGTGGCTGCACAGCAATACAGCGCCGTAGCCGAGATAATTTGCTGAAGTGGAATTACGTAGCCCTACAACTTTACCGAAACATGGTCGTTAACATGTTGCATTAATGCAGACTGTGGTCATCCTCGAAAAGGCACAGTCGCAACGACATCTTCATATATACATATAGGGCTAAAGTTATTGTATATATGCTCCCTAGTACCTACACAGTAAACGACTTTACATCCTTAAGGGGGTTTTGCCGTGTCTATAACTAACACCCAAATCAAAACAGCCCTAACAAGGTGGGGTGGTGTACCAAATCTTTAAACACCCTTATTTTTGACAAACAGGCTACCAGTCAAGGAAAATGCAATTGCATCAACACCAAAGGATGCAATAATGCACATACACACCCAACCAGTGCACACAAAGATATATCACATAAGCATCAAATGGGCAGAGCCAGGCCCGTAGGCGGGGGGGGGGGGGGGGGACACTTGCTGAAAACATTGACTAGTTGAGAAAAACACCCATTTTTATTATTTATTTTTTAATAAGAACGCCTACTTCACCAAAATTCCGGGGGGCGGGGGGGGGGGCTAGCCCTAGCCTCCCCCCCCCTCCTCCCTGGCTACGGGCCTGGGCAGAGCGCTCAGGCTACACAGCCACAAACAACACCGACTACGTGGCATATATAGCTACAGTATCTTGAGCCACCGTTCAGTGCCGGTGGGAATATTTCTCTTGCATAATTAAACAACAATCACAGAATATGGCTAAATTTATGGTGGGCTTGTAGATAGTGCTGAAACAGACAGATCTGTTGTTTTAAACCCGCCTAATATTCAACGCTTTCTAAACTAGCCGGTTCCGATTATCAGCTAGCACTCCTGTCGTATGGGCCACAGGTGTTTTGATAAACCATAACACCCTTACCTCCTAAAGGGTGTTTTAGTAAGCATTAACCCTTACGCAAACGAAAAGGCTATTTGGGCAAGCAAAACACCCTTGCTTCCCCATTTTTGCAAATTCTAGTGATGAAAAAGGGTGTTTTGGTTGCTTTAAATGTTTTACAGTGTACGGAAGCTTCCCAAGGCCAGCATATACAGTATAAGTCTGCACACGGCGTTGAGCGCGCGCGCACAATCGTCACGATGTCCCCACACCTCGATCTTCCCTCCATGATGTGGAATTGCGGGTCGCTGCAACCTGTGGCTTTGTGGGTGCCTAGAGATATACGAATATGCTAACCGTGACTCTATCCCGGTAGGGTAGCCAACCGGGCCAAAGCCTCGTTAACCTCTCTGCCTTTTGTCTTCGTTTCTCACTCTGGCCCCGTAGAAAGTCTCTAGAAAGAAATACTGCTTCTGCGAATCATTCTTGGTAACCACTAGGTGATTGACTCTATGACGTTATACAGCTCTGTCACTTGCTCCGTCCCTGAGATCGCTGCGGCTGTTGCCACACACGCGCAGCACTCCCGGCCTATAGCCTTAGCGCTACACAATGTGAGATTATTTCTCTCCAAATCGAGGCGCCACAGCAGTGTGACGCCGTTCGAGCGTTTTGAAGCGAACTTTAGTGTTAAATTAAAATATTCGGAAAGTGTTTCGCCAACTTGAACACTTACTAACCGTCGTCCTTTTAACGCCTGAAATGCAAACCGTGTGTAGTGAATTCTTCGGTTTTCGATGGTTGATGCTCGTTGTTGAGGAAGGCACAGTTCGATGAACGTACACTGGGTCTATACTTTACAATATTTACAGTAGTACAAAGGGCACTTCCAAGTGAATCGCAAAACTCCTCAGAGCGGCCGTTGCTCTCACCCGTTCTCGTCCGTTCTCGGCCGCTCTTCCCGACCAAACCGCGCCCGCACCGCGCCCCCCTGTTTTCAGTCAAAGCCCCATTTTTCCCCAGGCGCCTCTCTCTCTCTACGGAAGCGGCGTCGCCGTCAACAAAACGAAGAAAGCGCGCGCGCAGTGAAGCCGTTCACAGCACCGTGTAAGTTAACGCAACTTCGAGATTGTGTCAGTACTCGTTTAGGCTTACTGCTTCGGTCGGTTTCTCTTATCGCGCGCGTGCTCCTGCATCCAGCTCGTGCAGAGAGGAAGCGTCGAGTTGCTGTTATCCAGCTCCTTGTTTGCCCGGCAATTCATCTCTGTGCGCATACTTCATCGTTGTTTCTTTCTTTCCCCCTGCCTTGTCTCTGCGCCAAAGGGTTTCTCGTGGTCACATTTCTTGGCACTGCCCCTTCTCGTGTAGGCGTTGTCACGTGACACGCTTGCTCATTTGCGTATGCAAACGCGACACGTCCCAACATTCACAGTGTTTTCGCCGAGCGCGAAAGTTTGGAAGATGGGACGGAACTCGCAAAAGCTTTAAATAAATGCGTAATTTATATTCGCCATTGGCTCTCACGTCAGTGTGTGTGTGTGTGTGTGCGTGCGTGTGTATGTGTGTGTGTGTGTGTGTGTGTGTGTGTGTGTGAATACGGGCTCGCTAACTGTAGTCTCACACCTGCGTCGGCGGCAGAAATGATATTTGAAACTTTTATTGAGCAACAGAGCAAAAGTATGAATGAGACATCTCTAACTGGGACTGCAACCTGTCATTCAACCTCTCTTGCCAGCTAAATTTGTATATCATTAGAGAGAGAGAGAGAAAAGAATCGGCAGTCTATCTGGGTCTTTTGTCTGTATGCAACAAAACTATTCTCTCTGACGCACGCGTGGAACCGTTGGCTCACCCTGCGAAAAGGTTCGGTGTTTCGCCAAATATATTATCGTATGTGTCCTTGCTTTTTACGGTACTCGATTCCGAAAATGCGCGCGTGTGAAGCGGAAAGACGAGGTGAAAATGCAAATCATTTGTCTGTCTCGCGTTGTTGGTCAACACTGCAGCAGGTGCGCGGTACGCCGCTGCCTTTATTGCTCAACAGAGGCGTCTGTGCTAGGGGTGATCAATATTGCAGCGCGACGCGCTCGCATGCCGGCGCACGCCTACGTCCTTGCGCTGGCGCTGCGCCTGCTTTTTGTGCTGCCAACAGTTCAGACGCTACAGCTTGACGTCAGCAATGAACACTAACGCCTTATGCACTTCGCCGTGGTCCCGTCCCGTTTGTTAGCCCGTGCTACGTACGTACCTGCCGATTCATCCCCTCCACTGTAGAGCAGCAAGCCTTATCTTTTCGTCCTCTTCATTCTCCCGCCCCCCACTCTTTGGGATTAGAGGTTCCGCTCGCCTAGCTGCTCTGTGTGTTCGTTCCCTTCGAATATGTCGAAAACCTTAGCAGTATTCGCCTTCTTTTTTTTTTTTTTCTCGCAATGTCACAGCGCATGCGCCCATCCCCTGGCGGGAGAGTCTTGGAAACGCTGTGGTAGGTTCCCCGATCTCGGAGGATTTTGTTCTGGCGAACCCCGCTGTCCCGGATCACCTCGCGAAGCTCCGACCGCCTACCAAAACGGCAGAGGGCAGCACAAGAAAATGAGAGACGAGGATCGTATGCTTTACAGAGAAAAGTGCTATACGCTCATTCCAGCAGACTAACGCGGATGGCTGGCTTAATTGTTTAGTGTGTATGTTTTCTTTCCTTCTTTATCTCGCACTGTATATATATATATATATACAGTGCTACCGTATACTTTGAAGTAGTAGCGGTATATATACATATACCGCTACTACTTCAAATTTGCAACAAGAAAAAGAATGAACTAAAATGCATGGTGTAAATGCTTGCCTTCGCCGCACTATAGAACCTTGTCGCTGACTGTCGCCTCTATTTATCTTCTTTGCAGAGTCTCCACCGCCTCCGTACAGTCTGCAGATCCAGGAGGAGAGCTACCCGCCAGTCGGTGAGTGAGATCGCGGTAACCACATGTGCGCGTTGCTACGTACACGTTAATGCGACGCGGCTACCCCTCGGTCGGGTCGACTCATTTGTCTGCTGCTTATGTAAGCGATGTAGCCGAGGTTGCTAACCCACAGCGTTCACAGGGAGTGCGACGGGCAAGTGAGTCGATTGGCCTGTTGGGTCGGGAAATGGGCGGCCATGATCGTACTGCTTGGACTTACAGGTACAGGAATAAATTTACTTAAATTGTTTGTACATTAGGGTCGTGTGATTCAACGCCAGCTGTAAATTCTGGGCTTTTCTTTTCTGGTTTGAAGCATATAATAGGTTTGAATAGGTATTGTTTATTTAACTTCGCTGTATTTACCGGAAAACGGTTTAGTTAAAAACTAGACTATACATGTTTCCAGCATCGCATTATACATGTAAACACTACTCCATTTGTAACAATTCATTGTTGACTTTTTCTCATATATTCATCATATTCGGGCAATTTTGGTACTTCCGTTAATTGGAGTATTTTCCTTCATTTTTTTGTACAAATGTGTCTCTAGTTAGCTGTTGTTTACAGAAGTGTTTGCACTTATCATTTGATTAGTGCACCATAACGAGTCATTATTATAGTGGACTGATTTGATAATTTAGTCTACCGGTCCACGTACTCTTGTAGTTTTATAATCACGTGGTGTTTTATTTGATTGATTGATTGATTGATTGATTGATTGATTGATTGATTGATTGATTGATTGATTGATGATTCTGTCTAAA
Organism: Rhipicephalus sanguineus; assembly: GCF_013339695.2. Lineage (NCBI taxonomy): Eukaryota > Metazoa > Arthropoda > Arachnida > Ixodida > Ixodidae > Rhipicephalus > Rhipicephalus sanguineus. The sequence goes on from NC_051180.1 coordinate 80,533,396, forward strand.
GCCTGCTCAACGTGATTATCAATCCTTTATTCCTGTTTTGTTATCTGCAGAGTCGTCGCCGCCGCCTCCATACAGCCTACGGCCGATGGGCAACGCCTACTCGTCTTTCGGTGAGCGCGCTTTGCTAATCTTTAATTCGGTATGGTGTTGTCCCATACCACCTGCTGCGATCCGATACCGTATGTCAGCGTATAGTTGTCGCCGCCATGTGTTAGCCGATACTTTTATACCGGTGCAGGAAGGACAAGTGCCCTCGCAGGAGTTGTAACGCGACAGGCACCGAGAAGGACTATAATAAATAGACGCGGTCTTTGATGTCACGTGGGCTGCAGTTCTGTGCTCTTATCGCGCATCGAAGTGCTGCAGTCGTGGCGTTTTGTTACTTGAACACTACAGCGTTGAGTAATTGCCATTTTATTAGAGGTATTCATAGATGATGCAGACAGGTAAGGCCATGAGAACAGGTAGCCAATGTCAGCAGGTCAGGGGACCGGGGAACATGCTGTACGCGAGTATTGCGTGTGATGAGACATAGGATACAGTGCATTGCATGTGCACGCTTTCGTTATTATACTGACGTTGCGCAGTTATATTCTGTATGCTTCAAGAAGGCTCTGCACATGCGAAGCTTCTGCTAATAAGGTAGCAAATAGAGCGAGTTGGAATATACTAATGCATGGTCAGGGCAAACAAGACACTGGACTGTAGAAGAAAGTACCGGGCACAAGCGCTGTATCGTGCGCGTTCTTCCAGCCATGTGTCTTGTTTGCACTGGCCATCATGACAAAAGCTGCTGTTGCTGGAATTCTATGTAAATATACGCAAACTTTGTTGGCTACATATACATTTGTACCGTACATTTGTACGGTTTTCTTCGTGATTTGATACCTTACATGCGGCTGATGGAACAGCACACACGTAGCAGATGGACGACTGAGAATTATTTAGGAAACCGGCAGAGGTGAGCTACTTCGTACACGGCAAAGCGGCGTTTTTCGCAAGCGCCCACATCACTGTATAACACGACAGGCGATGAGAGTACTCTCGGCGAGACAAGGCCGTCCGTTTATCTCGTCGCTTCAGGATGACCAATATGTATCTGATACACGTTTGTTCGATTGCTACTGTTCCGCAAGTTCTTCGCGGAAGTGGCCGTCTCGCTCTTATACGGCGGCCCAGCAGGGTTTATATAATTGTCCAAGCGGTGCTCTTATGGCCGATGATATCATTGTTCAAGTGATGCTCTCATGACCGATGCTGTGGCGGTGGATTGGCGCCAACTGTACGGAGCGGGCCAGTATCTTGTACATGCCCGACAAAGGCTTCCGTATGTACCTCTCCAGGCGATGATCATTCGTGTTTCGGCTTTACATAGATATCGATCGATCGATTGATTGATTGATTGATTGATTGATTGATTCGATGTTGATGTACTTTCTCAAAGCAACGCATAGCTACGAAGGCTACTTTTATAGCGAAAAATCGGGTTGGTTCATTTTTGTTTGACAATGAATGCGGGTACAAATTTATGACACGAAAGAGCACAATAGAAAAAACAAAGACATCGTAGACTCGGCAGAAGAAAGTTGTCACCGAACAATCGTGCCTGGGTCACTTCAGGTAGTCTAATGTGCGCTTTCTTTGGAAGGACTTCGAGGAAGTCCTATATCCAAAGCAATTCAACTTACGGTCTCGTATGACCAATACGTGGTTCGTCATCTTGCATAACAACTTTCTGGTGTACTTACTCTCTGTGGTCAAAAACTGGCCTCCTTTCTTCTTCTTTTCCTTTTTTGATATACGTATTTGGATCGACTTGGAATACCGCTACGTGTAGCAAGCACTACTCTGTAGTCTTTTCTTCTTTCTATTTCATTCCCCGTTTCCCTTACTCCAGCTTCCCATACCTCCCTACTTTTCATATCCCTGTTGTTTTTCCCTGTCTACTCAAAACAGTGCCTTCATTTTCAACCTCGCTACAGCTAAATATGCTTAGAGGGAATGTGTGTCCGTTTTCATTGTGCCCTATTCGCTCTTCGTGCGAATAGCGAGTACTTTCGTTCAGCCATACCGTATCTCAAGTCCATATGGTTGCCTGCGGCAGCCGACTCTCTCAGTCCGCTATAAGCTGTACCCGTTCGACCGCCGATCTGGCCCGTTTGATTTCTTGTTTATTCTCGTTTCACCTGGGGGTCTCTCTTATTCTCTGAACACCGGCGGCCGCCGTGTCTAGACACTGTTCATCGACCGCGTCGCGTCTCCTCTGCCCACCTGTGCTGCCGTCCGGGTTCTTTACTTTTTTTTCTCTCTTTTTCTGTCGCACCATCTCTATATTGGCGGCGCCTCGTGTGTTGTATGAGTGCGTGCGTGCCGTTCGGGCAGGGCCTGCTTCGACCGCAAGGCCACCAAGGCCGCCGTGCACTCAGCCAGGCGGGCGCCGGGGTGGGCGGCGGCGGCGGCCGGCGCACGCTCGCATGCATGTGTGCGCGGCGCCCGTTGGTGTTCGCGCGCGCGCGCCCGGGTGCCGCTTTTATTTCTTCCTGAAAATTTTCTCCCCTGTATGCGTTTTCTTATTTCTTTTCTCTCTTCCTCTTGTCTGTACGAGGCTCTCTCGTGTCTCCAGTCACGTAACGTGAATCTGTCCTGCGCGCTGCGGCGCGCCCCTCCCGAGCCTTCGACGTGGCGCTGCGGTCGTTCGCAGAAACGGGCAAAGAGTCGCGGAAAAAGCATACGCGAGTAAAAAAAATAAAAATAAAAAAAGATAGTGCAGCTTGCATTAAGTCGAGCAAGGCTGGGTTACAGCAACAGAACCTAACCTAACGACGGAACCATTGTCTCTCTGCGTATGCATTGTTATGCGTTGACGATACTGTACCAACAAGTGACAGTACTGGGAAATGGGAAAAGTGTTGCTCTCGTTATAACGAAACCTTCGCTGTGCCGTATTGATGTCACGCTGCGCTCTATGGCGATGCTCCTGATTTTGTCAAGCTGCTATTTCTTTCTCTGAAGAATTTCGCAGCTGTCTCAAATTTTTTTCTGGTCACCTAAAGCACGATTTCATCCACAGCGTAAGAATACCTTAATTTCTATTCTCTTCGTCAACAGCGTTTTGTGTTCCCCATCCGTGCTGCCTTCAAGCGGAGGCTCATTCTGCACGCGTGCCCAGGGCTCTTACACGGTAATACTTACTCGAATGATCAGCATGTATAGCCGGTTGCCTGCTCTGTATTTTCAAGCCTCTCTCCTTTCAGTCTTCCCTCTATTTTTCTCTATCTGTCCACCATTCCCTTATCCCAAGTGCAAGGTAGCCAACCGGACACTCGTCTGGTTAACCTCCCTGCCGTTCCTATTCTTGCATTCTCTCTGTCGAGCTCTTCAATGAAAGTCCATCACAGCGTCAACGGTGCCATGATACGAGCCGCGGGGGATTGCGGAGGCGTGTTGGGTGTCGCGCATGCGCTCTGTCGCACTCGCATGTCTACTGTTGGCAGCTTCGACGGTATCGCGTCCGCTGCAAGGCGTCAAGTGCCGAGCGAGCCATTGTTTTTCTTTCTTGTCGGCCCCGGGCCCATTGTTTCGGCCTGCCATGGTTTGGATCTAGGCCGGGTGGCGGGAGCTTATATAGCTCATGGCGGCTGCGCGTGGGCTGTATACAGACGCGGCTTGTATGGGTCGTAAACTCCGTGCTGTACAGATGACACGGGAGCGATGGTCGCGAACGTCTCGTTCACTTCGCGCTGCAGCCGTGCTGACACGACATTCTGTGAGATCGCAGTACAGGGGGAGTAGGCCCGGGGCGTCCGTAAACATACTAGACAGGCGGAACAATAGGCTGCGGCAGCTCGTGTTCCCTGAATGTTAATTGGAACTAGTGGGTAGCGCATCAAAACACAATGGTATGTTTGCGTATCTTGAACTCGTTCACGGAGGTCGCGCGTCTCATTGCCTCGATTCAGTCTGTTTCTCCCTGACAGGATCTGGACGATGCCTTCTCAACAGTCGTGGTCGCTTCGTCTATGCAACTGCTGCGATACCGTTCACATTCCGATTGGCTGTTGTTTCTCTCTCTTTGTTTCAAATAAATAGCGCTGTAAGCTGTCACATAACGAAGGAACGAAAAGTTTTCTCTCTTTCTCTCTCTCCGCTCATCGTACGGAGAGAGGACACATAACGCAAAGGAACAAACAGGACAGGCGCCGTTATGTGTCCTCGTTCGATTTGCGCCAAAAGTATATCCTCAGTCATGAATCAGTACCAACTAGCTCACACCAGAATTCTGTGTGGCTTTGCATGCACTGTGTCAGAATAGGTCGTTGTTAGTTTCTGCCTTCACTATAGCGTGTGAGCCACCTGTTTTTCTGTGGTAAAAGCCCGATAGTCTGCATATTAAAGGGTGGCTGATACTGTAGGTAGTGCTTGTTGGTGGCCTAGTTGATATCGGTACATCCTAACGCAAATGTCAATATGTCGACAATGCGCAGCAGGAGGACTTTCGGCGTAGTGCTCCTCCTGCGCTGGCGCTGGTAATTGCCACACAGATTGCGTATACTGCTTCCAGTAATTACAAATTCAGGGCTACCTGTCCCGTCTTACCTTCTGCTTCTGTGCGTTGTCTGTTGTATAGTTCCATTTCCGCCAAGGCTGGTGGCATGAACGGCGAATATATTTCCGGTCCGGACAGCTCCGCTCCGCGTGCTATGCGCATGCGCGAAACTTCAGGCGACTATACCACGCCTCCCAGCTGGCACAAGCACTGGCTCGTCGCACCTTCGTTCTCTCGCGCCGGAGAAAGCGGCGGCCTGCCTAGGTAGCCAGGAAAGCTCACGTTGTCGGCCGGGGAGTGTTTCTTTTCCATCGGGCGGAGCTCACTCCTCCGTAGCGGTCGAAGGGACGCTGCACGCACGCGGCATGGAGTGACCTGAAAGCGGGCCCTCTCTGCCGAAGCCAGGGTTGGTTCTCGAGGGAAATATGCGTCGCATTGTCGCTTGTGGGCTCGGGGCATCACCGTTGCATATCGCGGCGAGCAAGAAAAACACTCACGGTGACTTCTTTCCAGGGACCGTAGTATGCAAGCACTCTTTCCCCCTTCTTTCTATTTCGTTTCTTATCACCCGTCGCAGCGAATGGTTGACAGTGGCGATAAGAGTAAATGATCCACACAAAAGCAATGATAAAGTAGAAAGTAATAAATGAAAAGAGAAAAGGAAAACGAAAATAATTGTAGCATGACTTCTAGGTACATGTGACCAACGCGATTAACGGAGTCTGGATTGCCTTTCACATCGGCACGCTTTCTTAGAAAATAAGTGCCTCCAGCGTGGGCCACTCCCCGGTCCTCCTCTCTCTCCCCCTTTAGAATTTCGCTGTCTAGGCTTAAGCGCTGTGTGGCATTTCATTTGCGGTGTCCCTAGCTTTCTGCGAGGCTTTCAGCTCGTCGTGGAGAGCGAGCCGTTTGGTCCGACGAACCTCATATCTACTGGACCCTACGGCGCAGCGACGCGGACGCCTTTGCAGTGAGAGGGCGGGCGGCGCAGGGGCCCGTCATCTCGTTCCCGCCTGTCTCCTTGTGGGCGGCTTATGGGGCTGCGACGTTGCGGCTGCTGTTGCATGCGAACGTCGGCGGCCTACGTGACATGGGCGGCGTGTTGCACACCCGTTCCGTCGACCGTGGCCGATAAGACCGCAAGAACGATACGCTTGGAGGAGATCGTGGTAGCATTGTTGTCGCGACGCAGTGCTCCTCCTCTGGCGTCGTCACCGACGCCTGCAGCGTGGATAAGGGAGTGCCGTGCAATCTTCCCAGCGCTTATCGTTTATGGACGCTCCGTGGCCTTCTTGCATTCCGGTAAGGCGAAGGCGTAAGCGTAATACCGGATAACGTATGCCATAGCTGCCGCCACGTCAAATGGCGCCACCTATGGAGGATAAGAACAACTAAAGAAGAAGTAACCTATGTCCTCCGAGATTGCCCTCTCGCTAAGCTTACAGCATTGATTATTTGAGTATGGCTTTCGAAAACGGTGCTGAATCGACCCGAATGTTTTGTTGTCGAATCTTAAGGACATGAATCTAAAGCAAATAAAAACATCAGTTCGGAGCTAACGAGCTACAGAGCGCACGACAGCCACTTGATTGATTCGAGATGGACGGCAATCGCTTTCGGCGGCGCGGCCATGTTTACCGAGCGCGCGCATGCGCAGTTCACACGTGGTATTCTGGTACAAGCAAACCATTTTGCGCATAACAGTGTGCCGGACAGACTATAAAACTCTCTATTAGCATCGGTTCTTGAACAGGGAGAAAGATCAGCAGTAAGGCGACGACGCTTTCAGCAGCCTGCGGCTTCGCGGGCGGTGACAACGCGGAAGCCCCTTCGAAAGAGTGTAGTATAGTAGTACGGATTGGTGTGACAGCCGTGCAGAGGCGAAACGTTCCTTTGTGGTTCAGTGCATCAGGACGTCGGCCCCTGCCGTCAGCCGTGACCATAGCGTTTCGGTGCGTCGCACTAAGTCTCATTTGCATTGTGCCCGATCAGAGCACGTTGACCTGTACGATGCTGGACGCCGTGACGGCTGAACGGTCTCGCGCCGTGGATTTGTACTTCTATACATCGGAGAAGGGTTTCCCTGATCATGTGGTGGGGATGTATCTTACGGATTGGTCTTGGTGGTTTTGCTACTAAATCCGATACCGGCCGAAACGGCAGGCTTTCTTGGCATGTGATGCGACGGCAGCGTGGTCGGGAAGTCCAATCTTTTATCCTTTTGTGGAACGTCGAGCTGATGGCGCGACAGTTCCATCGGAGCGGCCACTCGTGCGCCCGCTGCGTGTGAGGGACGTGGCAGTGGAGTCGAAGTCGTGGACTGAAACAGCTGCGCCGGCGGTTGCGTGTTTCTAACGACGCGGACCCTTCTGGCGCAACTCTTGGTCGGGTATTCTCCCGCAGCTTCTTAGCTATAGAACTTGTGTCGACACCGCCTCTTTTTGTCTCTACGGATAGACAGACCTCACCTGTGGCCCGAAATCACTCCTTCGGACCCCACCTGCATTTATCGTCCTTATGCTTCTGCGCTTCTCGGAAAAATATTTCGAGGCTGCCGAAACAAGCTTCGAGGGGCGTGACGGAAATTGGAAGAGGTCGTCAGACCGGAATGGCACAGACCGTCGTGCGAGTTTAGAACGCGCAGAGTTGTGCATAATGAGCTAGGCGTCAGCCCTCGTTTTATATTAAATGCGAAGCATTTCTTAGCGAACCTCAGGCACTTTGGGCGTTTCTTTCTTTCTATCTATCTATCTATCTATCTATCTATCTATCTATCTATCTATCTATCTATCTATCTATCTATCTATCTATCTATCTATCTATCTAATCTTATCTAGCCGCCTACGTCTGGGCGCTCTCCTGGTCGTCTCCATGACTTCTAATATACCAAAATTGGCGTAGCTGGGGATCAGTGTATGGTGAACGCGATTCACTGGTCATGACATGAATAACGCAAAATACCTGCCGCGTACGTCATCAAACCCTTTCTCTCAGTTACGTGTGGCACATACCCGCATACAAGAGTTTAAGTTATGCGGGTATGTGCCACAGGTGAGACAGAGTCTCAACCAACACAGTAAACGCGAACACACACACTGACACGCAAGGAAAGTTGTGATAATAAAATTGCTGGCGCCTTAATTTTGACCATTATTCTTCAGCGTGCACCGAGATCGCACAGTACACGGGCATCTAGCATTTCTCATTCATCGCAATGCGACCGCCGCGGCCGGGATCGAAGCCGTGACCTTCGGGTCAGCAGCCGAGCACCGTAACCGCTACACCACCGTGGCGGACACATGGAAAGTGAGGAAGCTGAAGACAGAACAACCCTTGAAGACGCTCAACTACCATGTCCTCGGTCACGTGGTCCACATCGTGGACCACGTCGATTACGCAAGAACCGGGCTCAATGCTTCCTACAATAAATCTGCCGAGAGAACCAGGCCTCTCATCATTACCGGTGGCTTCAACATTGACTTATCAAGACCCAACAAGGCCTGGTTCTTATACTGCGTGAAAGACGGCTTGGATGTGGACAGGCCATCAAAAGACCTCGCTGCCACGTGCAGGACAGAAGGCCTCATAGATCATTTCATCGTAAGAGGCATCTAGGATTTCCACCATCTGCACTGTACCTTGCACTTCACTACACTTAGACCCCTCGTAGCCGCGATCATGAACGGATTCGACAAGTCCGGTCCAGCTACTGGTGCTCACTGATCACGGTGATGATGACCTCGTTCAAGAACTGTCAAGAACCCCTTCTACACATACAGGTTAGTGAAACGTGCGTGAGTTCTCCGTCATAACGGACAAGTATAGGCGTAACAACTGTAGCGCAACTGTAACAACTGCAACTGTGACTGTACCGCACGTGCAGTGCGCCTGCGTGTGCCACTCGGCTGTGCGCATATCCAGGGGAACTTTGCTGAATGAAGCTTAGTTGCTAGTAACGCCTGTCCTGTGCATTTGTGTTTCTTTGTGCTGTTCGGATTCGCGCCATGCAGTATTGAAGAATATAAGCACTACATATCAGCTTACCGCGTCTGGTGATGGTAACACCCATGTTGCTGTTGGCATCGTTACGCAACTGTAAACAACTGGTTATATAATTCATATGCGACTCTTCAACATATGAGTGTGCGTATGCCACTTCCACATTTCTTTAGCGTCATTCCGTAACGTTTCGCTCAAAGTGAAAATTATGCCACAGTCACAATCCCGCGCAGGCTTCGCATAACATCGATTACCAGGGTACGTGGGATCTGCCGAATTTTTCTATCTGCGGAATGCTCATATTGAGCTCTATTCAGTCGATTCGTGACGCGAGGTCATAAGGTAAGGCACTCGTGACTTCCAAGCACGATCGGCTCAAGTGAGCGAATGCAGTTTTGTTGCGTTCGGTCGATCTACATGCACGCGTCGTCCACGCATGCATCATTCATTCGTGCTTCCCGCGTAGACTGTTGTTCTTTTTCATGTTTGAGGAAGCTACCTCGAAGACGCGATTTCGCCATCCCGCGGTTTACTGCAGCTCGCGTTTTGTGTAGAGCACACGACGAGGCTTTAAAAAAGAAATCTTTTTTTTAATCGGCATACGACCTGCAATTAGCAGTTCTCTCGGCCGCCGACATCGAACTTACGCCATCGTAACTCGGCCCTGGTGCAGGTCAATGACCCTGCCTCCGGCGCCTCCTTCGTTAAGCGCTAAACAAACAAAAATAGGCTTTCGTCTTTCCGCGCTCGTCTATTTGTCATGTTGAAGCAGCACTGTGAGACTCGACAGCTGTCACTACTCCCTAGCTTTGTCGCGCATCGACGCACCGTAGTTGTTTTCCAGTACGGCGGTAACGATCAACGTAACGTAACGTGAAAGCTACAACTCAGCGTGAATCCGCGTTCTTTTGTGCGCGTGTACCTGCCCCGATGTCGTGATGCTGCGTCATTCATAAAACTGACCGGATGCGGGAAGACTTCGGTGGACGTAATGAAGTCGCGTAGCTTACTTTCTTTCTCCCGCCCGCACCCCCTCCCGTCCTGTGTTACGCGCTTTCGTGTGGTTCGAGCGCGTAATTAATGAATCTAGGTAGGCGGTTCGCATGTACGACCGCGCTTCCCTCTCGTTTCCTTACCTGAGATTTTGTGAATGGACATGGCTGTGCGAGGCCGTTTCCCGTGCCCTCTCTCTCCGGTGGACAACGCATTCGCGAAGCTGCTCTGCCTGGCGCTCCCCTTCCGTGACGTCACGGTCCGCCGCTCCTTCGTCCTCTCCCAGCCAACATTGACCCTCGTCGGCGGCGGCGGCTGCAGTGGCGCCCTTTCTCGCATCGCTGACTTCTTGAGCGCCGTCGCTGTTCTGCGACCGTCGCGCCTTTGTTGGCGGCGACTTCCCCTCCCTCCTTTTCCTGTCTGCGTCCTTTCTTCGTTTTTTTTTTTTCGTGGCCCAGCCGCCAGGGCGCGTGCGCTTTCTTTTCACGCCGCAGTGCCACTGCCCCTCCTGGCAGGCTCGAGGTTCTTGGTCCTGGTTGATGAACAGGGCAGGACGACGGGAGCAGTTTCTCGTTTCTTTTTGTTGTGTGTGTGTGTGTGTGTGTGTCCACTTCGAATGGTGTGACTGACCTTGACAAGTCGAAGCCTCATGTTGGGAATCACTTAGAACTTGAATCATTCGCTTCAGGTGTAAATCCAAACAAAACAGAAGTACAGGGGAAGGTGAACGCTTGGAAGAGATGTGAAAAACCCTTGAACAGGGCATGTCGCTGGCGCCGACGTTTCGACAAATGGACTTGTCCTCCTCAGGGCAACAGCTTGACGAAGTTGCCTTCACGAAGAAAAGTCCACTGTCCTAATGTTCGCACCGGCGGCATTCCCTGTTAAATGTTTTTTTTTTTATTTATTTTTTTAACGCTCCAGGCTTGTGTCATTGTGGAGTTCCCGAGTTAAAGCACTTTCCGATGAAAGGTGTAGCTGACCACGACCAATCGAGGCGCCGCGTTGGGAGTCGGTTCTTGCTGACACTGAAGCCATTCGCAGCTGACGTCACTTCGCGATGGGCGCAGGCCAGGCCTTGTCAAGTATACAGGAGGTGTTGGCTAAGCCTTATGAAAGGACCTCAACAGTTTTATGACACATTGTGTTCTCTAAAGAAGAAGGGACGTACTTTCATTCGACTGCGAACGTGATCGTTTTCACCAGAGAAACGTACGAAAGCGAAAGCGCGCGTCTGCTCGGCAACTGCTTGTCAAAGTTGCATTCTCTATGCGTTCGTCATGACCGCCGAGCTGCGGAATGACTCAGTGCTTGCGCCGCACACACTTGCACACGGCGTGTTACTGCTGGCAAGCGCAAGCGATGGGTTACACATGTCAGTCCGCTTTCTAGCGGATGCATTGTGTTGTCACGCGTGGTGTAGTCGGCCGGGGCGTGCCGATCTCGCATCGCGGCCAAATTCACGCCCTTCCCAAACGTCCGCGCGAACTGCACGCATTGTCCGCTCTGTTCGCCTGCGCTGTAACGTAGCTGGTGTAGCTATACTTGTAGCTGATCTCAAGTACAGCGACTGACCGTAACGGTGAGTCGACATACTTAAGAGTCACCACGTTACTTCCATTGAACTGCCAAACCTATTGCCGCAAGTAATGTGTAAGACCGAGGTGAGCCTCAGAAATGCCGTACAGTGGGTCGAAATCAATAAAGTTGTTCTGCGGAATGTCTGATGCACTTAACGCTCATTTAAGCAACAAACATAAACGCAGAACACTGTTTGAAGAAGAGGTGCCTCTGGCTGCAGCTTATAGCTGCCCCCTTGCTAGTGATAATTTCGAGTCCCGGTTTTCCGGTGAACGTCCGCCGTCTTTGGAAGCTAAGTGCAGTAGCCTTGTTAGCCGTGATACAGTATACCGTACTTAAGTGCGGTATTACCGATAAATAAGCATCGACTGCAGCGAACCGAAACAGAGGTTCAGGTTAAGCGTTATCAGCGTGTCCGTGTTGTGGCTGTTACACGGTCCCTGAAATAACGAGGGAAACAGCGCCATTTCGGCGTGCATAACAACAGACTAACCCGAGGCTCCGCGCAGTTCGCTGTTTGTGAACAAGACGTTGATAAGCTGCCTTCTCGGTGCGCCGTTTGCTCAGACATGTCTAAAATGTGTGCTCGCCGTTGTTGTTTCTATTTTACCTGGAAGCGTAAGGTGAACATTTCGCGTCGTACGCCTATCCGACTGTGTACAGCTGGAAAGCACAGTACGGGAGCGCGCGTAGCCTTGTGCTCCCGTAATGATAGACAGCACGTTACGCACACGCAAACACAAAAATTTCGCTGCGGAATGACAGGCTTCTTTCATTTGCGCCGGAGGAACGCGTGCGCCTGTGTTTACATAGGGAAGGGTAACGTCAGTGGAATGCATCGAGCTACGAAAGAAATGTAGGCAAAAACAAAGCGATTAGTTTTAAAGTACAGAACCACGGCGACTGGCCTTCTTTGAAAGGTGGAACGGAAGAGTTCATAAGCACTGCTTTTGCCAAATGCCGAAGCCTGTTTGGAATGTGCAAGGGGAGGCTTCGTTCGATAATCACTCCCGCAACTCCTCACCGCTGGGGCAGCCTCCCAACCGGAAATGACGTCTCTTGTACTACCGTGTATTTAGAGTCGTCGTAATCATGTGTCCCTCATGGCGTAATCTCCCTCGTCGTGTGTGTTGCTTTTAGGAGGAAGACGAAGTGTTCGCTTTACAGAACGCTTGTGACTACCGATCCGCTAGTTTCTTAATATTTCTGCCTTCACCGCTGGATATCCGCCTCGTTTCTGGCGCCGATGCAAGTATAGACGTCCCCGGGCCCTGCCGGGAATGGCGGCGACAGCGGCGGCGGTCTCCAGGAAGCGCACTGGGCTCCATAGTGCTACGGACAGTGACGAAACCAGTGTCTACTCGCTCAGCAGTGAGGACTGGTCCGATGACGACTTTCAGCTTGTACGACGCCGTAAGGCGAAGCGAAAAAACACCGGGTCTCCCCTGTCTTCAGGCAAGTCAACTCTGAAGTCTATTCGGGAGACCGCAGTCAGTACGATTATTTTCGTACCAGAACTCGCTACCGATAACCTGAGACAACTCAACAGACAGTCAGTCTCGGTGCTTCTCGAAGCGGCGGTGCCAAATGAAGTAAGGGACGTGAGAGTCAACACACGCAAAAATGTCCTGGCAGTCGACGTTGCACAGGAGACTGCACTGAGCACTGTTGTGCCAGAGCACCTGATCGAACGTGGAAGCAGGGGTCAACCCCTGCATGCTTTGTCTGCAATCCGGGGAAAACGGCGTCTTCACCCAGCCGGTCCCGACAACTGACGCCAGTCGTTCTTCAAAGCTGCCCAGCTATGGAAAGGCTGCTCAACATACAAAAAAGAGCCAACACCTGCGGCCGGCGGACGGTCAACAGGTTAGAAGACCGTCAACACCTGCGGCCGGTCAAGAGGTTAGAAGACCGTCAACACCTGCGGCCGGCGGACGCTCAAGAGACTAGAAGACCGTCAACACCTGCGGCCGGCGGACGCTCAAGAGGTTAGAAGACCGTCAACACCTGCGGCCGGCGGACGCTCAAGAGACTAAAGACCGTCAACACCTGCGGACGGCGGACGGTCAAGAGACTAGAAGACCGTCAACACCTGCGGCCGGCGGACGGTCAAGAGACTAGAAGAACGTCAACATCTGCGACCGGCGGACAGTCAGCTGGACAATGGACGGCTAGAGGATTTAAGGCCGTGCCGGTCCATCGATCAGGGAGAGGAGAAGGAGAACGACTCGAACGGAGTCGAACCAGCCGACGGGGTCGGGCTGGCAGTCATGTTGCCTGAGAGCTAAAATATGTACATAGTCTGTATATAAAATCTTTTCCTTCTTCACCTTGCCCTTACTGACTACTCCGAGCACGATACACACCCGTGTTCGCACCGGCCACGCAACCCGAGTCCCAACAGCGGTTCCAGAGGAGGGATGCAACGACGCGTATTCCCAGCAGCGAGCCTGAGGGACGACATCGGAACCTAAAGGGGGCGGTAACGATGGGCCACGCAACCTCATTCGTAACAGTGGTGGCAGCGGTGGGATGCCACGACCTCGTATCCTACGCCGCGCACCCGAGGGGCTCTACCCCAGTCTTAACAGTGGTGGCAGCGGTGGGATGCCAGGACCTCGTATCCTACGCCGCGCACCCGAAGGGCCCTACCCAAGTCGTAACAGCACATTGAGCAAAATTACGGAACTTGATGGCATAAAGGTTCGCTCGTACATCCCATTGGCCAGTGATACCACTACTGGTGTCATTTACGATGTGGACGTCTCTGTTTCCAGCACAGACTTGCCCAGTCTGGTGAAGCCGACAGTAGATGGCACCCCTATAATACACATGTCGTGCATGGGCACATCTCGCTGTATAAAACTAACATTCAAGGGTGAATCTCTGCCCTCGCATGTCAAGGTAGGCCACTTTCGGCATCCTGTACGACCGTTCATCCCAAGGCCACTCCAATGCCGCAAATGTATGAGGTTTGGACACGTGAGCGCCGTGTGTCAGAGCACGATCATTTGCTCGCGCTGCGCCGAACCACACGCTGCAGACTCCTGTGATGCCACGGTCCTCAAGTGCCGCAATTGCCTTGGGTCCCATGACGCTTCGTCAAATGAGTGCCCCAAGAAACAGAAGGAAAACGAAATCCTTAAACAGATGGTGCGAGACCGCTCGTCTCGTCGGGAAGCTGTTGCTGTCGTCACAAAGCGACGCTCTCGACGCCGTAGAGGCTCAAGGAACTCTGAAGCGCAGTTCACAGGTGACACCTCATCCTCTGCTTCCTAGGCTAGACACGCCCGAGTTGACTTCTGGGGACAAGGCCGCACCAGAACACATGGACACTGAAGCATGGCCGCCATTGCCAAAGCTGCATCCAGAGTCACAGCCAGAACCACAGCCACAGCCAAAGCCACAGCACCATACACAGCGACTCCAATGGTCGCAGCAGACACAGACTGAGTCAACGACAGCGCTGGTTCCCCACGACTTGCCCGAGAAAGACAAGGACATTGCTGCGATGCTTCGCTCTCTTCTGAACACCATATTCATGCTTTTGAATAAGCTGAACACTCCGACTGCCCGAGCTGCCCTGCAAATGCTGGAGGTTCTCGATCCAGTGTTTTCAGCGCTGCAGTAATCACAACGGCTCGCCCACGGCCCTCTCAAAGGCCCCGATTCCCCAATGGAATATCAGAGCGCTGATGTAATGTAGGTCAGCCTCAGCCTCAGTGACTGATTGTACCCCTTTGCACGTGCAGTGCTCTCCTTCTCTCTCTATCTCTTCCTCTTTCTATTCCCCGTTCCCTTATCCCCAGTGCAGGGTAGCAAACCGGACGTTCTTCTGGTTAACCTCCCTGCCTTTCCTCTTCTCTTTCTCTCTCTCTCTCTCTTTAGCAAGAGGCGAAAATCTTGGCTGCTCTGCTGAATCGCTGTTGTGAGGCGCATCTGTTTATCCGGAAACTGCGAATGGTTTAGCACAATGGTATTGTACTGTAGGACTAAAGTGCGCGTACCTCGCATGTATTATCGACTTCCACAGCCGAAGCTTTGCTTTCAAGGTGGAAACTTGGCGCAAACCAGGGCGGACCACAAAAAAGAGATGAGGCAAGCACTGGCGCTCTGCGTACCTTATCTTTGTCGTCCGTCCTTGTTCGTGCTGAAGTTTTTACCTAAGCACCAACTAGGCCCAGCCGAAGTTTTATCGAAGCATTGCGCCCGGTGGGTTTCCTCGAATTGTGTCCTAATGAAGCCGTACAGTAATGCTAACGTATTTAATATGCTTAACTGTGGGGTCTATAGTTTGGCATCTTCAACGCTAGAATGATGGCTGCGTGCGCAGTTTGACATGAAGCATTACGCTTGCATCAGTTCGCTAGAGCGAAACCTGACTCCTCCGTATTTTCGTATTATACCTGTACTTGGCAAAGTACACTTCTGGTGTGATTTGTCCTCAGTCGCACGGTGCGATTCGCGGCGGTCGCGATCATGTATGCATTGCGGTTTGTTTATGGAGTGCTAAACGCTTACAGTAGGGGCGAGAAGGTGCGCCACGCGGAAAGCGTTCGCAGTCTGCTTGTGGTATACTCGTATTGTCGGCTTTGTTAACAAGCTAAGTGCGCGTATGCACGACAAGAAGATAGCGTTGAACAGAAAATGACCGGGGTATGTATTCGTTGTCGCGTATGCCTTAGCGCCACTGTGGCTCGAGGACCTCCTTGATCTCCCGCGCTCGACACGCACTCTTGCGAGATCAGCTTTTCTTTTGTCGCGCGGCCCCGGGAGTGAAGGTGGGGGTCTCTGGCGAAAGCGTTTGCCGTCTTGGAGTGCTCCGCTTTTCAGCCACGGGGGGATATCATGCGGAGGGGGGGGGGGAGGGGGGGTGGAACCGCGGGGTGGGCCGGGGGGGTGAACAAGGTCGCGAGAGGAAGCCGTGTAGGTGGGGCACGGTGGCTTCCTTCCTCAGAGCCATAGAAGGAAGAAGCGCGGCTACGCTACAAAGAGCGTAGCCGCTCACTTCATGGCACGGCAGCGTTGTCGACCCTCCTGCCATACAACGGAGGAAAGGACCCCCGCGTAGCAGAACGCGGCAGCGAAAGAATGCGCAGGGAGTGGCGCCATTGCAAACTGCCGCGAGCAGTAGTTGGCTCTGCCTCACTGTCTGCCGTTTCTTTTATTAGTATTATGATTATTTGTGTGCGCTGTCGTGTCGTGGCTCTTTTATTTTCGCTGTTCTTCCCGCTGCTCTTTATGCTGTTGTGTCGATGTCGCTGTGTAGGCAGGATGAAACGGCCTGGCTCTCGTCCTGCAGCAGCGCAAGCCGAGTAGGCGATCAGCGCAAGCTCAGTACTCGCTACTTTTTCGTCGATCGAAAAAAAATATCAGTAAACAAATGCTGCGACAGCAACTGCAAGAGATAGTCTCGAGCCGACCATGAGTGCGGATTTGTTGAACGCGGAGGTTTGTTTGGTTTATTGTGGAGCGTCACAACCTAGAGCAACTGCACGGTCCGTGCTCACGAAGCTCTTGTTAAACTCGTGATCCATTTCTATTTGCGATAAAGGCTGTTTAGTATAGCTGCATGCCATACTCCGGTCTGCGGCTCCGGTACGGCGATCCGTAAACGTTGCAAAAGTTTATATACAACCTATTGCGAAGATGTTGGAGAGGCATAACGCTGGCCAGGGGCGGTTGGCCTGCCTGACCCTTTTCTCCCCCCCCCCCTCTCCTCTCTCTGTGTTCTGCACAGGGGCGTAACCAAGGGGGGTTGGGGGGTTCAACCCCCCCCCCCCCCCGAAATTTTTCGATTTTGCTTGCGTATATAGGCACGCACACATACAAACGCACGCACGAACATACATAAAGTATGGTTGAACCCCCCCCCCCCCCCCGAAAAAAATTTCTGGCTACGCCCCTGGTTCTGCAATCTTTCTTGTCGTTTATTTCACGACCTGTATCTCATCGATAATTCAGTCTTTCCACACACGCGACAGCCATTCACAAGCATCGAGTCTGCTTGACCTGCATTCTTGTCCTGCGCTGGAGATACGCGTCTTCTTCGAAGCCCTCTTTCGTGCGTATAGTTATCGAACCGTTCGGTCGGCGATTCTTGAAGTCAATATAGGCTTCGCTGGTCAACCTATGTATACTGCTGATACAAGGGTGCGGTGTATGCTTTGCTGAACGGGACACTGACTACTGACCCCGACAAGGCAACGGCGCCGCCATTGTCTGTGCTCAGGTGCAGGATGAGGTCCGAGAAGCAGCGAGAACGCAATCGGATCGAATTGTCTCGTGTCGGGAGGCTTGGGTGAGCACGCGAACTGCACGGCTACATCGAACTATACAGCATGACTGGCTTGTTCAGTCGGCCGTACGAATTCAGCGGTGCAGTGAATGCAAAAGCCATTCTGTATATTTACCGGACTTGCAGACATATTAGAGACGCCCTGACTGCACTAAAAAAATATATTAAAAAATAAAAGAATAGAAAGAAAAAGAACGAGTTCAACGGCCTTTAATAACACGTGTATCCTTGAAGGAACCACTGCGTAGAAACGCTAAATTAGTTTACACTGCTTTATCAAACATTTCTGCTAATTTGACGGCGAAGTGTGCGATAATGAGGACAAAAAGTTTGTGTATGTGTGTGTGCGGGGGGGGGGGGGGGGTTACAGGATGGGGTAAATGACCTTCTTATGTTCAGTAACCATATGCCATTGTTTACAATATACCTCGTATTTCAACCTCTTGTAGCTCAGGAAGCGTTCTTGAAACTGCTAAACGTAATGTTCGGTCCCTTGAGAAAACAGCGTATGTCACCTTTACCGATAAAAAAAAAAAAGTAAATGCACTAGGCCCGCGCAACCACTTCCCAATTTCGTGACGTCAGAGTGGCGTACCAGCGATGCGGGTTCTGCGCGAAATGCGTTATAAAAAGTTTGACTTTTACATTATTCTTATTCTAGTAATCAGACTCTTGTGTACTTCTCTCGCGTGTCCCCGTGACTGTACATAACTCCGACCGAGAGAGGTAGTTCGATGCCCATTGGCGACCGCCGGCATGCCACTAACCACCTAATTAACGCGCACTGGATAGTTTAGCTTCCCGTCTACGCCAAGCCTCGTCTGAGCAGAGGCAACTCGCTGTCCTCGAGGGGCCCGCGCGGAATTCGCGAAGTGGCCGCAATAATTGGCGACAGCCTTCCGAGTTCTCCGGCAGAGGGCGTCACCGATGGCGGTGCAGCGGCGCAGGTTGCATGTGCGCTTGCCGCGCTTGCTCGCATACTTGGCATGCCTTTCTCTTGGCGGGCACATCGCCTCGCGCGGACCCCAAACGGGGGCCGGAGGGGCCCTGCAGTGGAGAGGAGGGCCGCAAAAAAGTCTCCCGCGGTTCTGCTCGCCTGGTCGGCGGCGGGGTGCTTCTTCCTCCCCTCTCCGCTATCTTCTTCTTTTTCAAGCCGTGGCGCATCATCACAAGTCTGTCGCCGCTTGAAGTGTTTTCAACTTTGCTTCGTAATGTAATGAAGCTGGTGGTGTGGTAGTGGTCTTTGCGTTTAGTGGTTTTTCTTCGTAGTTGTCCTAGCTGTTACGGTGCTCGACTACTGATCCAAAGGTCGCGGGATCGAATCCCGGTCGCGGCGGCCGCATTTCTAAGGAGGCGAAGGGCTAAATGCCCGTGTACTTAGATTTAGGTGCACGTTAGAGAACCACAGGTGGTCGAAATTTCCGGAGTCCTGGCGTCCCTCAATCATATCGTGGTTTTGAGGCGTAAAACCCCAACAATTATTATTATAAACATCTCAATTGTTGCCTTCACTGCTTCATATGATCGGGGTCAGGGCTGGGCAAAGATACTTTGAAATTGTATCGCGATACGGTACAAGATACTGAGGCAAGAAGTATTTCAGATACAGATACAAGATAATACCGCGATAATTGTATACGATACGATACTTGTCAATTGTATCTTAAGATACTTCGATACAGTCGCCAGTTATTATATATCCATATGATGCAGCAGCAAACGCCAATGCACAAAAATGTCTGCTTGAAATTCCTTAACTCTGACCAATTTTGTTTCATTTGAATGAAATGTCTTTAGTATATTAAAAGTTTTGTCTTTCTTGCTCAAAGAACATTAGTTCACTTCCCAAACAACTTACCGGGAATAACTTCAACAAGAAGCCTTCGCACGATGGTGCAAATACCGGCGTGGAGTTCTACCTTGTCCATAAAACCCCACTGCGCAATACCTGATCACCGGCCAGGTGTACAGCTGCAACAAAGCTGGAGGCGACATTTGCGACGAAAGGTGTATACGTAAGGGACACAAAACTGCAATGACTGTTCATATTCTATGTATTTGCTGGTGAAAAGCGTTCGTTATCAATATACTCACTAACGTGCAATCTTTGAACAATTTTTTTTAAACGAAAGAACATCTGCAACTCGGAAATATCTCAGACGTATTGTATTGTCACGTGGTATAGTGACGATTAATAAGGCGGCAGTCAAATTGTAGAAACGAAACTCTTTACTTAACTAACTTAAGGTAAGACAATAGAAAATTCTTTGCCTTAAAATTGATTGAAAGGGCTCGTTGGGACGCTCATGAGAGATACGGCGCATTTGGTATATATGTTTCTCGAGTCCCCCATCTAACATCTTCTCGAGGGCCCCCATCTAACGTCTTTACGACGGCTCCTAATAATTTCCATTATTATAATGCTAACTCAATTTCGCTACTTTATTAAGCGGTAAGGAGAACGTTTGGTACCGTCTACTCAAGACCTGTCACGGTGGTCTGGTGGTTATGGCGCTCGACTGCTGACCCGGAGGTCGCGGGATCGAATCCCGGCCGCGGCGGCTGCATTTTCGATGGAGGCGAAAATGTTTGAGGGCCGTGTACCTAGATTTAGGTGCACGTTAAAGAACCCAAGGTGGTCGAAATTTCCGGAGCCCTCCACTACGGCGTCTCTCATAATCAAATCGTGGTTTTGGGACGTTAAACCCCAGATATTAATTAATTTGAGAAAGTGTTGAAAGGCATACCACAACTGTCTCGCCAACTGCGAATACTTGAGCCATGCCGAACACTTTAGTAGAAGCGTAAGGAATGCGAGGACCGTTCACACCAACGATGCCGCGTTGAGCGTTGCGCCCCTCTCCTTGCCCGACCGGTCTGTATGCCAGCCGGCCACTGTCGCCATTCACGGTGTCCGCCGGAATCAATCCCGCTGGGGATTCGCATGCCGCTCTTGCACGGCACTGATACGTATATTTATCCGTTACTTCTGGACCCATCGTTCTTGGTTTTGTCTGGTTTAGTTTCGACGTTGCCGCTCACTGCCGTTCTTTCAACTGCCGATTCTTGGCCCGTATCCGCAAAAGTGTCTTACGCTAAAATTTTTCGTAGGAGAATATTTCAGCCAATCAAGATGCAGGACATGTGATTAGTGAAGCCGGCTGCCCAGTGGGAAAGCGCACTTACGAACGAGAAGCTTTGTAAATTCTCCCCCTCTGAACTTTCTCCGCATTATTGAGAAACTTATTTTATGGAAGAGCTTGACATAACGCCTATAGGGGAAAAATTAGACATGGGGGGGGGGGGGGGGATGTAGAGGTATAAAAAATGCCCAACCTGCCTGCAAAGAAACAACCGCAGCGGTATTCAACTGGTAGGGAGTCCGCTTCCAATGCGGTAAGCCGTGGGTTCGACTGCCAGTGCCGCTGGGCACCCACCGGGTTTTTCTGAAAGGGAGAGAAGTACCCAGACCTGGTGCTCGGTGTTGTCTCGTCGGCTTATCAAGTTCACTGTGCGCGTATGACTATTTCTGACAATATCCTTGCTTCAGCAGATGGGTAGAACGGATCGGGTTTCTAGTTGAAGTCATCACCAAAAGGTAGCGCCACCAAGATTGTTGCGCCGCACGTGCTGGCATTCCGTAAAGTGGAATACGTTTACGTACAGGGACTGATCCGCAAAACCGATACCCAGACGACGAGCGAGCTCGCGTAGGCTGCCCGATGTGTGCGCCGCTGGCATCGAGGCACCCGAATCTCGCGCGTTGCGCAGCGTCAGCTGTGTACACCACGTGGCCATATATGTGCTCGGTTTCGGTTTTCTTCTCCTCCTCCAGTTTGCCTTCTCCCTCTACCTCCCGCTGCGCGGCCGACTGATACTGGGTGTCATACACGGAAGCGACTTAGCATAGCAACCTCTCGTGTACAGTTTATTATTTAACAGTTCCTGATGCGGAACTGTGGGAATAAACTCGATTTGTTAGGAGCCAGGAGGGATGGGAGGGAACGGGGCTGTTCAGCGGTGCGCATCGCCTGAGACAGACTGTCAGCAGCGTCAGCTTATGACGAGATCCTGCACCGTGTATAAACGGGCAGCGAGTTCGAGATTTGTGAACTCAACCGATTGCTTGTTTGGTTCGCTGTACACGGAGTGTTTGGCGAGTGGAAGGCGCTGTGTATGATTCCACGCACGTGGGCGCGTTCTCCGCACGGTCCGTCCGTCTAAAATTGTTGCGGAAGTTGAGCGTAAACCGAACGCAGGCCTGCCTGGCCAGTCCACTTTTCCATGATGATCATAATCTCTTCTTTTCTCTCTCTCTGCGCATAGATATGTATTCCTCGCCTGTTTCGCATTCCCCTTTCTGGGCAAGCTGTATTGCAAGCAGCTTAACGCGAGGTGTGCTGTAGAAAATGCGAATGTACTTAACGTGACACCAGAGAGGTGTTACCCGTATACTGTACCGAAACCAATATCAGTGCTGCTGAAAAATCGAATAATGTTATTGGGACGAGTAACTTACTGGGTATCTTCACAAAATGGTGGGAATCACGCGTGAGCTCGCTTTTGCTGCAGAAATAAAGCAATAGTGAAAAATAATTAACTTTAATCATGACACTGCCTCAGTGACATGAGCGTGTGAGAGCCATCGGAGTGAGTTCATGTAAGAAAGAAATAATGTAGACTAATTTTATGTGTATGCGCTTTAACTATACGCCCCGCTTGTTCTTCATCTCTCATCACTAAACACTGGCATTTAGCGTCTGTTTCGTACCCTGTTCTTCGGTATTATTTCTACGCCATTCGGGTATATTCCTCTCTGTTTTTTTGTAAACTACCGCTAGGAGGATAAACGGTTTGCTCACTTTGGCACGAATTGGAGGGAAAACGTCGTTTCTCTTTTCCTTGCATGCACGGCGGTTGCAGCAGCAGCGAGGCAACAACATCTGGCCACGTGCAACTGTTGTTGGCACGGTGCTCGTTTGTGTGCACCCTCGGATTTTGCACGGAGCGCAGTGCGTAAGCAGCGGGAGGAAGAAATGGGGCACGAAAACGAGCGAGGCCGGAGTCGTAAACGCGTAGAAAGTTGGAAGAGCCTCTATGCACTTGAAGCGCACCCGCGAGCATTTAGGCGTCTGTACATTCCGTGAATGTTGCGGTGGACCCAGAACGAGGGCCTATATAAAAATAGCATACGTTCGAATACGTGCCACGGGCTGTAGAACAGCACTGTTTTGGGCCAGCTGATGTAAGATTCAGCATGAAAGGAGTGAGAGAGAGAGAGAAGCAGGGAAGTTAACCAGACGCATGTCCTGTTTGCTGCCCTCGGGTAAAGGAAAGAACTCAGGGTCTCGTGTGTATTTAGACGACTCGAAGGCGAAAGCCATCTTCTTCATCTTCTCAGTAGTGATGCAGAACTATCGATGGTACTATCGATACTATCGATAGCGCTATCGATAGTAAAAAAAATCCGGCAGATCCCACGCACTGTGGGAATCGATGTAATGCGAAGCAGCCAGCAAAGAGCTGCATATACATCGCCTTGTTTGTCTTTGAGCCAAATGAAATCATTCATGGCATGGCATCTAGTTCACCATAAACGGCATGTTTGCCGTGCACGTATGTATGCACAATCTGGTATATACCATGCTCATGAAACGTATCTTCTGGTATATACAATGCATGACCTGTCATTTATGTTTATCAAGCACTCGTGTCATGCCATACACCTTTTGGTATATATCCAGTTAACAAAACGGCCGGAAGCGCATCATGACAGTGTCATATGTAAATCATACCGTACATGACATGCATATAACATGATTCGCATGTTAGGACTGGTTGGTCACTTATGTTCGTCATACAGTCACATCGAGCAACACCAATTTTGGTGTGCATCAAACGAGAGAAATGGCCGCGAATGCACCATGAGCGTGGCATGTAAATCATGCCGTGAATGATATGCATATCATGATTTTCAAGTTACCACCTGTCATTTATATTTGTCATAGAGTGACGTCGCGCTACACCTATTTTGGTGTATATTAAGCGAGCGAAACGGCCGCGAATGCACCATGAGCGTGGCATGTAAATTATGACATACATGACATGCATGTCATGGTTTTCATGTTACCACCTGGTATTCATGTTCTTCATACAGTCACATCGCGCAATGCCAATTTTGGTGTATATCAATCTAGCGAAACGGCCGCGAGTGTGCCATGAGCGTTGCATGTAAATCATATCGTACATGACATGAATGTCATGATTTTCAAGTTACCACGTGTCAGTTATGTTCTTCATACATAAATGTCTCGTCATACCAGTTTTAGTATATATCCATTCATTTAAACGGCAGCTAGCGCCCTGAGAACATGTCATGTAAATCATGCTGCACATGACATGTGTGTCATGATTTGCACGTTAGGACGTGTCATTATGTTCGCCATGAACTCTTGTCACGCCATACCAATTTTGGTTTATATAAAATTGACGGAACCGCCGCAAGAGCCCCAAGGCTGTGGAATGTAAATCACGCTGTTCATGACATGCGTGTCTTGATGGGTGGGTAGGTAGGTAGGTAGGTAGGTAGGTAGGTAGGTAGGTAGGTAGGTAGGTAGGTAGGTGGGTTCAAAGTCGCAGAAGTTCGCTAAGAAATGCTTCGCATTTAAAATTCAATGGTACTATCGATAGTATAAAATGAACAGCGCGCACTCACTGCAGAATAAACTTGGTTTTGCGCGCGTGGTACATAGTGGAGCCAGAGGAGCAGGCTGAAGGGCAAGAAAGTTGACATGCTTGTGTTCTTCACCAGACTGCTTTGCTTACACATGATCATAAAGTCCAACTGTTCTGCTGTAGCGGAAAGGAAGCCTTTACATATGGTAGGACTGCGCGGCCTCCGATTGATATTGCATTTTATGATTTCAAAATAACGAAATATACCAAGTTAATTGTAAGGTGTAACTGGTTGTTTTTGGATGCGAATTTATTGATGGACATATTCCGCCATTTTGACGGCGGAAATAATTAATTTCTCTGCCAAAAATTGCTCATAAATTAAGCGAAGCTGGTAATAGGCTATCGCAAATATTTTTGCAGTATGGCCGGCCAGCAACCGCATCATTATTCACACCACTATCGATAGTATTCGCCGCGAGATCGGGCTAGAGGTGGCAGCACCGTCGCCGCGCTAGTATGGATAGGCGGATGTCGGCGCGTATACAAACGCACACACAGCGCTTCGTTGTGAGCAATTTGACCCGATTTCTGGCAAACAAATTGCGTTGACTGCAGCATTCTGGTAAGATGTGCGCTCTTCATTCCCGAATAAATGCACGAAGCGCGCCGAACGTTACTATTACTTGTGAGAGAAGCGCATTCTGCCGACGAACTGGGTTGCTCGCTTTCGGCAACAGTCGGCGTTTTCGCAATGGATGTCGTTTTCTTGTTTTATTTGTACATGTTCAACTTGTGTTCTATCTACTACGCACTGCTGTATAGAGCGACTGAATAAGTATTTCCTTCTGGTTGATCTGGATACCCCGCAACAAAAAGAAAGCCCGTATTCCAGCACGATGAGTTCAAATAGCACTTTGTACACTGCGTGTTAAGAGATTCATCCGCATTTCTTATTCAGTTCTCCAATGTAGGACAGTTGATTGGTTTACTGAGGAAAGCTATGTGGCTGACAGCGCTTTAGCGCTACAGAAGCGTTTAACACGCTTGTTTTTATTCCAGTAACAGTACACAAAGGTAAATGTACAGCACGGAACTTTCATCGATTGATTAGTTGCGCGACAGTAATGGAACAAAGGCCCATTTATTTCACAGGACCAAAGTACGTTTTTTCACGCGAATAATGTCCGCTGCTATTTCCATGAATCTATTACAACGCAACGCAAACGCTCAAGATAATGTAAAGAAAAAAAAAGGTGTGGCTTCGCGTCAAATTACTACGTCATAATCGTAAAGCACGCCGTTTATATTAGTTTTGACCATCAGTGCTCTTTAACGCGCACCTTAATCTAAGTACACGAGTGTTCTTGTATAAATTTCGCCACAAGTTAAAATTGCGCAAGACAACTCAGTTTTGCGATTTCCGTGTCATTCTATTTTCTGTTCTTTTTAAGGGACAAATTAAGTACCGAAGTGTCGGACGTGACTTGACAAATATTTCTGTGTAGTGGCACCAGGACCATACACAACTCAAGCTCGTCGCATAACCTATAAACGACAGTCCCGAAGTTATACATCTAACCACAACGCATGAGAGCTTTTTTTTTTTACCACCGAGCCGATAAAAGGCTATATGCACATGAGATTTAATGCTTTAGGACAACGCCAAGTGTACTTTGCAGTGCGCTTGAACCACAGAGCGGCACCTACACTAATATGACTCGTGAACGGAGGGTACGACGAACACACACAACACTCCCGACAAATGCACTCACTGATCTTATTACAATATATACAGCCGATCAAGGCCAAATGCTTCTTTACATCGTGTTAGGCTTACGTACGAGCGGTTAAAGCTGCACTAACGCACGGAACAAACCGCCTTTTGAGGTCCTGCATGACGTACGCGCACATGCAAACACAACGTGACTAGCAGACGACGCATAGAGCAATCCACACTGCGCGGTTCAGTCAGGAGCCGCCACGTGGCGACTCCGCTCGATCTCGCTGCCAATTGTCACGTGGTTGTGACGGTGAAGAATGCTGCAGCAAGTCTAGGAAATACGGAGCTCTTTATTTGGGCGAACTTGTGTCCAGAAACCAAAACTCAAAATACAAACGATACATGCTGCGCACTGATAGGGGCGGGAGCAGTCATCAGCCGTTGAGTAATCTGATCATCGGTGGAACGCGTCGTAAACCTTCCAGCGTTATCACTGGTGCTCGCGTAAGCTCTCGAATAAACTTGACTATTCGCGTCTGGCGCGTAATCTTAACAGAATGATCTCAAACAATTGTGAAGCTTCTCACTCATTACGGCGCGGTCTGCGTCAAACGTTGCTAACAGTCTTTGTGGGTGAAACCCGAATACGTCAAAAAAAAAAAAAAGCAATAAACATGCGTGGCAGTAATATAGTAATATCGCTATAGTAATATTAACGATGGTACTACCAATTGCACTATCGCACTATCGATAGTTTGTTTACACTGTCGATAGTTTCAAAAAAAAAAAAAAACTATCGATTCTATCGATAGTCAATTTACCGATAGTTCTGCATCACTACTACTCAGTCGTGTGTCTCTCTCTCACTTCTCAATTGATGTATTGATCCTCGCCCACTTCCGAAAGCTTTCTGCACCTAACGTGGTTTTGCACTGCCTCCGTGATCGGCCCACCTTTTCACCAGGCGGCGATGTCATGCGATGTTTTTGCCGATCTGTTGTATCACGTCATCACGGGATGATCTTTTGCATCACTCGTGTCGCCGACGGTCAGTTTTCGCGCTTTCGCCTGAAAGGGGTCGTGAAACGTTTACCGAAAAATTTCAACTACGTGTGTATTCGGAATCCTGGCCGTCCATTCAATACTATACCTCGACACGTTTCATCGTCCGGGTTCATTTGATAACTATAATATCACAATTACGATTTTCCAGGTCACGTTCTCCTCAACTGTACAGCTGACGTCACTTTAAGCCAGCCAATGAAGTCTCTGTCGTCGACAAAACATGGCGACGCAGCGATGTTTGCTGAGCCATAGTTGGCCGAGATTCGTAGCATCATACCGTTTCGCTTGTGACGCCGGCAGCTTGTGAAAGCGAGCGTTGTTTCCCCTTTGGTAAGTTGTACGGCACTGTATGTCGACGCACACGGCTGGCATAGGGAGGACTAAGCTGTCCAAAACACGCCGTAAAACCAGGGTGTCGGAACGGAACGAAAACCGAGAACGAAAAACGAAAAAAACGATATTTTGGACGGGAACGAAAACGTAACCGAAACTTTATCTATTATTTCGTTCCGGAGTGAAAACGAAATATTTTCAATCGTTTTTCGGTTCACGAGAAGACTTCGCAATCCGGAGGAACTGAACTTGTGCAATGTGAGCATATCTTAGGGTACGTTATTAGCGCGTACCTCGGGCAGGAATTCCAAAGCAAAGATATGTTAAAATTGTGCGAAAAACGAAAACAGTGGCAACCAGAGATGTTTATATTAACGCAAGTGGATTTATGCGCGCCTGTCACGCAGGCCAGCGTAGAGAGGGCATTGTCGGCGCCGACGTTTCCTACAGCGAAAGCTGTTATGAGATCACAACAGCCGCCGGTGTCCATGACCGCTAACGCGTGATATAAAAAAATAAATGAGAAACAAATTTCTAGGATAGGATGGCATTTCAACCCGCACCCTCTGCGTGGCAGTCGGGTCTTCCACAACAGTGCCACGCTAGTGCTTCTGCTTGAGAGGAGCGCTTGACAAGCGTGAGTGCTGACGAACTGTGCGGCCCAGTGTTCCGTATTCAGTACAAAGGCACAAGGTGCCCGAGCGGTGCACTGTTCCAACCAATACCAGTAGATCGTTCTAGAGGGTCTTATTCCTCATTAACCAAATCTTATTTTTCTCCATATTCACAACCGCTCCAGACGCATGGCAAAACTGCTTAGTTTTCTTGAATACTACTTTTGTCAGCATAAAAATAGGCTACGTCGTCATTTTATCATTAACACGTTTAAGCATAAACAATATAAAAACACCACCATTCGTTCAAACATGCTGACCATGCAAATACTATAGGTAGCGGGAGAACTGCCCCTATGGGAATTAATAGGGTGGTTGTACTGCACGAGATATGTAATCAAGCTACTATGCCTCGATCTTGGTAACCTGTTTTGCGTACTCTTGCAGTTCTTAATGCATCTGATGACATCAGCTTTATGGGGCGTTCATTCTTAACTCGATAAGACTATCAAGGTGGCTTTCTTACGTGGAAGAATTGCATTGATGGAATTGAACTACCCGGCCATTCCCAGAGTCGGAATGCGCTAAGTTTTTTCATTGCGAGGAATTGAAAGGAATAGAATTGCGGCAAGTTCTTATTCCCCGCAATGGAATTGAAATGGAATGGAGGCGCCCATTCCGCCACACTGCTTCCCACCCACTGCAAAGTGCTCAGCCATAATTCTTTATCATGATCAGTCACAGCGCAGAGTGCACATAATGCCTTACATATGTGTAGCGTGTACCATGAGACTCCGAAGAATGACGAAAAATGGCGTAGTGAGAACTTCTCTACTTCAGAAGAATTGGGATGATTTATGGCGTAGTGGGTTCCTTGCATGTGTACTTGTATTATTGCCCCAAGAGACTCTCAAACGGGCTCTACAAAGCCCGCTCTTCCAGCTTTCGTTGTGACTGTGCTGCGTGTGTCGCGCAGGCCTGGCGATCTCTTTATCAGAACAGCGGTCTCGCACATCAGAGAGTACACTCAATGACGTGCTGCTTCTGAGATCGTGCTCACTCCCTTGACACAAAGCATTGAGCCCACTGAAAAATTCGTATTTGTCTTTTGAGAAAATAAATACTATGACTTTGAAATTAATACTGGCTTGTGCTAGTTGGTAGAAATTCGTGGTACAGTTACTTCCGCTCCTCTGAAGAACGTATTTTACCCTTGTCCAACTTTCCTAAGAGCAGGGCAAGTAAGTACATCACAAATCCAATGTTCGTAATGATTACCTTAACTTCAAATTTTTCCATAAAAAATACCGTTACGAACCGTTACGGAACGTTTTTTTTTTTTTTTTTCGCTCCGGAACGGAAACGGGACGGAACTTTTTGCGGTGGAACGAAACTAAAACCGAACCGAAACGAAAAACATTTCGTTCCGACACCCTGCGTAAAACACAAGCTAACGTAACCAGAAAGAAAAAAAACTGGGACCCTGCACCGTGCGAGCGAAGGCAAGAATACACACATGACGGAGCCCGGATGTACTTGAAAGCGGAAGCAAGCAGATCAAGTGCTGTACTTGCACAGTATACAACCCAGTTGTTTCTTTTCTAAGTTCCTATAAATCTATTATTTTAGAGCAAAAGAAAGCTAACGCTGTGTTTATAACTTCCCTTAGCATGACGTCACACACGTTAGTGCCTATGGCGGCCGGTAGGGCCGCATACTCGTTTAGGAGCGTTAGAAAACTGCGATTTCAAACGGGCGTCATTAATTATAGACTGAATATAGCGCCGAAATATTTCGGAATAGGCATGTCTAATCCTTGTTGAAGCAGGGAAAGTTACAACCGGGCAGCTTCATTTTCTTTTCACGACCCCTATAAAAGAGATTCTATGGTCTGGCCGCGCGACACCATATTTCGGGGGTCATGGTGGAATATGTCTTGGTTGACCAGAATGTCGGTATACAAGCGACCACCCGCCTTACCTCTATGTTTACCGCAGTATGTAACTTCCGTCGTTAGTATCGTTGGGTTTTGCTGTGCTCAAACCTGACTATATATGGCGGACGGTAAAACACCGATGGATTAAGCGAATGCATAAGTTGTCTTAGGCGATGCATTAAGGGCCCTGAGATGTTTTCTTTTTTTTCATCACTTCCGCATGGTCCGCGAATTAAACGGCATCCCCCTCTCCTCCCCCCACCCCGCGCAACAAACCCACGTAATATAGTTTCGAAATATTTATTCAGCATTCCTTAAAAACGAGGCACGCGCATGCCTCGCTTCTCCTCGTTGGCAGTGATAGCTATTCTGTGTTGCCTCCCTAACACTCTCGTGCATCGACGCCGACGTTAAAACGCGTTTCTGGACGGGAGTCAAGATTCCGCGGTTTCCTCGACGCGGTTTGGTTTTAAGGCGATGTTGCCGCGGCAGCTGGGTGCCGGAAAGAGGTCTTCAAGGGAGGGGTGTGGGCTCGTAGCCAGCTGACTGAAAACATGCGGTCTTCCAACAACGTGCCGAGTGGCAGCTTTGGTAACTACGCGCGCGCCCGCTGGATTAACGATTTCGCATAACAAATCGCTATTTGCGTTTCGTAGCTCCAGCGCGTGCCTCGACGCCATGTTGCGCGTGCGTTATTTATTGCCGCGACAACGCGGTCCAGGTGATGCTTGCTCCATTCCTTGCGTCAGCTGGGTCTTGTGCGATAGTCTCTCACGTGTGGTTAGTTAGCACACGCGTTTCTTGCATAAGGCAACTATTTTATTAATTTCTCCGTTTTCACGGAAAGGAATTTTCTTTTTTTTTTTGCTTACATTATTGCTTTTGCAAACAATAGCTCGTGAAGTATTTTGTCCACTACTGCTGTGACCCAACATGGCTGGAGTATGTGTATCATAAGTAAATAAACAAATAAATACAAGAGATACATATCCATTGACGTGCTGCTTACGGCGGTCTGCTTATTCGAACAATTGTTTTCGCCTTCCACCCCGCCTGTATGTGTAGCTCTTTCGCCACAGACACACATACATAGGCAGGCCCGTAGCCAGGAATTTTTTTCGGGGGTGGGCCCACTTGCTGAAAACATTGACTATTTGAGAAAAACGCCTATTTTCATGATTTGTTTTCGATAAAACACCATGTGTCATCAAAATTTAAGGCGCCCCCCCCCCCTCCGGCGACGGGCCTGTACATAGGTAGGTACCTTTACGAATAATTGTTTGCTGCAATGAGGCAGACACTCCACCTCCTTTCCATGTCCGGGCACAAACTACTTCCAGCAATACCTCCATACTAAGCCTGCCGAACGTAGCTGGAATTTATGTGCCGCAGACATGAAAGAGAGTGAACTGTCTGCTTCAATGCAGCAAACAATCGCTCATAAACTGCCTTCAATAAACAATGTCCGAACTTAACAACAACAGCTAAAAACAACAGAAGAGTTAAGAAAAGTTTCGCCATGCAGCAGCAAGCGTGTCTGACAGACCTAACCTGTCATCAAAATTGATGACGTGCGCCCGCGACTGATAAAATGTCTCGTTTACTCGAAAGAGGTTCGCCTCACGGCTTCGCGCGTTGCTGCCATTTCATGCGCCAGACGACGGCAAACTTTTTTCTTTTTTTCATAAAGGGTGGATGGCTCGTGCCTAGTGAGCAGTAGGTTGGAAACGCCTTTTCACCGGGGTAATTATATTTTTAACCATTGGGGCTCGCGTCATCGACGTCTCCTGTCGGTCTGCGGTGCTTGCGCACGCTGTCGTCTGCGGTGTGGCGCCGGCGGCGCGACCTTCGCGTCTTGGTCGACGCGGCGCCGCTTTCACAGGTCTCTCCCTCCTTGTCGGTGCGCGCGTCATCCTCTGTCTCGTTTTATTTTTCTTTTCTTTTTTCTCTCTCTTTTGCGAGACCCGGCTCGTACAACGTGGTCGGGGCCCGCGCGGCCTTATTTACTTCTCGCGAAGTCGTACCCCAGTGCCGTACATCCGCGGGTTTCCAACGCCGCTGTCAAAGCGGCCGCTGCGGCCTTCGCCGCCCGCCGGCTTGCCCGACCGCCCGTCCGTACGCCGGCAGATTGCCTTCTGTCCATTTGAAATGTGTGCGCTGGTAACGTAAAATTCGGGTCTTGTTTGTTCCGCTTTAGTCCCGTCGTTACATTCTTGAATCGTTGCGTCAGTTTCCCGTGGGCTTCTTATGACCCGAACTTCCTTGTTGTAAAGTGGGATGAGCAGTAGCATCAGTGGTTTTTGGGATGCAAGATCCGGCTTTCGTCTGCATGCTTCCTGAGCGAGGCGTTTTCAAACATGTTTGTTGTTACACCTATGACAGATGTACCTTGAATGCGACCGCAGGGACCCAATTACGCGCGTGTTGCCTGGCAGGCTTAAAACGTCGTTACTGCCTCTTTAACGTGGTTTTCTTTAGAAGAGCAACATGCGCCAGGCATGGGTTGCTAATCCGTACATTATCGTATTCAGCCTCTCCATATTATCAGATTCTGTAATGGCGGCATTTTTAGACAATCAGAGAGGCCGTCGGCCCTTTGGGCCAATCAGAGTGACAAGAAATCAGAATTTGACAACATGGCAGAATTCGGGAGTGTCCATTATAGTATCCATGCTCCCGATGCAGCCCTTCACGCCGTGCGCGGCGGAGTGAATGCCGCTCATCTCGTTGAAGAACCACACGCTTGTTGCAGGTGCTAAGGGAAAGCCTCACCGGACTTCTGCGGCCGGCAGGACCGGCGGCGCACGCAGCACGTGTTTCTCCGCGGCGGCACGTGCTGCAGTAAGTGGGGGCGGGTGCGAGAATGAAAAGAAACTGCGAAAAGAGGCTAATCGATTTTGGCGCCTCTGGCTTAGTAGGCGTGCTACGCATGCGCGCCGGCGCGCGACGTCTGTCCGACGAGAGAGCGTTTGACGGCGGCGAGCGACGAGACGAGCGATCGTGCGTGCGGGGCGACTTGGCACGCTGCTACTCTCTCCCTCTCCTTGCAGCGTGCTCACACGCGGACAGCGTCATGGGCGCATGCGCAGTGTCCGCGGTCGGCTTTTATCGCGTCCCTGGATCGGCGGCTCCGGCAGCTCCGGCGCGACGGCGGCGGCGACGGCGCCGACTCGGGAGAGAAGGAGATAGGGGAGAGCCGGTGGCGCCGGCGAGTTTCGGCGCCAGCCTTCGCTCGTACATCACCGGCGGCGGCGGCCGATGTTTGTTGCTTCCGCCAGCGGCAGCAGCAGGAGCCACCGCTGCGGCGCGCGGTCGCTCGGGCTACCCTCCTGCTAATCATAGAAAACCTTCCTCTTTTCTCTGCAGTCAGTGCGATGGTGGCGTCTATCGCTGCTTTGCTGCTGTCCGTGGCCGCACTGCTGCTGCTTAGTTTTTGGGGCCGTGCGACCGACTGTCTGACCAGCCGTCTGCTGTTGTCACTTTGAGTCTGCGAGAAGCGCCGGCAGGGCGGCCGCTCGCATTTGCAGCGTGCGCACCCCTGTCGCGGGCTGCCACCGAGGCGGCAGCTTTTTCTGACCAATTAGGAAGCCCGGCGCTGACGCTTCTTCGGCGAAAGACGTGGCATGTGTCTCTCTCACTCGTCTTCTTCTTGTGTGTGTGCGTTAATTGTTTATTGTCTAGCAAGCGCGTGACGTTCCTTTTGTGCGCTGCTGGTTCTAGGAGACATTACCGAGAAAGATGAAAGCGAAGGGTGGTCGGACTCGGTAGCATGACGCCAGCGCGCGGGGAGTTCCGATGGTCGCCTGTCCTGACACAAATATTTTCGCCCCGCGTTTTTTTTTCTTTTTTTTTCTGCAATGTGTTGCTGGGGGCCTGTTAGTCATAACACGGCACATCGTTTGCTGCAGCGCGCGACAGAAAATTAATTACAAGCTCCTCATTACCGACACAGCCTCAGTTTCGGTTTGACAGAGCTCCAAAAACGACAAGCCGCCGGGTGCAACTATCACCCCCTAGCGAGTGGAACGCTCGGTCACGTGAGCACACAGAACAGTGACGCATTTACCGCGGTCTGTCGTCGTCGGGCTCATCGTCGTCTGATGGCGACGATTTTCTTGCGGCGGGGATGGAAGGAATTTTCGACGTGGCGAATCGCTTCAGGTTTGACCCGCTGGTGAGGAGCGATTCGTCGGGAAGCGCGTCAAAACAGAAATGGCGGCTACGACGTCATCATAACTTGTACCGGCTGCAACGGTTACGTAGGGGAAGTAGGGGGTCACCTCGGGTCACCTCCGAGGGTGTCAGTGCACCAGGTGCGGCCTATAATGCTGGATTGCGCTCGCGAACTTCAAATTTTATATAAAATACCTTCCAAGCTTTATTCGCTGTCGATATTTTGCAGATGGTACACGTACGTACACGGGAATCGATCCAGCCGGCTACCTCGGCCGCGAAATTTTGTGTCAGTACCCCTTTAAGAAACAGTGACATACAGGACGTATAACGACTCTTTTCCGAGTACGCGCCGAAATCGGTCGCAGACTTTATTGCTCGCGTTGCGACTGAGCCGACCTTGAGGGGTGCTCGCTGTCTGTCGCCTTGTCATTATGTGGCGGGCCGCCCGGCAAATTAATTCATGTTTGGTAGCCCAGAGCGTAATAGTGCCGCGAATTTGATGCGCCCGACGTCGGGCAGTCAAAGCCTTGGCGGCCGTGCGTTTGTAGTGGAGACGAGAGAGGACTTGCCAGAGGCCGAACTAATTTTCTTCGGGCACCTCGCTCTCCCGAGCGGTTTTTCACGATGCCTTGCCGCCGCGCTTGTCCGTGACGAATGCTGCGCGCGTCACGAGGCGCCGACTGTGCAGCAGGCTGCTACGATGAGGCCGTCGATGCGAGCTGAAGGAAAAGGCGGAGGATTCTATTTCTTTGTGTGTCTGTGTGTTTCTTCCTTCTCGCTCAGTAACCTTATCGTTGCATGCTTGGCGGGCATCAACATCGACAAGGCAGCAGCTCTCTCCCACTGAACTCTTTGTTTCCTTTCTCAGTCCGACCGACCCTGTGCGTGTGACGTATCGTAATCGCCTGTACTGCCTCCCCCAACTCGTATTATTCACGCCTCACCGCGTGTCTCACTGAAGTAAAGCTGAGCGCGAGACTGGACCCCAAAGCGAGGGCTTCATGTATTTTTTTATTTTTTTTTTGTTAAGTCGTAGTTCACATATTCACATCTCTGGAGAAGTTATATCTACCATATTGCCACCTGCCCAACATGACAGGTACGGCGAGCGCGAGCCAACAATCCATAAGAATGGAAGAAGACGTTCTGGGACAGTGCGCTCTCTCGCTCTGAGTTGTTGTTGTTGTTGTGTTGGCAGCCATCTTCCCAGTCTTGTGTGCGTCTCTCTGTCGGTGCAGTATTTCCTAGTTCAAGTCCTTCTGTAGCACGTGACAATATATTATAAACTCAAATCATCGCGTGAGGCCCGATATTCATATACCCCGTGATCGTACGGGATTCTGTATGAAAACTTATATGCTTCCATTACAAACCCACGTCACTGTATCAGAACAGTTAAGGAGCATGTCACTCATTGTAATGGATATAAAACACCTGCAATCTTTTACTGACCATGAGAGTGATAGACCGTTCTCGATCATTCTTGGCCTGCCCTGTTGCACTACGCCAGAACCGCACGTTTCGTCGATTCTTGTCTTCTCTATGCTTCTTCTTCCGTATTATTTTTTATTATTATTTCTCAATTTTTTCATCTTGTTCCCCTCGCTGTCCGCTCGCTCTTAAGTAGATGCAGTGCACAGCTGCGCTGCATAGTTCCTAGTGAGAAAAAGCATTGTTATCTCTGGGACGATGGGTCGTCCTATTTATATTTGCATTCTGCGTTTGGCCTGTACAGCCTGCGGAAAACTCCGACCATTTCACGGCTGCTCGCGCGCGGCTTTGTCGGGGGCGACATTTATAGTCGCGTCTTAATCGTTTGCACAGCTCTGGAAAGAGTGTGTGCCCGCACTGTTGACACGAATCCCATATGAAAGCGTATTATGTCGCTTCCAGTTGGCCTCTGCTTGCCCCCACCGTGTTGCGCGCGCGTGCGTGCACGGCTTTCGTGCATAGAGAGTGCTTTACGAATGCCGTGTCGGATGATGTTCCCAGATATGTCGCGTAATGCATTGGATGTATTCCTACAGTACGTCGGTCATCCATTTGTCGACCATAGTGAGGTAAGCGGTTGTGCTGGCATTCTTCCTGTATAATTTCCTGATTGTCATTTACGGTTGCTGACGTGGCGCCTTGCGAATCTATCACTCGAGCGAATGCACGTCTTTCGATTCGTTTGTCTTTAACTCGGTCTATATTATTTGTCTGCTGCATACATTCATTGGCGTGAATGCATATACAGGTCCATTTGCCACACGAGTATTTATCGAGATCGGATGGGAGTGAAGTCTGTTTTGAGTCGCATACAAAGAGCAGCCACGCGACGTCACGGAGGCTATCGTTCGTTGAGATATATATCCGGATAATAACGTACTTATTCACCTCACTGGCTGTACAACGCATTGTAGTTACTACAACGGCGTGAAATGCGTATGTATACATACTATTGGACGTTGGCGAAAACTCGGCCGAAACGTCGGTAAATATATTTCAACCTTGGTCGGCGTTTCTTCAGTTTTCCCCAATGTTCCACCCCGACCAGGCGATATTTTCGCCAGACCAGCGACTTCTATACTATGAGATGGGTACCGATCATGAAAGCTAAGCCATGTCTTAAGCTAAGCTTAAGACTTCAAGCTGCTCTTTCGCATGGTGAAATCGCGATAATTGATGGGGTTCAACGTGCCAAAACAACGATATGCTAATGAAGCACGCCGTAGCGGGGCCCTGCATTAATTTCAAGCATCTGGGATCGAAGCGTTTATTGATAACGTGAGGGGATGTAGAAAAAAAAAAAAGAAACCATTCATGAACGCGCGTCATACACATCTGCCCCACCTCTTGCCACCTCGATAGCGATTGTTGCATACTCACTGAGGCCTTATCCTTAGCGGCTGTGGCGCCTTGCGAAGGTCGAGCCCGAAAATTGAGGGACGAATGTTCCGGCGCCAAGGCTCATTGCTTGTCGGTAGGTTATGAATACGTTGGCCCTAGGAAACGGGAGTGAACGATTCATTTGTCTGAATGAGCGGCGAAGGACGTTTTCGACGCCCAAGTTTGTTCAAAGACCTCCGGGCGCGTGTTCGCCAAACACAGAACCGTACACGCTTTCCGTAAGCACTAGCACACGTCCCGGTTGAAAACCACCGCTTTGTTTTGACCGTCGCACGCCGCAAAATTTGCCTTCGCTTAGAATGACAGAAAGCTGATCTAGTTGGTAGGGATTCATGATAAAAGACGGTATGCGTATAAAGACGGACGCAAGAGAGAAGTCAAGACAACACAAACGCCGTTGTCCTGACTTCTCTCTTGTGTCCGTGTTTGCATGCATACCGTCTTTTATCATGGATTGTCATCGCTGTTTGGAAGAAGTCATAGTCCGGCCATATATTAAATGATTGCGACTGTGCACCTGCTATTATTAGCGAAAGTGGCCTACCAGCGGGAGACCATGTGCGTGAGAATGACAAGCTTTGAGAATTCCGCACCTGAACCACACTGTCTTTGGTTTTACTACAACTAGACAGAAATTGCGTAGTGGAGGAAATGTTGGCGTTAACTTCCAGCACCGACGCGCCGAGTACGTCGGAGGCCTCCCGCTCGAGGTTTCGTCAACGCGTACCTTTAGGCGAAGATAAGCGGTCTTCTTGGTCGCTTGTGACACACCTGGCGCGTGGTTTTGCTACGTCCTCTCTACTATGTTCTGTAACCCAGCTACCAGCCCGTTTCGCGCCAAGCTGCGCTCGGAATGACTCCGCGGAGTCGTTCCAACTCTGCTGTTGCTGGTGGGGGGAATTCTTTAAAACCGCGCGCCGAGGCATGAGCAGTAGAGACATGGAAATCTGCCGAGAGATGACCCCCCCCCCCTGGCCTCTGTCTGCAGCTATACACTGCCGCTCAGCTCCTGTACTGACGTCGCTGAGCTGGAGGCGCGATCAGGGGCAACGCTTTTGGACGGCATCCTCGCAGATGCATTCCTCCTGTCTGCCCGGATGAAAAGTATTTTTGGCTCGAGCCACCACGACTGCCGTGCGCGGGCGATGTATGAAAACGACGGAAGCGACGTCAATCGGGCCCTGCCGGAGCGAGGAGGCGGAGGAGGCGCCATCCACGGGGCGTAGTACATTTTCTTTTTCTCCGTTTCTCTCAACCTCTCACGCTAGTTCCGTGCAGCGTTATGGGAGCCAGAGGCCGGCACTCAAACATGCCAGAGGGGCAGTTGTAACGGTGTTCGTAAGTAAGTAAGTAAGTAAGTAAGTAAGTAAGTAAGTAAGTAAGTAAGTAAGTAAGGTGTTCCTATTCCCTTTTAACACTGGGCAGGCAGTTTAAGTGCCACAGGAAGAAAAAAAAATGTAAACAAGTGTTAAGTGTTTTCGTTCTTCTTTTGGTCGTGCATAAGCAGTGTGTCACGAGTCACGGGGTCGCTTAATGCACACACACACACACACACACACACACACACACACACACACACACACACACACACACACACACACACATACACATCGATTGGTTTGGTGGAAGTCGAGTCAAGAGTCGAGCCAAGCCATGCCGTGTTCTGCACCTCCGTGGCCGTTTAAACATGGCGGATGTTTACCGTTGTAGTGGCACTTCCTACTTTACAGATGACGCTGAACGGTGAGGTCGTAAGGTCATTGTTGTCCTTCACAAGTGGTCATCCTCCTGACTTTTTAGCGCGAGTGGGAGAGGGTGGACTGTCAAACACTTTGTTCTACCGTATTGAAACCTGCACGAAGTCAATTCGGTCGAAGTGTTTGCGAATTGTGCGAGTGTTAGCGTTGCGCGGCTGCTACTAAATGTGACCATCGCAGACACGTTTTCCAGCCGCTCGCTGCGTGTCAAAACGAAGTCAGCAGCTGGTATATGTCTGACCATGTGGGAGTGGTGGAGATTATATGTCATATCGGTTAGCAACACAAAAACTTCCTCGGCTACTTGTGCACAATTCAAGTGGGCCTCAACGACATATTTATGTAGTCGATTCCACTCTCCCTTGTTTCAGTGATCGAGCGATAAAATTTGCAGCACTGTCAACTTGATGCCCACTGCGTGCGACCATAGCTGGACAAGCTTACAGTCGCGCTTACGCGTCACTTCCCCGGGGTAGTCGTGAAAGTTCTGATAAGCTTAAGAGCTTCGCATTGCCGAGTGCTAAATGTGGATCCGTTAATGCGGGGCCCTTCGAGTTGCACGATCTGGAAAACTGCACGGTACATAGCTCGCGGTTGTTTGAAACGGTCCGTCTTGGAAAGTGAGGCCAAGTCATTGTAACTACACTTCTCCGTTTGCGTTCTCGTGAACTACATCGTCGTACTAGACAGTGTGTTTGCCAGGTTGTGTTTGTCAAACCAGAAGAAGAAGAAAGAAAAAAAAAAGTTTCCTT
The DNA here is from genome assembly GCF_013339695.2 of Rhipicephalus sanguineus. Classification (NCBI taxonomy): domain Eukaryota; kingdom Metazoa; phylum Arthropoda; class Arachnida; order Ixodida; family Ixodidae; genus Rhipicephalus; species Rhipicephalus sanguineus. The sequence continues at coordinate 80,572,736 of NC_051180.1, forward strand.
CGGAGCAACAGGCTCGTTTGCGCTGTTCGCGGCGGGGCGGCGTCGCTCCTTCGCTGCTGGCGTCATCTGTCGACGGCGTCGGCAAACGTATCTGGAAGTGTGGCAACAACGAGGAAGAGGAGGAAGGGCCGAAGAAGGGAGGAAGAAAACGCGGCTGCTGGGCGAGGGAACGAGGACGGGGCTCTTGTCTCTCTCCTCGTTCGCGCGTGCTTTCTCGCGTCAACTGGCGCTGTGCGGAGTCTACGTGCAGCGAGTGAGCTCCCTTCTACGCGTGCATCCAGGGGCGCCGCAATGGCGGCCTCGACAGCAGCGGCGTCACTCCTCGTGCGCTGGCGGCGGCGGCGCGACGTCGTTTGAATCTACATCGCTGGCGCCGCTGCGACAGCGTAGTCTTGATTATGCCGACGTCCTCCTGCTGCTGCACAACGTCGTCTGCCGCCATGGAGCGAACCGTGTGCGCTTGCCGCGCGCTGCTCTTGGCCTGGCTGCGCCGGCTCAAGAAGTATCTCCGCCTCTCAAAGGGAATTGTCAAGCGTCTTCGACCCCTTGTCAACGCGCTGCGCGCGCTTCTACGCCGTCGATGTACCGCGCTGGCCTCGTTCCTGGCGTCCGCAGCAGGTAATTTCGTGTCTGGGTTCATACTTCTTTATGGTGTTATTGAACGTGAACCGAGTGTCGCATTTGGATACTACTCGAGAAAGACGTCCTGGTGCGCGAGATACATGTTATGTTTGTCGGTTCCATGTTATGCGGTTGAAATGACGCTGATGGCACTGTCATGTGCGCCACGTCTTGGGGCTCGCTTACAAAGCAGTGTTTTCGTATGGTACGCGGACAAGCCGGTTTGAATAGCGGGTGATGCTAGTGTTCGTGATTTCGGTTGTTAACTGTAGCCGGCGCGATACGCGAAAGGCGCTGTGTTGCGCGCTGCACAATCATACTCTGCTGTCATTCTTTTATGCCTTTGGGCCGACGCGTCGTTATTGCTCGCCGTCCCGGCGCCTGGAGGGGGAACCCAGCGAAAAGCGTTGGATTGTCGTTCGCAGGGTGATTTTCTTCCCTCAAGAAATCTGTTAGCTGCGCAACTTGTGCCTCATTCTATCTGTACGGTCACGATGTCGTAGCTGCGCTGGTTTTTGCCTCTGAATTCACTAAGTCAGGCTTTCTGCCAGAAACACCTCTTTGGCAGCCGTCCCCCGCGAACATAGATAGGTTGGTATGTGAAATCAGTTCCAGGAAGAGGAGTTTGTTTGGCTGTAAAGGTTGCTTTTTGAGTTGGCGTGATAAGCGAACACGGCAGGCGACTTGGCGATAGCCGGTTATGCCTCTAGCCGGTTATGCCTCCCGCTACAAGTGTGCAGACAACGTGCAGGCCGTCCCATCGCCTTGGCGAAAACGTGTCACTCAGTTGGACGATATTCACGCAAGCCCTTCGTTTCGGTACCGCATTCAGCTTCCACAAAGTGTAGTCACTCGCGGCTGTGATGGCAACAAGTGAGAGGAATGGTTGTCCCGCCACGGTGGTCTAGTGGTTACGGTGATTGACTGCTGACCCGAAGGTCGCGGGATGGAATCCCGGCGCATTTTCGATAGAGACGAAATGCTCGAGGCCAGTGAACCCTCCGCTACGGCGTCCCTTGCAATCATATCGTTGTTTTGGGACGGAATACCCCAACAATTATTATTAACATCCAAAAGTCTGGTCACTAGTGGATGTGATGGCAGTAAGATAGAAAAAAAAAATGGTAGTTTTCTTGAACACAGCCTTTCCTCCCCAACTTTTTTTTCACGCTGAAAAAGCCTTGGCTGAGCCAAGGACTTGCTCTTCGCTCGTTGCACGGGGGGCCGGCGCCGCACGGAAAGGCCTTCCCTCGGGCCGGCGTTGCTGCCGCCGCCGCAACGTAGTATTTTCGCTCGATCGTGCCCGCGATATTTTTAAAGGTTTCGCGTCTCGCAATTCTGGGTCGGCTGCGGCAAGCCTCCCCTTGCGGTGGTGGTCTATGCTTTTTCTTGCCGCCTACCGGTCGCCCCCCTTTTTATGTTTTTGCTCCTTCCCCTCGCCCCCGCCCCTGTCTTGACTGGCGGCGGTTGAGATTGTGAGCGAGGGGGGCCGTCGCGACGGGGTTGGAGGGGGAAAGGGCCTCAAGGCGCCGTTCGTCTGTTCTGACTGACCGCTGGCTGGTTTTTTCTGCGAGCCATTCCTCGACCAAATGAAAGGGGGGCATGGTGCGCGTGCACTTCTTTTGAATCGCAAGGACTGGCCACGCTTAGCAGCTGCCTGGCTTTTGCGCCGGCGCCACGAGACCGTCCCGCTAGCTATTGGGTGGCCGGTACCGTGAGGGGAGAAAAAGAAACGATAGGATGTTATTTTGTTGGGTCGTCAGGCGCGTGTGCGGCAGATGTTGGGGACGTCGGGGCTCATTTTGGATTCATTAGAGGCCTGCCGTATCACCGCGACAGCTTACAAGCAGGTTATCGAAGCAGGAGTGAAAGCTGTCTCGGGACAGTAGTTGGTTTTTCAAACGTTGGTCTAGACGTAAGCTTGTAAGCGTCGTGAACAGATTTATTAAGTGTGTGCGTTCTCATTTTGACTGGGTGGTGTTGTGTGCGTGCTTACAACGTCTTCCAGATGTCACTAGAAAAGTACGCAGCGTACTCTTAAAACGTTTATTCCTCCTTCCATAAACAAACGGGGGGGGGGGGGGTGCAAGTCATCCCACGCTTGTAAAAGTGAGGCAGCGTACAACGCAGGTAGGCAGAGTAAGCGGATACAAACACACCAGCAATTTCGCAGGTCACATGCAGACGCGCCCTAGGTGCTCTGGGCAGCTGGCAGCTGTCCCATGGCGGCGTCCGCCTGATTCACGCACGTTGAGGGCGAGGTTCAAGTTAGGAGTAGGGTCCTATCGGATAACGAGATGACTTCATTCATACAATTACAGGAGGTTACCGAAGATGCTTACTAGGTAATGTTCGTGGAACAGAGCATATATTCTTTTTAAATAGTGGTCTTGTTCTTCAAATCATTTTGCAAGGGAAACGGTCATATCATATCTCATTAGACATGAGGCGGACTGTGTTGTGTGTGTATGTACAAAAATGAAAAAAAAATGCAATTGTTCGATGTTCTGGCCGATATATATATGTATACACGCACACACACACACAAACGAAAAAATTTGCGTTTGATGTCCTGACCAAGGACCGCTCTTAAGAATGTAGTTGACAGGTGCAGTCGCTGAATTTATACACATTCGCTCTGAGAGAGGTGCGAGGAAGAGATATGCCACAATTATTACAATAACAAGAAATATTACTAGAAAGAACTCTCCTCACACCTCTCTAAGGGCGAACGTGTATAAATTCAGCAACTGTACCTGTCAACTACACCTTTGAAAACGACAGGTCGTCATGCGAAACATCGAATAAATGTAATTTTTGTTTTGTACCTATGCATGCACTTCATATTACTTATTAATCACTGGACCCAAGGAATGTGGACTTTTAGAATCACGGCCGCCAATGGTTCTAACTGGGAAGGATGGAGCCGGGTACGCCCGGATACATCAAGCGAATGACGGTGAATGGTGGGAAGACTGACTTTTGCACCGACGCCCTTGGAAATGGTAGAGTTTAGGGAGTTCTGACTTGGCGTAATATGTACGTTCTGTCCAGCTTGGTGTAGTACATAAACCATTTCTGGCCTGCAATGTACTTGCCATGGTGACTTTAAAAATAGGAACATGTTTTATGCTTGCTCGAGCTACGTAAATGGCACAAGTTTGTGCATTAGAATTTCATTTTGTGTGCGAGTAATAAAAGGAGTGCTGTCCAATGGCCTACACATAGCGCACTCTTCATAATACACTGCGTATTATGAAGAGCGCATAAGGGCCAGGCCTATAGCGGGGGAGGGTGGGTGCTAGGGGACCCCTCCGAAATTCTAATGAAGGGGCTTTTACCGAAAATAAGTAATAAAAATAGATGTTTCTCTAAATATAGTCAAGGCTTCCTGCAAGTGACCCCCCCCCCCCCCCCCCGGAAAATAAATTCTTGGCTGCAGGCCTAATCAGAGCAATACCATTTAGTATTTCTATATCATGTGGCAAAACTCCCAATTTCATGGTATGCTTAGCCAATCTTGTGGTGTCTGCATGAAGGAGCTGTAGTTTTCAACTCTCAGTGTTAATGGCCCATATGATTACTGTAACCCATGGTAATTGCTCCGTCAAAAAGTGCGTCAGCCAGCTTGCTATAACGCAAGATGTAAGCTGTGTTTTGATTTGAAGAGTGAACCGCTTCGCTGGTCGGGTGAAATATAAAAGGTTCTAATGCCTGCATTACTTTGAATTTGTAAGTTAAATAAAGTTTTAAATGCGAAGCATTCCTTAGCGAACCTCTGACACTTTGGCCATTTCTATCTACGTATCTATCTATCTATCTAGCCGCCTACGTCTGGGGGCTCTGGTGGTCGTCTTCATAACTTGTACCAAAATTGGCATAGCAGGGGATGAGTCTATGACGAACGCGAGTCACTGGCCATGACATGAATAACACAAAATACCCGTCATGTACGTCATGAAACCCTTTCTCTCAGTCACGTGGGGCACATACCCGCATACCAGAGTTCATGTTATGCGGGTGTGCCACAGGTGCTACAGAATCTCAACCAACACAGTCACGGCGAACACACACATTGACACGCAAGGAAAGTGATAATAATAAGAATTGTTGGCATTTTATGCTCCAAAACCACGATATGATTATGTGAGACGCCATAGCGAAGGGCTCCGGAAATTTTGACCATCTGGCATTCTTTAACGTACACCGAGATCGCACAGTGCACGGGCATCTAGCATTTTCACACCATCGAAATGCGACCACCGCGGCCGGCATCGAACCCGTGACCTCTGGGTCAGCAGACGAGCACAGTAACCACTACACTACCGCGGCTGACGCAAGGAAAGTGAGGAAGCTGAAGACAGAACACCCGTGGAAGACGCTCAAATACCATCCACTCGTCCACGTGGTCCGCAACGTGGACTACAAATAACCGAGGTCAATGCTTCCCTACAATAAATCTGCCGAGAGAACCAGGCCTCTCATGATTACCGTTGACTTCAACACTGACTTATAAAAGACTCTACAACGCCAGGTCCTTATACAGGGTGAAAGACGGCTTAGATGCGGACAGGGCATCAAAAGACCTCGCTTCTATGTCCAGGACAGGAGGCATCATAGATCATTTCATCGTAAGAGGCATCTATGATTTCCACCAGCAGCAGGTGCTGACTGATGATGGTGATGATGACCTTGTTCAAGAACTACCAAGAACCCCTTCTGCACATTAGCACAGGTTCGTGAAACATGCGTGCGCTCTCCGTCATAACGGACAAGTATAACAGCTGTAACGCAACTGTTACAATTGCAACTGTGACCTACGTACGTGCAGTGCGCCTGCGCGTGCTACTCGGTTGCGTACCATATATCCAGGGAAAGTTTCCTGAATGAAGCATAATTGTGTTCATACAGGAAAGTTCATTCAATAGGGCATCTGTGTTCCTTCTTTGTCCTGTTCAGATTCACGCTATCCAGTATCGAAGAACTTAAGCAGTGCATATCAGCTCACTGCGTCTGGTGTTGGTAACACCTATGTTGCTTTTGGCATCGTTACGCAACTGTAAACAACTGGTTACATAATACATATGCGACTCTTGAACATATGAATGTGCGTATAGCCCTTCCACATTTCTCTAGCGTCATTCCGTAACGTTTCGCTCAATGTGAAAAATTACGCCACACTCACCATCCCGCACATGCTTCGCATAATATCGATTCCCACGGTACGTGGGATCTGCCGAATTTTTTCACACGTGTGAATTTTCGAAATTTTTTTTCATTAATCTCAAGATCATGCAGGAATGTGTTGTAATCCAATATACAGCTGGTAAAATGTGGGCACAGGGCTGCTTCAATTTTGGGCTACCAGGTGATGGCAAGAACTTACGATATTTTGTCCAAACGCAAAATTTCTTGTTTCGTGAGTGTTCTTGTCAAGAACATGTTGCCCTTTAAAAAGGCAACATGTTCAAGATGCCAGTGAAGCGCCACATCCCTCATATTGCCCTTTTCTCTGCCGCAGGCTACTCGGCAACATTGGACTCCGGTACAGCGGTAGAGTCCAGTGGCGAGGACGAGCCGTGGTGCCGCATCGCTTACTGGGAACTGAGTGAGCGCGTGGGAGACCTGTACTCGGTGCGGCGTCCGTGTCTGCACATCACCTTCGATGAGCGCCCCGCCTCCTCAACGTCATCGAACGAAGAGGCGCTCCGGCTGCACTCTCTGGCAGCGCGCTCTTCTTCTTCTGGGCCAAACAAGGAGGCAGTGGCCCGAACACGAGCCAAGATCGGCCAGGGGCTGTCCCTGTCGTACGATCGCGAGGGCGTCTGGGTCTACAACCGTTCCGAGCACGCCGTGTTCGTGGCGTCTCCGACGCTCGACGTGCCCCAGGTTCGCAACCTCACAGTATTCAAGGTGCTGCCCGGCTACTCGAAGTTGGTCTTCAACTGGCAACAGGCACGCACCTACAGCAGCTACCAGTCAGTGCCGTGGGACGGCCCGCATGCATCCAACGTGGCGCGCATCTCCTTCGTCAAGGGCTGGGGTCCCAAGTACGCGCGCCAGATCGTCACCGCACTGCCCTGCTCCCTTGAACTCTTTTTCCGCACCACGCCACCACCACCCAGGTGATGAGGGGACTTGAAAGAAACAGAACTCAATTTTCTTTAGTCAGCGCCAGCCAGCTGGATGTGAGAGAGCCTCGGATGTGAGAGATTCCCGAGTGGACCGTCGCGGGTTGCAGGCCCGCCTGACTTTACCTTTTAAAACATTCTCACACTGCCTCCCCCTCCCCATTATTGTGTCGGCCAGACACGACGTGGCTCCATCTCTCGTCGCTATGAAGGCGTCGAGGACGTGTTCGTCGGGGTCGGGAGTGAGGGCCCGCTAGGGAGAGGCTTTTCTTTGATGGTCCGAAGGAGCAGGCAGGTAGACAAGAAAGCTTTCTGGTTATGTGTGTGTGAGATGTTCCTTGGGTGGGCAAGAGTAGCACTGCTCTTTTCATTTGACTGCTACTCACTGGCCATTCAGCTGTAAATGACTGCCTTGAAGACGAGGCCCTGCCATCGCACCAACACGCAAAGAACAAGTGTTCCAACAGGTTTTTGGCAGGTCGTGTTGTCCTTCTTCGCAGCTGTTGTGGTTGTGTTTGGCACTTGAACTTGCCCATGTGCCCGAGATCGATGTTCCCCCTTAAGAGCGCTTGTTATAAAAACCTCTTGTTGTTGGCAGATAGCATAATTATTTTTGCTATCATTAGTTGTGCAGGAAGGAGTCGTTAAAGCATACAAAGCACACTGGTCCCATTCCTCTACCTAAAAGTGAATCTTTATTTACAGTAAGCAACACTTTTGTCAGTGGGGGCACGCTTCGTAGTCATTGTCATCTAACAACCATTACCAAAACATAAATGTACAGTTTCATTAGTGTTAAGCATCAAAGCCTTGTTTCTGGAAGTTTAAAACGGGAATATTACACAGGGCACGCCCTAATTTTGCTTAAATGCTGTCTTATTAAATGTCTTTGAGTGCCGTAAAGATGAATTTTTATCCACTTTTAAGTGCTGCTAGGTTCATAATGAGCTGCTCTGTAGTAGTCCGTCACTGCGTGTGTTAAAATCTTTTAATTTGCTATTGTATATTCAAATCCATGCCAACTTGTTTGGGCAGAAAGTAAAATCTAAAGTGCTGTGCATTTCAAAATAGATTGTTGTAACCTTTGGCCTCCCTAAAAATTGTGCGTTCTTTTGTTCCAAGTACACATTGTTTGCCAGATTAGCTAGGAGTGGAAATTACATAGCATATACACCTACAGATATATCTTCAAGAAAACAAATGAAATGTTATATTAAAATTGTGGCTACATTCACTGATTTTCCAACAAGCCTATTTTCACATCTCAAAAAGCTACTACAGTTAGCTTGTGTGCCTGCCTCAGTTTGATAGCAAGAGCACAGATTGTTTGTGCTCTTATTTTGTGTGTACATTCTGAATAACTGGCTGAAATTGTCCGTGCAATCATATAGTTCTTCAAACAGGAAGTTAAAATAACGCGCATGACTTCAATGTGAGCATTCATTACAAGACACTGAAGTGGTTTTAATGGTGGTGTAAAACCCATCTAAGCATTTCCGAATTTCTAAATCTGATAAGTTTTCATTACAGCTACTGTAAGCCACATTTGTCATGGTGAGCATTGGAGCCTCCCGAGCGTGTCATTTGGCTGTTCTTCCATCAAGCGATGACCTTTCACGTTGCTTGTGTGGAGATATCAATCACTGGCATGATGGAACACTTCGGACCTTGTCAGGGCAAGGTTTATTGAAACTGCCATCAATCTTTACAATATTGCAAAACTTGGCGGCATTCTACAACAAAAGGCTTTGGCCGTACGCTGTCAAGTTACGTGCTTGAACATCATTAAAGGGCCCCTCACCAGGTTTGACAATTTTGAGCTAACGAGCGCAATGCATACACTGGGCGTTCACGATCACGTCTGCCAAAATTTGCAACGCTACGCGCCGCGGAAATGGGTCAAATTTCAAGGTGAACGCTGCTTGCCCTTCCTCTCGCGGGCGCGCGCTTTAGAGGATGAGGGGATGACGTTCATGAGAAAATGGCCTTACGTAGATGGCAGTGCTGTGACGTCGCTCCTCTACGTAGACGACTGTGCTCTGACGTCGCCAACAGTAGCACGTGACGCTGCGATAATTATTTGACACGACATGTGTAGTTTGTGTAATTTGTTGCTTGAATAGATTATTAAAACGTGAGAGAAATAATGAGACACACAAAAGGAATGTGTGCGTATTCTTGATTTTTTTTTCGTGAATTGCAGCGAGATGTGGGGCTAATGTGCCTCCCTTTCCCATGCGTTCGTGTCCTCGCGGTTAGCGCATCGAGCAGACGCCAGCCCTGGAAACGAAAGTAATGTTCTGGCGCGTCCGAGCACTCATTATGCTCGTTTATTCTACCGCGTCCAAGTAAATGTTAATGCCGCACTGGCTCATGATACCGCCACTCTAGTGCATCGACTTTCATGCCCGTCCCGCAGAAACAGGCAGTACACCACAGAGAACGCCGACAAAACGCCCATGGCCGCTACATAAAAAAAGGTAGCGGCCGTGCAACGCCGCTCGCGTGGGCTGGCTCGGGCACGTCATGCGCACGTGACCATGCATGCGCATGACGTGTTCTTGAGTATGTGTCAAGTGAAGAGGGCAGGGAAGGGATTTGGCTTGCGAAGGCTACACGGAGCGAGTGGCAAGGGTTTGAAACTCGCCTCCTCGCATCATGGTTTCGGGCCGCTACAAATTATTGTTTTTCTCAGCTCGTAATGAACCGATTGGAAAAATTCTTGCGGCATACGGCTCTTCATTCGGCGCACAACAACTTCCAGCGTCTAACTAAAATTTGCTATATGGCCTGGTGAGGGGCCCTTTAAGGACCACCTCAGTTTCTTTGAGAAAAGCACTGGAAAAATATTGTTGGTGGCTTAGCATGTTCTCGGTGTAAAGTTTGAAACATGATTAAGGCGAAAGGAAAGAGACAGGAGAGCACCAACTGTTTAATATTAAACTGTGAAAGGTTGTTGGCTGATATACAAAATGTGCCAGACCTGTGCTGTAAGCTTACACCAGTGTCCCCCCTCTCCCCCTTTGTTAGCTGATGTGGTCAAGGTGCTTGCAATGATGAATACAACTCTCAGGGGGTGTAGTTATAATAACCGGTGTCGAAGATTGTGCAACGAGTGTTGGCTGAAGAATCTTGTGAGGCAGGCAGAAAGGGTGCACCCAGTTGCCCCATCATGCATGGCCTATGTGTATGCTGCTGGTTAATACGCCGTGGTGGAGATCCTATTGTAAGGTGTTTTACTTTGCTGACTGAAGGCATCTATGCCACTCGTAGTAAACATCGCTGTTGTCTGTTTCTTAAGAGAGGACGGCCCACCTGCTGCTTCCCTGAGTTGAACCCTTTGTTGTCGTTGTGGAGTGCGAAAGGTACTAATTTGCCTCAAGCAGCTTCTTTCTTCATGCAAGTCAGCTTATTTATTATCGTGGTTTCCGTTGAGTAGGGAAGAAAGAACTGCCTGCTATGCCTTTATATATATATAAAATATATGTGCTTGTGATGTGTGTCCCCAACACAGCCTCTCCTTTTCCCATTTTATGCCTGCTCTCATTTCTTTAAAAGCCTCTCCTGAAAGGAAAAGAACAGAGTACAAATCGCTTGTTGCATTCTCTCTCGGGTGTGTCTGTATCTGCTTCGCTGCAACTCAAGTTTTTTTGCAAGCAGCTGCGTGTTGAGCACTGTGGACACTGACTGTGTAGTGTGTTAAATTTGTTGAAAGCCCTCGCTGTTTACTGTAGCAAGTTATTTTTTCATTATTATTATTATGGTAAGCATGAAGAATGGAGTTACTTAAATCAGATGTGTGTTGCTTGATTCATCTTCATCCTTCAATCTCTCAAACTCGCCACTTGCACTCATTCTTTTCTCAAACTGGTGCCCAGCATGAGAGATCTAAAATTGTTAAGGAACAGATATTCACTTTCTGAAGCTTCACGTCACTTCTGTATTTCTTTTTTATTTATTTTTTTTTCATGTGTTCACAATAACTAATTCCTCGTGGCACAGTACAGCTTTTATGTCCAGTATGCGCACTTGGATGTCCCAGTGTTTGTTGCCTTGTGCACTGCTCTCTACACATTCTGCAGTCACACCTTGCGTTTCGGTGAAGGCTCTTTTTTCATCTCATAGGTGCATTTGAAGAAGCTTTGATTGCATCTACGGTTCCTTTGAAGGGTCAAGATGGGTATTCAACTTTTCCTTTGTCATTCTTACCACTGTTCACTTGTCGTTGATGTTCCTCTGAGCTTTGGCCAACAGCTTGGCTTACCTCTTTAGCGCTACTTTGTGAGAGTGGCCTAATACGTCTTGGACACTTTTTTTCTTTTTCAAAACTAGATCGCTAGCTCCTCTCTGTGTTGCCACGCAAGACATTGCTTGCTTTGAACCTCCGCTGGATGACCTAAGGAAAGGTGAATCTGTTGGCTTAGGCCAGTCTGGGGATAACTTGCTTCGGAGCCTGTGCGAATATTCTCGAGTGGCCCAGACGGATGGTGCTGTCAGCATCTTTTGAGACTGTGCAAGAACGGGCGTTCGCGGAATGCATCCAACTTACGTGCATTCCTCGTGGTGTTTCACAGTAATCGCTATACTCCCTCACCTCTCACCACCTTTTCCTTCTAAAGTGTCTCGACCAAGCCCACCTGACATTTTTTGTGTAGGGATGTGATGTGCCTTTTTGTCATTTCTTCTAGCATCTTATGGGAGCTTGCTTCCTTTTCTCCATTGACAGCTTGAGGGCATGATCGCATATAGCTAGATAGTCGTCCTCTAGAGCCATGTATTCTGGGTTGCCAGCCAGGTACACAGTCTTCTTTGCACACATGCAGCTCATGTCTTCCACATGGGGCAATGCCCCCCCTTCCTGGCAGGTGAAGGCCTTGTTCATTGTCCTCTTGCCTTTCTCCCACCTGCGCTGCCACGTGGCCTCTGTGTGTAAGCTTTTCCATTTGTATCAGCTTTCTACAAAGGCATTGCTGCAAGCTGGGACATTGAGCTTTTACGAACATTCTACTCACTGGGTTCTCGCCACATCACGGGGGTGTGTGTGTCTTTTTCGAGTTTGTAGCATTCTCGTCGACTCGGGGATGTCTTAATTTGTGTACCCACCGAACGCAATGTTAGGAAAGCTTTCCACTTGTAAATGGAATTGTGTGGTCACTTGGCCACATTTCTTGACCGTGGAGCACCACACCACACTCTTGTGAAGGAGAGAATAGTGGTTGGTGTTCCCTGTGCACCTTCGCTCTATTTCTTTCCTTTTTGGTAGCCTGGTAGGACTCGTGAGTAATACAGGGTTGGGCTGGACAGCCATCTTAGGACACCTTGTCATGTTGCACTCACGTTTTTTTTTCTCCTCCACCATCTTGTCTCGTCTGTTGTCCACCCTTTCGTCTCATCGTCTTTGCTGATGAAAGAACACATAAAAAGTGCCAAAAGCTGTAGTAGTAACTTTGTTGTTTGTGTCTCTGTTAGGGCTCAGGTTTGGGGGGTGTGAAAAAAAAAAAGGAGGAATAACTGAAAAATGTTGCTATCACATCTGTCGCCACAGCCATGGCTTGGTTAGCAGGCCAAGGCCTTAGTGCCTCGCTGCATCTCACTTTTGTGTGTTGTGTGCTAAGCAAAGCAAAAAAAAAAAAAAACTTGTGAACGTTTTCAGAGAAAGTGCGTTCTTGTCGGGCGTGCACACGCTAATCACTCCGAAAAGAGAACTATTCCATCCACACTTTGGTAACAGAAGATTATATAAATATATATACATATATATATATATAAAGATATATGACTAATGTATGAACATGCTGTTAAGCAGCTATAGAAGCTAGGCGAAGCCTGCAGAAAGTAAGTGCCTGGTCGGTTAGGGAAAAAAAATTGCGTGTGTATAGATACATTTTTCTAGTTGGGTAGTCTTCTATCCCCACAGAAGATACTAATGGCTTCGTGCTGCCCTTTCGTACACTTTTTTTTTTTTTTCTTCAGGCGCATGTGACGATGCCTGTGGCCCTGAGAAGCATGTGAAAAAAATATTTCTACGCATGGTATGGAAGTGACAATCCAATACCATTCTGCCTGCCTCAATGCCTTATGAATACTGTGAAATAGAAGCGAATGTGCGAAAATGAAGCTGTGTGTGTATGTGTGTGTGCGTGCATGTGTGTTTTAATAAGTTTGCTCAAGCGTCCTAGACTGTTGCTGTGTATAAGTTTCTTGTTTCATCGTTTTTCTGGAGTGTGAAGGCACAATGAGAATGACTTAATGAAAGCTTTTCTTTTTTTTTTTTTCTCATGCATTTTTGTACATATGTAAAGTGTAAATACTGCTGTTTTTTTTTTCTAGTAGGTTTTTTTTCCCCTTGTGACCGGTTCCGCTGTCAAATGCGTGGCTTTGTACAAATTCTGTTGGAAGTGTACAAAATGAAAAAGATACTTTCTACTGTAATAAAGGTACAGGTATCCTAAGTTTCTTGTTTCAAAGGTTTCTTTCGGCCAGAAGGCTCTTGCGCTGTGGCCCGTCTATCAAAATACCCACTCGCAACAGCAAATTCAACAATTGTTATAGTACCTATTTGGTGGAAAACACCTTTCCTTCCCGAACTCATCAACAGTCGCCAACATGAAAGCGTCTCGCGATGGGGGAAGTTGTAAAAAAAAGGTGAAAGAAATACACTGAAAATTCATTAAGAAAAAGTGAAACTGAGGAACAGCGTCGCGTAGGCTTGAGAGTATGACAGACAAAGAACCAACATTTCTAGAAGATTAGGATGGGCTTTACAACGATTACCTACCGGCGAAGCAAGTGAATCAGACTCCATCCCATAGAACTCGTCGCGGCACTCTGACCAGAATCAATCAAGGTCACCACAAGGCTGTGTCAATAAGTTTGGAAGACAGCATAATGGCCAACGGACTGAAAGATATCACCTTATCTCACTGCATAATGAAAAGCGGATGCAGAAGACTGCTTAAATTACAAAACCATCACCTTAGTAAGTTAGTATTAGCAAAGTACCACTCAAAAGATGGCTTGCATTGACGTCACTGAAGCCATGTTGGAGCACCGGCATGTGGAGACGCGACGTTTGCGATGTCACATGAATGCTATCAAAACATCGCATGTATGTCCCATCGTTATTCATGCACAGAGACACTCCTGCCACGTCATTTTCACACTGACGCAATTTTTTAACACGAAAGTGTTTTATGCCGGGGTCCACCAAGTACATCCGTCACGGATATGACGTTGATAAAATGGACGCCAACTGGTGCGAAAGAAAAAACCAAGAAAAAGATACCCCGCTGGGAATCGAACCCACGACGTTGCGGCCGCGACGGTAAGCGCCCGACGCTCTACCGACTAAGCCAACTCGGGAGATGCTAGGCACGGCGCGAACGCGCCTTATATCTTTCACACCTTCTCTTTCGCGGCGGGCGGAGCGGGGCGGTGCCGCCGTCTGTGAGAGGTGAAAAGAAGTAATGCTTCACGATCGACACTTACTAGCGCTTACTCCGAGATTGCACGTGACATCGGCGGTCATGGTTAAAGCGTCTCGATACCAGAGAGGTAGACTGGCCGCGCTGGCGTCGCCGAGGCACCCTTGACGCAGTTACGTTCTTTGCCTTTGGATTCGTGTTAGCGTGCGTCGGCTCATCGGAGTAGTGCAGCTTCCACGTGCACGAACGGGATTTCTCTGCCGCCGACTGCTTCAATTGCAAGAGCACCGACTAACAAAACTGCTGCAATATGCGTAGCAGAAAGGACGCGATTTCGACGGGCGAATGTCGTGCCTTGGTGGAGCGAGAGCAGCGCCTGCGAGACAGAGGCCAGCGGGACGCACGCGTTTGCGGCTCAGGCTACGAACCTCTACCTCCCGCGTTGCTGAAGTGCAGTGTGTGTTATGAATGCATGAGCACAGGCGTCGGCTACCCATTACTAGAAAGCGGACACCGTGCCGTTTCTCTCCTTAATTGACGACGCTTTGAAGAAGTGCATACCGGGTACCGATGTTGATTATGAGCTTGTTGATATCATCCTTACGCGGGATTCACGATTCCCTGTGTCCAAATATATGTTCGCACCGTAAGATACCACAACGGTTTAATCATGATCATGGGCGTTAGTCGTCGCGATAGAGACATGCTGTCAACATGGGTGCATCCACGTCAAACGGTGCTATAGCTGCCAAACACGAATAGACATTGTACAAGGTCTCATATCACTACACAATAAGCACTACTTCTGTGAAGACACGTTTCACTTTCGTGTTATACCGATTCCTATGACGGAGGGATCAGCCATGTTTTTGCCATCAAAACCACCATCGTGGAGTACCAGTGAATTCAGAAGCTGCGTCCATGACGTCACGTGCAAGCGATACACGGAGAGAGAGCGATGGCCACAGAGCGAGCAGTTTTGAGAAAAGAATGAATTACGAGAGACCACATTGGAAACGTAGTAAAGTTGTTGCACTACGTTTTTCCCTTTTCCCTTGTGCAGAGCAGGAGCCTCTGCAGTACGTAGGCGAGAGTAGGGTGAATCCACGTACGATCGAACAAACGATGGCTGGTCGACCTCTTAAATTTATTTCAAAATTTTATATATTATTGTCTGATGAGTGAAAAGAAGAGATCCGCAATTTGTTTTGCCGCCAAAATTTTTTTCGAAGCACAGGAAATCAATAATGACGAAGATTTCGCAGAGTTATCGACCTAGACATCAATGCTTTGAAAAAAAAATTTGCAGTGGCTTAGCTCGGCTATGCCAGGATATACGTAGCGTTAGCAAAGGTTCAGATGATTATTCTTAGCTTTCCAGATTCTCCAGATTAGCCTTCTTCTGTTCATTCTTCGTACGCTGAACCGCTAATTGCCAGGCAACTACTTCGGGATCCGATGAGATAAGCTTCTCGGCTCTTCTGCGCCGTTGAGCAGCATTTGCGCTCTCCTTCTCCATGGCGTTACCCACCAGCAAACGCCAGTCAGGTGCCATCAAGCGGCTCCAGCACAGTGTCAGACGGCGGCTGCACAGCGAAGGCGAATAGCTGCGCGCGCGCTGGCGCCAATACGTCTGCCGCGGCTACGACGTCACTCTGGAAAGCCCAGAGCAGCGGCGGCGAGTCGCGCGCGGCGGTGGCGGAGTCTGCGCGCGCGTCTGCTCCAGTTTGTCTGCCGCGGCTACGACGCCACTCCTCCTGAACGCGCAGCAGACAAGCAGCGGCGAGCCGCGCGCGGCGGTGTCTGAGAGCGCGTGAGATGCCAGCTCCGGTGACCCAGCTGTGTGACATCACTGATCCTCACGCATGCGCTGCACGGCTCATGACGCTCCACGCGAAATCGGCTCCGTATAGGCAAGTGTAGCTAACGCTACAAAAACGTTTAACACCCGAAAGATCAGGATCAGTGACTGTCAGTGAGAGGGACAACTTGTGCTACGCGTGCTTTTGCTACCATTGCAATGAAAGATCTTCACGGAACGCGCTGTTGAACGATGACATTCTTATGCCCCCTGAAAAAGAAATCGATGTCGTTGACCAAATCACTGCGACTACCGGTGCACGTGCGTTTAAGTCACCCCAGAGGTGGTGCTGTTTCGAACTCAGTCAGTCTGAGGACGCGAAAACGAGCTCTCACTGCGCCGTCTCTTACAACGAGCATCTCGGATGCGCGCGCGCCTGCATGGTAGCCCCGCGCTCGTGGCCGCTGCAGTGACCAAATAATTTGAAAGTTAACGTCTTCAGTGCCGCCGACACCCTTTCCGGTACTGCTGACCTTTTAATAAAAAGAAATTCAATCCTGCCTGCATTTTATACACTTGCTGGGCAAGAAGTCGGAATTGCCAATCCTTGCCTAAGGGTCTCCTTGCCTAAACATCTACGCTACACATAAAAACTAAAAATAGCTGAGCAGAAGCAAAAACGTGCATATATTTAGTTAAAGAAATTTCAGCTACCTAACTTTAATATATTTTGTTCAATTCATAACGAAAGTTGGCCAAAACAGCAGAGCGGATGAGCGCTCCACTCCACCTCTTCTTCATTATTGATTTCCTGCGCTTCGAAAAAACTTTTGGCGGCAGAACAAATTGCGGATCTCTTCTTTCCACTCATCAGGCAATAATATATAAAATTTTGAAATAAATTTAGGAGGTCGACTAGCCATCGTTTGTTTGTTCGATCTTACGTAGAATCACCCAGTAGTAGGCTCTCGGATCCGTTGACCACTCCAAACGTAGGCGTGCGCCGGTTTCTCCATTATGGGGGGGGGGGGAGCAGTATTTCACCGCAGAGCCCCCCCCCCCCCGCTCCTTCCCCAATTGGAAGAGTTCAAAAGAAAACAAACTTCTCAATGGATGCAAAAATGAAAATGACAGGTTGACGCGCTGTTCACAACGGCTTGCCTTTGGTACCCGGCTTTCCGGATGGTAAAGGTGAGAAGTAAAACCGGTTATGGAATGCAACATTTCTTCGGCTGCCATTATTGTCGAAAATTTTCATGGCCATAACTCTGCACATTACACAACGACGGGACAGGTCTGACTGAGTGAAGATGTGGGGTTGACTTGGCGCCCTCCTGATGTGATTATAAGGGGAGCCGACCGCAACCCCTCCCCCCTTGCGCAGTCGCCTGTGATGCCAGACGTAAAGCGTCAATGACAGAACACTACTATAGCCTTCTTCGAGAAAGTGTGAGAAAAGGACCAACACATTATGTGCACTACTTTGCAGAACGCGGCTGCGCCAGTGCAAAATTTTCATTGCATGTGAGTTACTGTGGAGTCATGCTTGCACGTATTTAATTGCTGGTAAGGCAAAGTAAGCTGGATTGCAGTTGTTGCAAGACTCACGCGATTTTTCTTACTTTTTTTTGCTTTCAATTGAGCCGTCAACAGTACATCCACGGCCGCTACATAAAAAAAAAAAAACATGGCTGATCCCTCCGTCATAGGAATCGGTATAACACGAAAGTTAAACGTGTCTTCACAGAAGTAGTGCTTAATGTGTAGTGATATATGAGAGCTTGTACAATGTCTATTCGTGTTTGGCAGCTATAGCACCGTTTGACGTGGATGCACCCATGTTGACAGCATGTCTCTATCGCGACGACTAACGCCCATGATCATTATTAAACCGTTGTGGTAGCTGACGATGTGATATTTGGACACAGCGAATCGTGAATCCCGCGTAAAGATGATATCAACAAGCTCATAATCAACACTGGTACCCGGTATGCGCTTCTTCAAAGCGTCGTCAATTAAGGAGAGAAACGGCACGGTGTGCGCTTTCTAGTAACGGGTAGCCGACGCCTGTGCTCAGGCATACATAACACATAATGCGCTTCAGCAACACGGGAGGTAGAGGTTCGTAGCCTGAGCCGCAAACGCGTGCGTCCCGCTGGCCTCTGTCTCGCAGGCGCTGCTCTCGCTCACCAAGGCACGACATTCGCCCGTCGAAATCGCGTCCTTTCTGCAACGCATATTGCAGCAGTTTTGTTAGTCGGTGCTCTCGCAATTGAAGCAGTCGGCCGCGGAGAAATCCCGTTGGTGCACGTGGAAGCTACTCCGTTGAGCCGACGCACGCTAACACGAAGCCAAAGGCAAAGAACGTAACTGCGTCAAGCGTGCCTCGGCGATGGCAGCGCGGCCAGTCTACCTCTCTGGTATCGAGACGCTTTAACCATTACCTCCGATATCGCGTGCAATCTCGGAGGAAGCGCTAGTAAGTGCCGATCGTGAAGCATTACTTCTTTTCAACACCTCACAGACGGCGGCACCGCCCCGCTCCGCCCGCCGCGAAAGAGAATGTGCGAAAGATATAAGGCGCGTTCGCGCCGTGTCCAGCATCTCCCGAGTTAGCTCACTCGGTAGCGCGTCGGGCGCTTTCCGTCGCGGCCGCAACGTCGTGGGTTCGATTCCCAGCGGGGTATATTTTTCTTGGTTTTTTTCTTTCTCACCCGTTGGCGTCCATTTTATCAACGTCATATCCGTGACGGATGTACTTGGTGGACCCCGGCATAAAACACTTTCGTGTTAAAAACATGGCTGATCCCTCCGTCATAGGAATCGGTATAACACGAAAGTGAAACGTGTCTTCACAAAAGTAGTGCTTATGATATATGAGAGCTTGTACAATGTCTATTCGTGTTCGGCAGCTATAGCACCGTTTGACGTGGATGCACCCATGTTGACAGCATGTCTCTACGCGACGACTAACGCCCGTGATCATGATTAAACCATTGTGGTAGCTGACGGTGCGAACACATATTTGGACACAGCGAATCGTGAATCCCGCGTAAGGATGATATCAACAAGCTCATAATCAACACTGGTACCCGGTATGCGCTTCTCCAAAGCGTCGTCAATTAAGGAGAGAAACGGCACGGTGTGCGCTTTCTAGTAATGGGTAGCCGACGCCTGTGCTCATGCATACATAACACACACTGCACTTCAGCAACGCGGGAGGTAGAGGTTCGTAGCGTGAGCCGCAAACGCGTGCGTCCCGCTGGCATCTGTCTCGCAGGCGCTGCTCTCGCTCCACCAAGGCACGACATTCGCCCGTCGAAATCGCGTCCTTTCTGCAACGCATATTGCAGCAGTTTTTGTTAGTCGGTGCTCTCGCAATTGAAGCAGTCGGCGGCAGAGAAATCCCGTTCGTGCACGTGGAAGCTGCACTACTCCGATGAGCCGACGCACGCTAACACGAATCCAAAGGCAAAGAACGTAACTGCGTCAAGGGTGCCTCGGCGACGCCAGCGCGGCCAGTCTACCTCTCTGGTATCGAGACGCTTTAACCATGACCTCCGATATCACGTGCAATCTCGGAGTAAGCGCTAGTAAGTGTCGATCGTGAGCATTACTTCTTTTCACCTCTCACAGACGGCGCACCGCTCCGCTCCGCCCGCCGCGAAGAGAAGGTGTGAAAGATATAAGGCGCGTTCGCGCCGTGCCTAGCATCTCCGAGTTGGCTTAGTCGGTAGAGGCGTCGGGCGCTTGCCGTCGCGGCCGCAACGTCGTGGGTTCGATTCCCAGCGGGGTATCTTTTTCTTGGTTTTTTTCTTTCTCACCCGTTGCCGTCCATTTTATCAACGTCACATCCGTGACGGATGTACTTGGTGGACCCCGGCATAAAACACTTTCGTGTTAAAAAACAGGTGCGGCCTGCTGCGTCGCGTCGCCGTCAATGGGCAAGCGCGTCCCGGTCGAGTTCACAGTTGCGGCCGCAGTTTTTGGTGAGGACGCCACTAGCGCGGTCCGCAAAGCAGAGGCCAGTTCGTGCTACCATTATGCAGCGGCCGTGGTGCTACAATGTGGTCGGCTCGGAATTTATGCGTTGTTCGTGTGCTTTTAGGGGCGAAGCTCCTTAAGGCGGCACCCGTTCGTCCCTCGTAGTCGTCGTGGTCGTAGTAGTGAGTAACAAGTCTTACGCTTTGACCTCCAAGGTGGTGCCGGTGGGAGATTTCTCCTGTGCGTTGTTGAACAATAAAAAATTCGCAGCCGTGCGCGTTAACTAAAAGCCGAATTCTTCTGTCTCTCATTCCCCATTAGCAGCCATTGGCAGTTCCAGTAGGAAACGTTAGTAGAAGTAGAATTGTAAGTGTTAGCTAAAAGCCGACTTCTTCTGTCTCTCATTGCCATTAGCAGCCATTGTTTACCTCCAAGGTAGTGCCTGGTGAGATTTCTCCTGTGCGTGATTAAACAATAAAAGTTTTGTTCAAAACGCCGTTGATTGATGAAATAAACCAACGAAAGACGCCAGATGTTTTGTAAAAGCAGAACGAAAGAACGCCAGATGTTTTCTTAAAGTGTAGTAGTAGTAGTTGCATGTAGCCACCTCGCCCGATCGTCAACGGGCGAGGTGGACCGGCAACGGCGCGAGGACCTGCCGTACGAGAGTTAAATCACACTAAAAGACATACTTTGCGGGCGATACACTCTAGTGAGCTTTCAACTTTTCGTCTTAATGTACATGATAAAGAAATTAATTTCTACGAAAAACGCAAGGCACACCTTGAGCAATATGTTTGGTTTTGTGACGCTAATGGAACCATGAGGCGTTGCGAAGTCCGGAGCACTTGCACGATCGCGTTCCGTTGGCTTTCGTTGGGCATGCTACCGGACCTGCGTCGTGGAACGCGCGTCCCTGTCTTCCCTCTAGCCTTGCCTTTAATTCGCACGGGCGGCGGGGAATGCGGTTTTCGCTCTTGGCGCTCTTTCGCTCGGGAGCGGACCCTTCTTCCTTGCATTTTCACCGATCCCAAGTGATACTGAGGGACCACGTAAACCAACAGTACAATACAAAGTTTGATTGTTTTCATATATTACACGATGTTTCAGCACTCTTTAATTATGTACTGGGCGCATTTCACGGAAGGAGTTTCACGGTTTACAGATGATTCCCTCCGTAGCTTCGCCCCACTCATCATCATTCACCCCGTGGATATGCTGTGATTTTTTTTGTGTGATCGTGTGTGTGAGTAGCTTTCCTCATGTTTCTCGCGCCTGAGTGCGTTTATTTGGTGTGCGCGTCTGTGGCGGACGGTTTTTTCCAGCGGTGAGATGCCGCGAAGCTGTTGTGTGCCGCTGTGCAATTCAAACGCGAGAAGAGACGCTACTATGAAGTACCACGAATTCCCTAGTGATCTGCAGCGTCGTGAAGCGTGGCTGAAGAATATTTCTCGCCAAGGGCCATCAGAAAAAAATCACAGCATATCCACGGGGTGAATGATGATGAGTGGGGCGAAGCTACGGAGGGAATCATCTGTAAACCGTGAAATGCGCCCAGTACATAATATGAAGAGTGTGAAACATCGTGTATATATTAAACATCAAACTTTTATTGTACTGTTGGTTTACGTGGTCCCTTCATTATCACTTGTGATCGGTGAAATGCAAGGAAGAAGTCCGCTCCCGAGCGAAAGAGCGCCAAGAGCGACCGCATTCCCCGCTCGCCCTGTGCGAATTAAAGGCAAGGCTAGAGGGAAGACAGGACGCGCGTTCCACGACGGCGAGGTCGGTAGCATGCCCAACGAAAGCCAACGGAACGCGATCGTGCAAGTGCTCCGGCTTCGCATCGCCTCATGGTTCCATTTAGCGTCACAAAACCAAACATATTGCTCAAGGTGTGCCTTGCGTTTTTCGTAGAAATAATTTCTTTATCATGTACATTAAGACGAAAAGTTGAAAGCTCACTAGAGTGTATCGCCCGCAAAGTATGTCTTTTAGTGTGATTTAACTCTCGTACGGCAGGGTCCTCGCGCCGTTGCCGGTCCACCTCGCCCGTTGACGATCGGGCGAGGTGGCTACATGCAACTACTACTACTACACTTTAAGAAAAAACATCTGGCGTTCTTTCGTTCTGCTTTTACAAAACATCTGGCGTCTTTCGTTGGTTTATTTCATTCAATCAACGGCGTTTTGAACAAAATTTTTATTGTTTAATCACGCACAGGAGAAATCTCACCAGGCACTACCTTGGAGGTAACAATGGCTGCTAATGGCAATGAGAGACAGAAGAAGTCGGCTTTTAGCTAACACTTACACTTCTACTTCTACTAACGTTTCCTACTGGAACATGCCAATGGCTGCTAATGGGGAATGAGAGACAGAAGAATTCGGCTTTTAGTTAACGCGCACGCTGCGAATTTTTTATTGTTCAACAACGCACAGGAGAAATCTCCCACCGGCACCACCTTGGAGGTCAAAGCGTAAGACTTGTTACTCACTACTACGACCACGACGACTACGAGGGACGAACGGGTGCCGCCTTAAGGAGCTTCGCCCCTAAAAGCAAGTAAGTGGGAGCCAAGCGACAGGTCGCTGGTATGTTCATTACATTTCACTGAGGATGACTATAAAAAGAACACGAAGATTAGGATTTTGCTTCCGACTGTGGTCCCGACTGTGTTTCCCGGTTATCCGCACTACATGCAAAAAAAGAACGCGCAGCCCAGAAAACGCTGGCGAATGAATGCAGCTGATGACGCAATAGTTGGGGCAGGTGATTGTGAAAGCTCAGGAGAAAGCCCTAAGATCAAAAGTTTCTCGCACCCTGTGAAAGACGAGATCGAAGCGTGCGTTCCACAGTCGGCCTCAGAACCGAGCACAGAACGTAGCTTTCCTGTAGATCAGGCCTGCCAAACCACATTAGATCTTGCGCAAGAAAAAAAAAAAAAAAAAACGGGAGACAAAAGGAAGAAACGTGCACAGAACAAGCGCTTGTCAGTTCTGTGTATCTTATTTTGCCGCCGTTTCTTTATGTGCTACTGATTTCATGTCATGCACCTCTACTAACCTGCCGCGCTTGTTATAGAGAGACAGAGGAAAAGTCAAATTTCGGGAGAAAAGGCGGCCACCCTCCTGAGTGCCTGCATCACTCACTACTTCGTCTTGAAGAAACACGTAAATATACTCAGCATAATTCGTAATAACGAGAACTTCTTTCAATTTCAGGTGAGTAAAGCGGGCAACCTTCATGAAGAGTACTGAGGCCCACTCTACAAATATTGGTAGTCCTAGGGCAAACTGTTCACATATGTGGGGTAATCGGCATTTCTAATAACGACTTCAATAGTCAACCTGTAATGTGCAGCTATAAAAGGCGTAATCTACGGCCTGATTGGAGTAATTGTCGCTCGTACAAACGCGGCTGTCGAAGCGCTTCTCCGTGAACAGCTGGACCTAAAGTCCTTTAGCTGGACCGGTGTGGTGGCGCCAGAGCGGGCGCAAGGAGAACTAGGCCCCGGACGCCGTTTCGGCGCCACGCAGCAGGCCGCACCTGTTTTTTTTTTTTATGTAGCGGCCGTGGTACATCACTCACTAACATGCGGACGCCACATGCCTTACCGTACCTAGGCTCATATCACCCCCCCCCCCTTCCTCTTCATCGATTTTCTTTCTTTTATCATTTTATTTATTTATTCATTCAATTTTTACTGCTAACGGTATCTTGCAACTGCACGCAGCTACACGATATTTACTGGCATGACACGTACGTAGGCGGCCCGGCCGGAAGAGGGGGATTGCGAAAGGCCGCCGAGCTATAGCCGTAAATAAATAGACAAATACTTTGAAGCGCGAAACGATTGCAAAACGCCGCGCCGCCAGAGAAACAACACAACTTTCACGCTTCGTACAAGGGACGCGCGCAAACTCATTGTCTATATATAGGGTCTATAGTATGGCTGATGAAAAACGCGACGTCATCTTTTTTTTTTTTTGTGTGTGTGTGTGTGTGCGTGTGTGTATAGTTGTTATCCGCAGGCTCGAGGTTGTTATTCAGTAAAACATGAGGCGCCAGCGATGTCGCGGCACAACAGATGTATCACATGCATTGCTCAACGGCCGCTCTCAATAGATTGCGTTGCAGCAAAGCGACGCGAATGCGTTTTGTACATGTTTGAACCACGTCAGTGGTGACCACCCGGAACTAAAGTTATAATAGAACGTTTCCGCTTTACATATATACCTATGCAGATGTACACTTACAGAATGGATGGCAGAAGTTTGCGGCCTGTATCGCCAAGCCCTTAGTCGCAGGGCGCCTGGCGATGAGCAATACAGGCGCACATACACATATATTCACTCTCTTCGTCCACTTTCAGTGCTTCACATTTATACAGTTGAAGATTACAAATTATGCCTCCATACTTTCCTTGGCTTCACTATGTTGTACATAACCAAGAAAACGAACCCTTGATCGTTCATGCACATGCACAGACATACATTACAAGCAACCCATGAGCTTAACCTAACAGCACTGAGCAGCCAATAGTAGAAAGGTACGTTGATGAAGTTAGTTTCTAAGTGTAGCTCGTAGGTGGGCTCTAGCCGCATATTTCTGTCACTCGGGTTAAACCATCAAGTGAAAATGCCAGCACTTCTTTGTTATAATGCGCAAATGTACAGCTTTTCTTTAACTTTAGCTCCGTCCCCGATCGTGTTTACCTGTTAGAAACAGCCTCCCACGATGGCTTGCTTGTAAACCTTGTTTATGTTACCCGGTAATTTTTGAAAAAAAAAGAAAAATTAACGTAATCATATTCCAGCAATCGGATTCATTCTTCATTGTCATTGGCTTCCGCGAAACCGTCGACATAATTAATGATCGGGGATTCTTTATTTACGCTGCATTTTAGAGCCAAGCATAATAAACATTTGCAGCACATCAGAAGTAACCCCTAACATTTCAGAAAGCTCGTGCTGTGCAGTGTCTTTCGAAACGGAAAGCAGCTTTCATTGTACTTCGTTTCTGCTGTTTGGAAGGGCTTCAGATTTCAAAGCTGGTTTTACGGAGAGGGCGCTGTATTTAACTGTCAAGTAATTCGTTTGTGATGCTAGAAAGCTTATAATCACAAGGGGGCAGAAACGTGCAAGGGGTGTTCCCCCCCTCCCCTCCCCCCAGCCTGAACACAAGGGGGGTCAGCACCCTCGACTCCCCAGAATTTACGTCACTGATCACGACTTTATTCCTTGCATAAGACTACTTGTTCGTAATATTGGTCATGGGTAACGGAGTCAAATTACCATCTCTATGCAATCACATTTGACACAAATTAAAAAAAAAATGAATAAAATATCTGCAGCTTCTCACCCCCCCTCCCCCACCATTTATATAAAAAGAATAAAGCCTATCTCAATTCCTGGGGAAACCATTGTTGGGCCTCTGGCGGGCAGTCCACGTGCCGCCATGCTGAACGATGACGTAGCTTCCGTCCCATTCTGTCAGCGGAAGTGTCCGCGAGAACTAAAGAAATAAAGAAAAAAAAACTCTTCTACGCTTAAACAAACAAACAAATAAGACAAACTATAGACTTCTGCCTGCGCTAGACAACCTCTACTGAAGGAGTCTGCTTTCTCTACCTAGCCTCCCTACGCGAGCTCGGATCGCATTCATGTGTTATTACTACGCACTGGTCTGGGACAGAAAGCTGCATGGCTTAAGTTAGTAATTACGACCGAGGATTACGATAAGGGAGTCAAGATGTAAAGCTGA
Organism: Rhipicephalus sanguineus; assembly: GCF_013339695.2. Classification (NCBI taxonomy): domain Eukaryota; kingdom Metazoa; phylum Arthropoda; class Arachnida; order Ixodida; family Ixodidae; genus Rhipicephalus; species Rhipicephalus sanguineus. Next base: position 80,598,464 of record NC_051180.1, read on the forward strand.
AAAAAAAAAACGAAAAATTACACCATCTCCCGCTAAAGCGGACCATGAGGCGATGCGAAGCCGGAGCACTTGCACGATCGCGTTCCGTTGGCGTTCGTTGGGCATGCTATCGACCTCGCGTCGTGGAACGCGAAGAGGGACGCTACGCGCGTCGTATCTTCCATCTAGCCTGGCCGTTAATTCTCACAGGGCGAGCGGGGAACGCGGTCGACAGGCGGGCGAGAGGGCGGCAGCGTAGGAGAGGAGGGAGAAGGGGAGGGGACGCGCATGCGCTCGAGCTCATCGCGGCGTTGCGCAGGAGAGAATTTCGGCATGTCTAGCCGGCGTATCAGAGGAAGAGTGGAAAGGGGGAGGGGAGAGGGAATGTGGAGAGTGGAAGGGGAGATGGAATGTGGAGAGGGGGAGGGGAGAGGGAAAGTGGAGATGGTAAGTGGAGAGGAGGTGTGTGTAGAGGGTATGCGCATGCGCAGTAAGGGTGGTCACGCCGCACACCACCACCACCGGAGAGCTCCGCCTTAAGATACTTCACATCTAAAAAAGAAAATGTGCGCGCGATGGTGCTTTCGCAACTAAACAGGTTTTGCTACTACCGCACCACGTTCACTACACGTGCACTAAAATCCGCGCAACTCGTGCAAAGAGATCTCATGTGCTCGTTGATTCCTCTGCGGGCCGCTTTATTCAATTTTGCCGCTGCCTAAATTTACGCTATGCTTTTCAAGCCGCTCGACTATGCGCCTTTTCCACGAATGATCCCTGGATGCCTCCGTAATCCTCTCTCGGCTGTGGTAAATATGCGTGACTCCCCCGAAATGCACCGTCGAGGCAGTGACGTCAGCCTTTGTATTAAGCATATTGTAGTAACGCAAAGTTCGTAAAAGAAAGGAAACAAAAAAAGGAGAGGAAAGACAGACAGCTTGTTACGAACTTTGAGTAGCGCCTCTCTTTCTCTCCTCTCTTTTTTAGGGGCGAAGCTCCTTATAGCATCACCTTGTCGGTCGTCGCTCCATCCGGCGTTCCACCGCTGTCGCGTCTCCTGTATCATTTTCAATAGATGACGCTGTCCCATAGAGATGCATGCAAACTGCAGTTGGGTGACGATATTGGCCTCGAGGCCCACCACTGGAAACGCCGGCGCCACCGTCGGCGTGACGTGCTTGGCAGGATCACGTGGTCTCAGCGGCCGCGTCGGCTGCTTGTCGCGCACTGCCGCGTGCTTTGAAAACGAGTTTCAAGTCCCACATGCGCTGCTGTCTGTTCAAATTCGGGAGTTTTCTCTCATTTTCTACTCAATTGAAACCATTGTAATAGAGTGGCTGCTTCCGAAGGCGACGAACATGGGGCTCTACCGCTCGGTGCCGCAGTGCCGCGCTTACGCAAAGGAGCCCAGTGTCAGCCCGCACTGGTAACCGCGGGACAAGAAACAGCGTGAAGCATGGGTTGTAAAGCTAAGAACCGGCAAGTAGCCATCCGCTACGAGTCTTGTGTGCAACATGTACTTCCGCGACGAAGACTTTTGTTACTGCTTCGGGCCTGCGATGTTCGGTGAGTAGCAGACAGCGCGCACTGAGACGATGGCTCGCGCGCGCTTCCCACCGGCAAATGATACTTATCTGCCACAGGATGGTAAAAGCGCTACCTTTTACCACGTGCGATGCCATCTCAGAACCCTCATGCGACCTCTTGATCGTCGGCCCCGTGCTCAGCGTCCACAAAATCGGCTGCAGATGCGCAAGTCATTGTTTAGATACGTTAAATTAAAAAACGCACAGGGTTCCTTATGCATTCGTTAAAGATGACTAGAAGGCGAAAGCCATCTTCTTCTTGTCAGTCGATGTACTGATTCTCCCGCGCCCCCCTCCAAAAGCGTTCGGCGCCTAACGCGGTTTTGCACGGCCTCCGCGACCGATCACGGAGGCAATGCAAAGCGACCATGACGTGTGAATACGTCATCATGTGACGTCACATTATGTTACGTCATAATGACGCTACATATTTTGGCGATCTGTGACGTCATGATGACGTCATATGGTGACACCATCACGTGACGATTATTTTTTGCATCACTCGTGTTGTCGCCGCCGACGCGGGACGCCGACGGGCAACCTTCCTATTTGATGACGCATGCATTGCTTCATAAGCTACATAAATTTTGCATTGCCTCCGTGATCGGCCCACCGGCCAGCCCCATGTATTTTCTTGGAGCCTCGTTTATTTACGTGGGAAAGATGCCACCCTGTTGGCGTTAGACACGACACTGCTGCCAAAATTGCTGGGGTACATGCCAAATAATTACTATCCTGTTTTGCGGCTGTTGGTTGCTGCAATAACTTCTGTTTCATTCACCGCTATTTCAAGTTCATGTGGGTCCTAGTTCACAGCCAACGTTTGCAGAACAAGTCCGCAAACGTTGCTGTATTTTCTTTCTTTTCTTAAGGCCCGAACACACGTACGCGTTGCAGCGCGTCAACGCGTGACTTTTTGACGCGGCGTCGCGCCCTCTCCCTATAGGGAGAGAGGGCGCGTGGCTACGCGAAGCTGCGCGCCCTCCCTCTCCACAGGGAGAGGACGCGACGCCGCGTCAAAAAGTCACGCGTTGACGCGCTGCAACGCGTACGTGTGTTCGGGCCTTTAGGCGTCGCATGCTACTACATGCTCGGTCTCGTAGACTGGTTCTTCTTCCACCAGCAATCTCGAAGTGGTGAAGCTTTGGTCTATGAATTTTGATGACAGAGAGCGGCAAGTTCACTGGAATGCAAACGGAACGATAACTAAGGAGCAATAAAAAAAGGCGTCGCATTTGCTCACGTTTTGTGTGAGCACCAAACGAAACGAATGCGCGGAGTAAAGAAACATAAGCAGCGGCATTTGCCCGCTGAGAAGACCAATCAATACGCAGTGCGCATAAGCGTGCGCAGGGTTCCCCTTCAGGGGGGGCGAAGGTTCGTCGCAGCGCCCCCCCCCTCCCTATTATGTCAATGTATGCGGCTGCCTTTGCGCCCCTCTTCTCGCCCCCCCTACAATGTATAGGGCTGACTTTGCGCCCCCCCTTCTCGCCCCCCTTGCCCCCCCCCCCCCTGCGCACGCCTATGGCAGTGCGAGACAACTTGTCAAATGACATTGAAACGTACCCGAATTTAGACCAAAAAAGAAAAAAAAAACACTGAATCGTCGGGACGGCAGATCACAAAGTTGCCATGCGCACCGAAGCCGCAGTTGTAAGGAAATTGTTTTTGAACTGCTCTGATAGCGTCCGCGCAACAGTAGTTGTTTGTTTACTCACAAATTCTCATATTTTGCGGCCTAAAGTTCACAGCCCGGTGCCAAAATGCGCTCGTAGCAAAAGCGAAACCATCAGTACGAACATACATGCAGACGCTCATACATGCAGAGGCACCGTCAGTCGCCGCGAACCCGTGCGATCGCTGGCTTGGAGCTTCTTTCTATTATGCTCCGTTTGGTTATACAGGCAGTCTACTCTAACGAGATATTTCACATAGTTTGCACTCAGCGAGTGACAACCTTTCACGCAAGAAGCCGGTTCAGGGGTCTGCAACGCGGTGACAGCGTGAAGCGGGTGCTCGGTTTTCTGCAAAGAGACAGCGACTGTAGACTATCTTGCGCTTTCAGTTCGTCAAAAATGATTATTTTGACAGTAAAGAACACAGTTCATTTCGAAAGTACTTACAGAAATGCCCTGGAGGGCTTCCGCGAGGTGTTTTTGTAGAGCGCCGACAGCAAAACCTATGGGGAGCGCGCCGGCGGTATCCTGCCTAGCACGCAATCGAGGCGCGTCCGATAGAGGGCGACTCCGTAACTCCTCGAGGCCAATACTAGATGCCCATAGAGATGTGTTCAATATGGCGGTTGGGTGAATGCACGCTAGATGGCGTTATAGGTGCCGCTGCTCTCAGATTGGCTGCTGCGCCCGTTATCTCTCATTCTCCTTGATCGTCGCCGTACGTGGAGGAGTGCGCTTGCCGGATCGTGCTGCTTGGCGGACCATGGACGACGAGGAGCGCCGGGTGCGGAAGGCCGCTGCGTCTCGTGCTCGTCGGCAGGATCCCGAGGTGCGAGCTCGAGAGGCTGCCGCCAAGCGAGCGCAGCAGTAATCAAAGCAACGTATCGCTTTGATTACTTCTTGGCGAAACCACTGAACATTTCACGGTGTAACCATGATTGCTTCAGGAGCTTCGCCCAAGCTCATCATTCATCCGTGGATATGCTGTAATTTTTTCTTTTTCCTTTCTTTTACGAACTTTGTTCTACTACAATATGTTTAGTAAACACCAACCCTCGCAAGAAAAAAGTTATCCTGAAGCCTTTGTACTCCCGTGCCATAGAACACCAAGGAGGCGGCACACTCTATTGGAAAGGTATATATGTCCGGTGCAGATGCTTCGCTATAGCATATATAGCCTTTTCGGATGCTTCGACATATCCCTACAATGTTATTTCATGCTGCAACCGCCTGTGATACACCGGTGCCTAAATGCGCCTTCCCTCTCCGGTGCCCTGTGTACACTCGACATTGCTGACTGTTTTTTGATTTACATTTGATCCACATGAACATCGTAGCTGAATTCCGCTTCACTTTGAAATGCTCCGTGCGGTTGTCACATCAATTTGTACATAGGTTGGACGGCCGCGCTTGTAAACGCGGAGCTGTGTATGGCGCGCACCGGTGGCCACTGATATAGGCCCTCTTCTTCGACGCCGGCCGTAATCTCTCACTGGCCAGAAGCAGATACCGCATCCGTCCTTTGTTCGGCTGGCTGGGAAGTATTCAGAACTCGCACCGGCGCCTCCTGGGACAGTGACTGCCCCGTTTCTGTCTCTTTTTTTTTTCTTTCTTTGGCCTCGCACGCCTCTTCTGAAGGTGCAAACATGCTCGCGAGACGTCGAGGCCTTCAAGCTGGCCGGTCAGATCCGCCAGACTAGGATAGCCTCCGGCCGGCATGTGTTTCACGCTTGCTATATCGCTCATGTATAAAGTCCCGAATGAGTCGCTTTCATCAGCGTTATCGCACACGCTGTTCCATCGTTTTAGCCAAGGATGAAAAGGTCGCAAGGATGGATAACGAGTGGTTTCAAAAAGCGATTGAAAAATAAAAAGAAAAACGTGTACGAAGAAAAAAAGTCTGAGAAGGTTGAAATGAAAGCCATGCTAAGTCGCCAACTACTGCTAGGTCCGCTTCGACTCTTGTCTACAAATAAAAAAAGAAAGAAATGCAAGCATAATGTTCGCGAAGCCTCGTGGCTGTCCGTTTCAATTGATATGTAAGCTGCGTAAGGTGAGCCAGACTTCCTCCATGAAGATACGGTCACCGACATGGTCGCCCACCGGCGGGCCGGTTGCCTGGGAAAGCCGGCAGCCAACAGCATGTATGTACGCACGCATGTATACGTAGCACGGCGGCACGGCGGCGCCGACTTTTTCCTCTCCGGATCACGCAACGCTCGTCTTTTTTTAGTCTTTTACCATTTGTGTGTCTTTTCTATATGGCCCAAAGCGCCGTGTGTCGTATGCGTACATCCGTTCTGCAAGAGAGGGGGCAAGTTTCGGCGTAAACATCACGCTCGGCGAGCACAGCGCGCGACACTCCGGCGTCAATCGGCAGGTGTGCGCTCGACTCCCATCCACGAGAGAGGAGCTGCCTGTCGCACACGCACCACAGCGGGGCCAAACGCAAGCGGGTCGCGATGACTGGGGAGGGGGTGGGGGTTCGTCGCCGTCAGACGGCGGCGACCGCATGGCGCCGGGGAGTTCCTTTATTGGGCAGTGCCTCTCATTGTTCTGCGGGGGGGGGGCTTTGTCCAGCTGCGCAACGGCAGCGAACCGTGGGAGCAGCCATCGCGTAGTAATGGTCAGGCCCCGGCGCGCCGTCGTGCGCGTTCTTTCGCGCCCGGAAGTGGGTGCAACAGCCGCGCAAAGCCAGCGCCACCGTTGACCCGGGCGCCGCCGGGACGTCGCGCCGTCGCTGCCCTCGTCTGCGGCCGCTGCTGCTGCTGCCATCCCAGCAGGCGAATGGGGACGGCCCTCATCCCTCCTCCCCTCCTCCTCGGCTGTTTTTGCGGGCTGCAAGGGCGGCTCGCCTCGCGTCGTTCGTCGTCGTCATCGCGTTCGAGACGCCGCGCCGGCGGCTCCCTTTCGCTTCGCGCGCACTCACGACCTCGATTTTTTCTCTCCGGCTGGCGCCGTGTTTTGTTTCAGGGTCGACTTGACGCTGGGCCGTCTGTGCTTGCCTCATTCCTCGTCGTCTTTCGGTCGGCCATTTCATCGCCGTGGTGCTGGCGGCCGGTTGGTTGCGCAGCCGCCGTCTCGTTGCTTTTGCATCTGCCCGCACCGACTGCATTTCACTCTTTTTGTCTCGTTCTTTCCCTGTCCCGGCGGTGCAGGTAGCGGCCCGTTTCTGGTCACGCCGTCCGATCATCGTCGTCGTAGTTTTCTTTCTTTTTTCTTTCTTTTTTGTTAGTTGTTTTATGAAACACCAACGTTCGCGCAGGTCCACGCGGCGCTTCACGCTACGAGGGAACGCTTTTAATATGGAAGTCTAAATGCAGAGACATCCGTATATTTAGACTTAGGTGCACGTTGAAGAACCCCATGAAGGTAGTCAAAATTCGGATTCCCACCCACGACGGCGTGACTGAAACCATGTTAATTTTGGCGCGTAAAACCAAAACCTTAAGTTTTAGCTCAGTGAGAGCTGTTGTCCCTTAATATCACCCCCCCCCCCCCCCCCCCCCCATCGCAATAACCCCACTTGAGAATTTCCGATTGGTAAGCGTGCACGTTCGCGCGCACGCATATATAGGCGTGTGTAGGGTTCTCCATTAGGGGGAGCAACGTTTCAAAGTTTCATCGCAGGGACCCCAACCCCCTCCCCGTTTGTGGAGTCCAAAGAACAACACTCTTCACAATGGATGAAAAAAAAAAAAAGCGATGACGTGCTTTTTACAATGGCCTGCCTTTGGTCCCTGGCTTTGCTGAAGTATATAAAAGATGGGAGGTGAACAGTCCTTGGAATGCAACATCACGGGCCTTCGGCCGCCATTGTCGTCAAAAACCTGCGGCCATAACTGAGTAAACGTATGTGGCAGACCAACAAGCGCTCTGAAATGAACTTATAAAAACTAAGTTGACGTGCAACTACTTCTGATAACCTCACCATAACATCAGGTATCTTGACGCCACAAATGTGACTGATTCGCGAAATGTCATCGACGTTGCTGTAGTCTATAGGTCACACGTGTACATTTTAATTTGTTAACTAATGCAAAAACGGACCTCCTAACCCCGCAAGACGCTCTTTGCTGCGGTATGAAAATGCGCGGAGTAAAATTACGAACAGGCCCATAACCGTTACCAGGGTTGCCACTGACTTTCGAGTAAATGTCGCCAAACTACGAGCAAAAAGTCGCCAAAAGTCGCCATTTTTTTTACAAATTTCGCCAAAAAAGTAGCCATTCTAGATATGTGCGGCATACCCAGTAATAAGAATTTCCACTCACGTATAGCCCCGTAGAATACAGTACCATCCAAGGCCCTTAAATTATATTGACATTTCTCGATGCCAGTCATATCGCCCGCTTCACCATGGGAGTGCATGGTGCTGCTTCTCCGACTAGCCGCAAGATGTGCGTGGTGGCGCAAGATTGAATGAATGAAATCCTCATGATATCCTTCCATCCCTGTCCTCTCGTTTCAAAGCTAAAAGTGTGGTATAAACCTTGGGCGAAAACCGTGAAAGCATTATTTGTAGACAGCTTTACGTACCCTTATATGAATTAAAAGGATTAAAAGGTTTATTGAAGGTAACACGACAGAATTCTTACAGGAACCGATCATTAGTGAGTCTTACACCTTTTCAGTGTGAACTAATATGATACCGGACATCACCGACCCTTTCTTATAGTTACGTTTTTATTGTTTTTATTGCACACGCTCACCGAGAACAGTGAAAAATGCCTCAATAAATAATTTTTATTGCAGAAATAGCCGCGTATCCGCCTCTCTTCGCTATTCCAAAACAGTCTTTGCGAGCTGAACTGGGGGTACTGCAACAGTGAATAAGTCGCCAAGCTATTCAGAGGAGTTGGAGCTTTGGCGGAACAAATGGTCGGAACACGCGGCCAACCCGTCGTCTTGCCCCTTCAGATGTGAAACTTTAGAGATGCTTAAAGCACCTAAAGCCATAAACCTATAGTCAATCACTGCCCCATCGCGGTTTGCAAGGCAGTCCGCTGACTTACATTTTGCTAGAATGTCGCTGGGGGACGTTCCAGTACCTCCTGCATCTAGATGGCATCCCGAACTAAGGATCCCACTCACTGATCTTATTTTCACAGAACATTAAATAAACGTTTTATTATCTCTCTAGATGAATTGAGGAGGTACACACGAGTTACAGGACGGACATACCGAATGACGCGTAATGTGCACATTCTACTCGTGGGTTCAAAACCAAGAAAAATACTGAGAATGTTGCCGCTCATTCGTTGGGAAGACACTGAGCTTAGGAATCAAAACTCGGTGGAGACCTAAGCCGAAAATCGCCAAAAATTCGCCATGTCGCCATTCATAATTTTAGGTCGCCACGGGCCTCTCAAATTCGCCAATTTGGCGAAAAGTAGCCACCATTGGCAACCCTGACCGTTACGGTGAATCCTTACACATAAGCAAGTTCGCCGGGCTAGTTAAGGGGTATTCAGACGGGGGAGAAATGCTCGGGGGAGACGAGGGGATTGCGGATCACGTGACCACGACGTCAAGGATTAGCGAGTGGGCGTGACCTCCCCGCGCCTCCTCGGAGGAGACGGAGACCTTTTCCCCGAAAGGACAAACAATCCCCCGGCGGTGGGGGATATGGCGGAATTTCGGGCTCTTGTTTGGCTACATTGTTGCACTTGCTCCTGCAGAGAGCGGCAGCGGGTGTACAGTCTGCAGATGCATGGTCGTCTGCAGCTCGTCGTCAGCAGCTCGTCAAATGGGTGGTGCAAGCCACCAGAGTAGTCTAGTAACACTGGTCTCCCCCTCCGTTCGCCCCGTCCGTGTGAGTGGGGGGCATTTGTGGAGACTTCTCCTCGCGAGCTGACGTCACTAGGCTCCGCCTTTATCCCCCGAGCATTCCTCCCCCGTCTGACAGGGGCGTAGCCAAGGGGGGGGGGGGTTGGGGGGGTTCAAACCCCCCCCGAAATTTTTCAGTTTTGCTTGCGTATATATACACGCACACATACAAACGCACGCACGAACATACATAAAATATGGTTGAACCCCCCCGAAAAAAAATTTCTGGCTACGCCCCTGCCGTCTGAATACCCTTTTACTCATTCAAACGTGAAGGGCGATCTCGGTGACACTTTAATCGGCGATACAGCTGCAGTAACGTATTCAACAATTACTACATGCCATGGACAAGGCTGCTACATATCTTTCAGGTTCGCCATGGCAAACCTGACAGGTATTTAGATATGCAACCACTGGTTATCGCTCTGCCCGTACGCTGAAGTCGAGACCGCGAAGGCCTACAGTCCGTAAACAGACTCGGAACATTTCACGCTTGCAGTTTGCCTGTTGTTACGATCGGCATCTGCGCTGAAAAGGAGGCGGCGTCGCCTGTTCTTCGAACCCGGTGCCGAAGCGCTGCTTGCCTTGACAATGGTTCAAGCGCGTGAATTGTCCTCCCGAGATGGGACGTGAGGCGCCGTGCAGTCCATCCCATCCGAGCTCAGCGAGATGACCGTAATGGTTTCCTGTCGCCAAATCTACCTTGACGAGACAGCGGCGTCCGAGCGGATGTCAACCAGCCCCGCTAATTGATCGACGAGGTGCTTCGGAGCTGCAGACCCTTTGTTGCGCCCCGCGGTCCGAGCGTGGGACCCATCACCCTACGGCCTTCGCATGGCGGGGACCACATCTTGCCCCCTTTGGTGCAACAGCAACAGAGTGAGGTGGCCACGCCCCAGTCGACGACGCTGACCTGGGCGAGTGTGGGTGGCACCTTCATTAGTGTTGTGTGGGACGCGATTGGACCGTCCCAACTCGCAGAAATTTCCCCATCTAGGGATCTGGGGAACGAGACCCTTTAAAACGAGCCCCCGCGGGCTCATTCGGCACGAAATCCTCGTCCTGTAGGACGAAATCATCATGTAGAAACAAACTGCTTTAAGTTTGCCTTCCTCCAGCCTCTTCCTCCGGAGTCTCTGGTGCCTCCAAAGGCCGGTCGCAACACTGTGGAGTCTGAAAGACATGGAAATGACTTGTGTTGCGTGTGTCATCGGAGCCGCATATACAACTTGCCGAAGTCGTGCTTTCACTCGATGCTGCGTTAATGAACCGAGGCACACCTTTAGTTCACGTGCATACTACAAAATCCCTATGACCCCTCTGATTTCCACATTTTTCAACCGTGAAGCAGCTTTGCTCGGGGCTGCGTCCGGCGGTGGCGTCCGCGCTCCACTGCGCATGCGCCTACTCTCTCTCCTCTACTCTGCTATGCTTCCCCGCCCCCATCTTGCGCGCCTGTCTACCGCGTTCCCCGTTCGCCTTGTGAGAATTAAAGGGACACTAAAGAGCAAAACTATTTTTCTCATATCAGTAAAGTACTCTCACGATACCAAAAACACCACGCTTGCTGCGAGAAGACGCTTAGTAAGCGAGAAAACGCGCAAAAAGAGAATGTGGGTGGCGACGCCACTTTGAAGTTTCCGCACCATTCGCCGTGACGTCACATGTTTTGACGGCGCCTACTAGGGACTACGTAGTTCCTAATCGGTAAAAATGAAGTACATTCTCCTCTGATGGGGCCATAGACTTAACATACGAAGTTTTGGGTAATTTTGTTGAACCAATGGCGCCAAAATACAATAAATACACTCTGCAATGCCTCCTTGACTGAATGCCAGCCGCGTGGTCCGGTAACCCGGTTCCGTACCCTCTCCCTCTTTTTTCTCCGCGGTCAGGCCACGAGCGCCGCCTATTGGCCGCGAGATCGAGCGGAGTCGCCGCCTGGCGGCTTCTGGCTCAACCGCGCCTAGTGTGGATTGCTCCGTGCGTCGTCTGCTAGCCACGTTGTGTTTGCATGGGCGCGTACGTCATGCAGGTCCTCAAAGGCGGTTTGTACCGTTGCGTTAGTGCAACTTTAACCGCTCATACGTATGCCTAATACTCCTGTCACACGGCCACCACCGAACTTCGTTAAACTCCATCAATGTAAAACTCCATGAGGGAGTTTGACGGAGATGGAGTTGTGCCCATGTCACACGGCAGTTTTACGAGCTTCGGACAGAAGCCGCAAGGGGTCCATTAGGCGCTGCTGCACCTACGTCTGCATGCAAGATTTCGCGTATAATCACGCTGAAAACATTCTAAATGGTATGTGTGATTATAGAAGAATAAATTAATCACACCGATACAATTTTTTTGTCTTTATCACATAAACTTGTACTGCAAGTATGTTGGCAGTAATTTTGACAGGAGTGCTGGCAACACTGTACGCTTGTTTTGGTACGCGTCTTTTCTACGCGTACCGATTGTCAAACACGCTGCAAGTTGTCGCCGAGCTCTTTGAAGTTGCGCTACCACCCAGATCACGTTGTCCTTTCCAATTTCGATTGAGCACAGGTCTAACGTCCAGTCCACGAAGCCTTTGCTGCGTATGGCTCCCACAACAGTCCGCATGTACTGCCAGCACGAGTGCCGGCGTCGACGAAGAAGGAAGAAAACCTGCGTCACTCACTGTTTATGACTATTGGTAGTGTTGAAGTAGAATGAAGGGCAGCGCAATAAGAAGGGAACGAGATGCACAGACGTAAACAAGACGATGCACACGGACTCGGAGACACTTATTCAAAAATGGCGGCACGACGATTTTTCTCGAGGCATGGTGCAGAGAGTATGTGCACTTATATGCGTAATTTATTTTCTTTAAACGCACGTTATGAATGGATTAGGCAGTGACATATCTTTCAAAATTAATAAAATTCATTATTGTGTTGACTGCGGCTGTTTTGTGTTCCGCTTACATACGTAAAGGTGGCCTTGATCGTGCTAGTACTATGATGTACGTAATAAGATCAGTGAGTGCACTTGTCGAGAGTGCTGCGCGTAGTCGTCGTACCCTCCGTTCACGAGAGTCATATCAGTGTAGATTCCACGCTGTGGTTCAAGCGCATTGCAAAGTGCATTTGGCGTTTGTCACAAAGATGGAAGGATTAAATCTCATGTGAATATAGCCTCTTAGCGGCTCGGTGGTAAAAAAGAGGCTCTCATACACTTGCGCGTTGTGGTTAGGTGTATAACTTTGGGACTGTCGTTTATAGGTTACGCTACGAGCTTTAGTTGTGTACGGTCCTGGTCCCACTACAGAGAACTATTTCTGTCAAGTCACGTCTGACACTTCGGTATTTAAATTGTCCCCTAAAAAGAACAGAAAATGAAATGACACGGAAATCGCAAAACTGAGTTGCCTTGCGCAATATTAACTTTCCATCAGGGCGAAATTTATACAAAAACACCCGTGTACTTAGACTAAGGTACGCTTTAAAGAGCCCTGATGGTCAAAATTAATCCAAAAGGCCTACTTTACATTTATGTCGTAGTAATTTCACGCGAAGCCGCATCTTTTTTTCTTTACATTATCTTGAGCGCTTGTGTTGCGTTGTTTAGATTGACGGAAGGCAGCGGACAATATTCGCATGAAAAAACGTACTTTCCCGTGAAATAACCGAGCCTTTGTTCCGTTACTGCCATGCAAGTAATCAATCGAAGGAAGTTCCGTGCTGTACAGTTACTTAGTGTACTGTTACTGGAATAAAAACAAGCATGTGCGTGTTAAACGTCTCCGTAGAGCTAAAGCGCTGTCAGCCACGTAGCTTTCCTCAGTAATCCTATCAGCTGTCCTACATTTCATGAAGAACTGAATAAGAAATGCGGATGAATATTTGAGCACGCAGTGCACAAAGTGCTATTTGAACTCATCGTGCAGGAATACGGGCTTTCTTTTTGTTGGGGGGTATCCAGATGAACAAAAAGTAAATAATTAATTCAGTCGCGCTACAGCAGTGCGTATAGTAGGTGGAACGCAAGCTAAATATGTGCAAGTAAAACAACAAGAAAACGTCATCCATTGCGTAAATGCCGACTGTTGCCGAAGGCGAGCAACCTGTTCGTGGGCAGAATGCGCTTCTCTCACAAGTAGTAGTAACGTTCGGCGCGTTTCACTGCATTAATTCGGGAATGAACAGCGCACATATTACCAGAAAGCTGCAGTCAACGCATTTTGTTTGCCAGAAATCGGGTCAAATCGCTCACAACGAAGCGATGATGTGCGCGCTTGTATACGCGCCGACAACCGCCTATCCACACTAGCGCGGCGACAGTGCTGCCACCTGTAGCCCGATCTCGCGGCGAATAGCGCACGCCTGCAATGTATGCAACGGTTTTTCCTTCCTGTGGCGCTTAAAATGCTCGCCCTGTGTTAAAGAAACACCTTGCTTACTTACTAACTTACTAACAAAGATCACGTGCTCCTGCCTCCGAGATTGCCATCTCACCTGTTATTGTCTCGGAGGTCCCAAGGAGCGGCGCGCGGCGCAACTGACGACATCGGGTGTGTTCCAATACTCACCGTAGGCGGCTAAATAGACAGCTAAGTGGACAGCGGCCATTTTAAGTCCCATTCCAATTCTCACGTAGCCGGCAAAATAGACAGCTTCGAGAAAGACAAAAACGATGCAGGCTACTTTGCTGTCCAAACAAGATGGCGGCTCAGCGCAATTATGGTGGCTAGAGGGGGAAGTGTGACGCAGGTAGGGTGGCTAGAAGGGGAGGTGTGATGACCGGGCGGCAAAAGTTGGCCGCCATTCGCGTGGAATGCCGTGGGGCGGCGCTGTCGTCGGGGGCGCCGTCAGCGAAGGTGGGCCGTTCTCTATTCTCGGCAAGAACGCTTCAGTGGAAATGCGTTACCAATTATATAAAACTTTAGCTGATAATGCAGTTCCTTAGTCAGCGCACCGTTTGTATTGCGCTACTGGTATCATGCGGTTGTGATATACGGTTTTGTCCGAGTTTTGTTCCGACGGAAAGCAAGCAGGCCGGGAAAGCGAGGCTTACAGGGCTGTACCCAGGATTTTTTTTTTCGGGGGGTGTGTTGTGTGGAACGGCTAACTTTGGCAACTGGAGGTCGCTGTGAAGCCGTGCACGTATGTTAGTGTCACCCGAAAAGTCTTTAGAAGAATCTTCATTACCAGATGACTATATGACTTGTAACTTAGTGCCTGTTCACAAGAGGGGACCGCGAAGTAGTGTTTAAACTATAGGGCCCATTTCCCTTAAAAGTGTTGCATGCATAATACTGAACATGTTCTATTTACCAATGTTATAACTCATGAGCACGCCTTCCTTACTTCAGCAGCACGGCTTTCGTAGTCATTTTTCCTGTACAACACAATTACTTGAATTGACACACGACTTATCCTGTGCTTTAGATAAGGGGATCCTCTGTTGACTGCTTGTTCCTAGATTAAAAGAAAAGCCTTTGGCGTTGTACCCCACTCTTTATTAATTGAAAAACAAACTGTATAATGTGAACGTACAGTTAATTGTGAACTGGATAAACGAGCATTTAAATTGATAAGGCAAAAGGTCTTATCATGGTAGACAATCCCGGGAAGTTTATGTGTCCTCTGGCGTACCCAAGGGTCAGTCTTGGCAGGGGCGTAGCCAAAATTTCTTTCGAGGGGGGGGGGGGGGTTCACCATACTTATGTATGTTCGTGCGTGCGTTTGTATGTGTGCGTGTATATATACGCAAGCAAAATTGAAAATTTTCGGGGGGGGGAGGTTTGAAAACCCCAACCCCCCCCCCCTTTGGCTACGCCCCTGCAGTCTTGGTTTCGCTATTGTTCCTCATCTACATAAATGACATTTGTTCCGGTATTTAATTCATCCCATATCAAATCATTTGCCGATGACTGTGTGTTGTACAGAATTATACATAGCTCCCATGATTCACTACTCTCCAAAACGACCTCGACGGGGGTCTTAGAATGGGTGATAGGTGGCGTATGTTTATTAATGCAAAAAAAAAAACAGTACATATGTGTTTCACTAAGAAAAAGGCCCCCCATGACTCTTTTTATGTTGTAAGTTCAACCAGGCTGCTATTAGTTCGTGAACACAAGCATCTTCGTCTATATTTCACACCGGACCTTTCCTGGAGCTGTCACATCAATCACGTCACCAATTAAAGCCAGGCGTGTGCTAGGTTTCCTGTGCAGAAATGCAAAAAAGTTATCATTTGAGGCCAAGACTCAACTGTACATGTCTAACGTTCGATCTATCTTAGATTTTGCTTTTGCTGTGTGGGATCCGTGGAAGGCAAGTGACGTGTCCAATTTAGAAAGAATTCAGAACATCGCTGTTCGGTTGTCTGCTCTGACTATACAGTGCGCCAAAAGCAAAAAAAAAAAAAAAAAAGGCTTGGTTGGAAACTTCTACACAAACGAAGGGAATATCTGCGGTTGAAACTATTTCATAACGTATTTCATAACCGAACGGGTTTAAACCCCTCGCGATACTTTCACAAACGGGATTACGTTTCGCAGCGATTACATCATGCCAATAAGATAAAGGAAATAAGCTGCCGGACTGACGCAGTTAGAATGTCATTTTTTTCCAGGACTATAAGCCAGTGGAATAGGTTGTCTCCTGCAGTAGCAGAAATTACTTCACATGAAGTATTTTCAAGTTCACTGCTGGGTCTCCAGTAGTATGCTCGCGCGATTCTGTAAGGACAAAACAGTACTATGAACCCGATTAATATTGTGTATATCCATGTATCACTACGTAAGCTGACAGTGAATTGCATTTATTGTGATGTTGAAATGTTGGAATCTGTATTCTGTATCGAAATATTGTATTCTTCCTCCCGCCCCCCACACTGTAATATGCCCTTGGGCGCTGTGGGTACTATGATAAATAAAGAATAAATAAGTAAAGCATGAAAAATTTTCGGGGGTGTCAGAACCCCCTCAACCCCCCCCCCCCCCCCCCTTAGTTACGGCCCTGGCGGCTTAATTATGCTCCAATGCGCTCTGATCAGTTTATTCGTGCGCCTCATTACGTGCGAAAGCAGATAACTTGACTTACGCCAACGAAATCAGGATTAAACCATGGCATACATGGTAATACAACGTTCGGTAGTCTTTTCAGGCTCAATTGAGAAACCAAATAAATAAATGCAACATGTTACTAGGTAAAGAAACTATTGTGTACACCAGAATGCACTTGATCGTTTCCGCGGCTTGCCTCACATCACACAAGGCTTTCTTCTTTTGACTTTTTTGTCATTCATTTTTTTGAGTTCTTGTCATTCATTCCGCTGTTTGCGCAAACAGCGGAATTCTCTAGAAGCGGTTTGTCAGCCCTCGGAATGGCGCATGCCCACTTCAAGAACAGTTCTTGGCAAGTCGGAGCACGGAAAAGGGCATTTTTTCCGAACAAGACCTGTAGCCGGAATCACACCCTGGCACGAAGCACCAACGCTGAGTTTTTTTTTGAGGTAGACAGCATCTTTGCCAGCACACAGCACTCATGAATCAACAGCACACGCCGACAGTTCGCAGCAAACTACACAACTACAAACCGCCGGCCAGGCGTTGACAGCCGGATTAGCCTCTCTCCGCGGAAATGCTGACGGCGCCCCAGACGGCAGCGCTATGTTGTGCCCTAGCGGCGATCACGCGAAAGAGGACCACCCGCTCCTATGGCTGGCCGCCGCGCTCAGCACACCTCCCCTTCTAGCCACCTTAACGCAGGTGTGACGGGCGAGAGCGGAGGGCTGTGCGACGATTTCCCAATGAAAGATGGCGGTCACACCAGGTGGCGCTACCTGCGCCGTAGGTCCTTGCGGCCATAGAGTTTCCTAAAATTAACTAGAGGGGACTTTGGCGCTGCGATCGTTCAGCTACCATGGGAATGATGGGTAGTACACAAATTTGCCTAGTCTTCGTGCTTGCGGCTTCAAACGTACTTGTGGCTTTGTTTATTGCTGTGTTTTGGCGTTTGTTTCAGATAAAAGAATAGACCGTTGTGAACTTCGTGACCAGGTTTGATTTGGTGAGCCTAAAAAAGTTAAAGTGGTGAAGTGGAACTGCTGACTTTTGCTCAACTTCGTTTTGCGACAAAGCGTATGCAGCCGACGCGGAGCCAAACGGAGCCGAAAGAACGAAGTTTAGACAAATTTGTGTACTACCCATCATTCCCATGCTGGCTGAAGCGTCATGCGTTGCAGCTCCCATAGACACTAGCGCCAGAGTTCCCTCTAGTAAGTATTGTAGGAAACTCTATGCTTGCGGCGGTAGGGTGGCGGCATTTGCCTGCTTTGCGTATGGCCGCTAGACGTTAGTTTCACTTGTTTCTAATAATCGCTTATGGGAAACGTGCGGCACCTACAGGTGGCGCGGCAATGCAGTGCGCCAGCGCGCCGTCAGCGCCGCGAGTGGCCACTCAGTTGTCAAGTGTCGTGCTACGAAATCTCGTCTCTCCTGCTGCGCCCGCGTTTTGTGGACGTGCCTGTGCGCGATGGCGACTGGGGTTATAAAGTGCGCCGGCTTCAAGAACGTAAACAGCGCAGGGTTTTTTAGAGCCTCCAACGAAGAGAAAGAACACAAATTATGTCGCAGCAGGCACGTTTTCGACGTGACGGAAGAGAGCACGGTCGGACAGAGTAAGATGCGTGCAACAGGCCAACGTGAAGCAGGAAGCATATATATGCATTCATCATCGAGGTTTGTGCGCACGCTTTTTCATCGTTTTACCTGCTTATTACTGAGTAAACGATGACAATAACGTCAAACATGTGCTGTAGCGAGATGTTGTCTTGAGGGCAACCGAGTGCGATCGGCGCAAGTAGTACGTACGATCGCCTCCCGTGTTGCATTTAGTGATGCCGTAACCATTGTGCGAAGCGTTCTATACTGCAGTTCCGTTTGTGGACGTTGCTCGGGCTGCATGAGTGCTTGGGTAAATCTGTTACGTGTCATCTTTGCAAGCGACATTTTAGACGTCACGTAGCATAAAAACAGCGTGGCGCGGCACCGCTTGCATGCGCAGCGCTGTCAAGGGGCAAATGCAATACAGGTGTAATAAAACCTAAAATTCGCGCAGTCCCCGATGCATTGTGCCACGCATGCGGCTCTTGTTTCTTACTGTTCCCGTTTATGAACTGCGCTGTCTGCTTATACGTAGGGCGTACGAATAACATTTCTTACCTGCAAATGAGCATGACTGAATGATGCTCGCCTTTATGTGCCTATGAAATTGTCTGAACTGCGGTCCGCGTAACAATAACGCACGTACAGCTAATCGACGGCGTCCAGTAATTTGACAATATGGTCATCGCCGTGAACTGCGAGATAACTGTTGGCTGATGTACGTAACTTTAAGCGCACGCGCTCTGTAATATGCATATGCACTTTTCAGCATTAATTACTTTAAACTATCAACACCAAAAACACGCTTTTTCAATTGCACCGCCCAGAGGCCGGGTGTAACTTGAATATTCTCTTTTCCAGCTTGATGCAACTATAGGCTGATCACCAGAGCTCACTGCAACTGTAGGGGTGATGTTGAAGGCCACTGCAAGCATGCAGCAGCAGTTGTAGCTTTTGTCAACAGTGAAGAGTCAGCAATACTTCAGCTATCGCCGAAGTTTTGCGGCACGTCGGCGGAAAAACAGCAGGAGCGTACGAGGGAGAAGCTGGATCCGTCGACGACTTTCCGCCAACAAAATGTACACTGCAGACCCGAGACCACTTTGCCGGCTGCCACTCGGTTCCGTTTGCACTAAAAATACCGGTTCACTTGTTTGGAGCGTAAATTCACAGCGAACTAGCTACAACGTGTACTTCATGACCATGCACAGGGTCACTTACTTCACACGCCGTACGCTGCAAACCCACCGTTCCCGCTGGTCTAGGAGGATTTCTCGCCCCGGAAAAGGGAAGAACTTTGTTCCAGGAGGGCATTTCTTATATCTATTAGCGCAGTTGACGACGCAGCAATTCATGCGCGACATTGCAAAACTCCTCCAACGGCGTGACACGGCTTGGCTCGTGCAGCGGATGCTGCACGTAGCACGCCAATTCGTTTCGTTCACTCCCGCATAGCGGCGCCACCAGCTCAGTGCACCTAGAGTTACTGTATATGCTACCTTTAGGTAGCAGAGTTGCGCATCTGTCTTCCAACGCCGCTAGCAACCATGCATTGCGGAGAAGCTGACTCTTGGGCCAATTTTTTTATTTCTCGACGCCGCCGCTTCAGCGAGCTTTTATTTTTTGGTGACGTCATATCGCGTCATAACGAGTAGGGTGATCGGAGATCTCTGTTCAGCGCCGTTCGTTCTGCACCCACTCTGCAGCACACGATTAGCCGAAGCCGGAAAAAACCACGTCTCTGGGGCGTAGCCATTTTTCTTTTTGCTTGGTCTTTTATTTTTTGGTGACGTCATACCGCGTCATAACGAGCATGTCGTCTGCTACAAACGAACGGATCGCGAGGCCGTTCGCACGCGTTCTCTCGAGCGAACAAACGGCTTCGCACGGCATGATGCAGCGGTTGCGGCTGCCGCAACAGCTCATTTTCAGAAAATGGCGCTTGTGACGTGTGCTTCTTTTGAGGTTGGAGGTGCGAGATGCGTTTGAAGCCATGAGCGAGTGCGGCGTCGCTTTCGGTTCTCGAAACGAACAGTGCGAACGAAATGAACGGGCCTGCCACTGGGCTGTGGTCTTACGCGCACGGACTTCTTAGTTCAAAAGCGCTACCAGCTCTTGCCACGTGTCGTCCCGGTCCTCACTCGTGAACGATGGCCCCAGCGGGCGCGACGGCGTAGCTATGTGTGGGTGCTCTTTTATAAAAGCCAGCAGAAGCTCCCTTTGACGATCCGACACCCGGGAGCCAAGCCAGACATTCCTGTGGGACGACATATTGAAAAACTGCGCCAACCGCTACTTTTCTCTTTTTTTTTTCGCGTGCGCGACTTAACATAGCAAGCACGTTAGAAAAACTAACACCAATAAATATCAGCACTCAAAGCTATTGCTGTTTAGGAAACTGCTTGAGCTTGTAAAGAAAAACAATATCTTTTCGTATAACAACTGTATTTATTAGAAGGCGAGAAACACTTTGTTTTGAAATATTCGGTCCCTTTGCCGAGGACAAACGATGCGCGCCTACTTCCGGAAAGCTCACCGCTTGACGATTGGCTGTCCTCTTCCTCTCGGCGGAAGAGAGCTGCGGACCGCCCACTTTTGTGACGTCACACCGCCAGAACGAACGCGGAACGAACAGAGATCTCCGATCCCCCCCAAGAATGCCTTTAAATCAGACCGAACTGGCGTGCCTCCAGGTTTTCATATTTAAATGTTTCTTAATATCGGTTTGCTTTGACATGTTTAATCTGCAACAGTGTGCAAAAACTTGATTTTCATGGTAAAAGCAGCGCAAAAAGACGGCAACACGAGAAGAAGAACGACACAGGACAGGCGCTGAACTGTTCAGCGCTGGTCCTGTGTCGTTACTATTATCGTGTTCCTTTTGCACTGCTTTTACCATATTTATAGGCTGCTTCATTTGAACTAAACCACTTGCTCGGTTGCATAGCTCAGCTGACTTTAAAGTGTTTTTTCCTCTTGCTGAAATGTAAACTGTTTACAATCGTTCATAGCGTGTATATTGGCTGCAGTGCAGTGCGGTTTTTTTTTCTCTCTTAGTCCGCACCCACCTCCCCCCTTCATTTCCTCTGCATTGTAGGGGGTTCTCTTGAGAGCGAAATGTTCTAAGCATTTACATTTTCCGGCTCCTTTCCTTGAGAAATTTGAAGTGGGGATCGGAATGCTGCAGCTGGAGGCTCTTTGATACTGAACATTTTATCTTATTATTTTAGCGATAGTTCTATCTATACAAGGACTAATGATTTCTGTTAGCTTACGGCTTTAGATGCATACTAAATACACGCAAGGGAAATGGTAAAACATGTTTATTTATCACACATTTGTCATCCCATACATTTGTTATCACATACTTCCCCATCACGTCAAGAGGTCAAATTACTTGACCCTCCTCAACTTCAAGTGGTTTTGGCGCTCCCTTTGTGCACTCCTGTCTGCTTTTCTGTTTTCTTTTTTTGGTAAAGTACTTCGGTGCGTCCGGGAACACCGTTGGCACAGCGTCTTCTGACAAGCGCGGGGTATCTCAACAACATCACCGTTTATAATGTGTTGGTATATCCTTTCGATGAAACTCACGTTGAAGTGCCGCTCGCAAACAACGCTGTCCCTCGTCAGCTCTTTGTCAGTCCGCTTAATATTTCGAGCTCATTGCTCTCACCTCGAGAGATCCTACGGGGCTTTAAAGACCGAAAGCTCCTCCGAGCACGATCTACACCCGCCTTTACAGCCAGGGACGAAGCATGTACTTGCGCGATTTGACGGCATGGTTCGCAGAACACGTGGGTAAACAAACGACGACGGCGAAGGCGAGGCATCCGAACAAGGTGACGGCACAGCACAGAGAGAACGAACGAGCCTAAGCAAGCGCGGCGTGCACGATGGATGGATGGATGCTATGAGCGTCCCCTTTATAACGGGGCGGTGACAAGTGTGCCACCAGGCTCGAAAAAAAAAAAAAAAAAAACCTTTACTCTTTTTTTTTTTCTTAGCGTTGGCCTAGTCTCCTTACTTCAATTAAAACTATTTTACTCCAGAAAAAAAAAAACAAGTTTTCAGCTCCGTTCTGTGCCCTTTACGGCAGAATGTCCTTTTTTTTCCAATATTTATTTTTGTCATTTCTCTCTAGTTTTCTGCCACCAATACTCTAACCGTCTCACTTCAATCGCGGGTGTGTTCAGCTTTCCATTGTCTCTAAAACCCAAGGCGTCATGTAGGCTCGTGCCCAAACGTACACCTGAGTGGATGTCTCCACATTCAATCAGAACATGCTCCGCCGTTTCCTGATCTTCCCCGCAGCACGTGCACTGTTCTTCTTCTTTACTGAATCTCGCTTCAAACAGTAAAGCGCTTCCCGCACCTACTACTACACCAGCGCCCCTTGCGGCGGCCAGAACTTTCATTGCGTTCCGCCACGGCCGGGCTAGAGCGCACGCGCAGCGAGCGCGCGCGTGCAGTCTAGCTATGGTGGCTAGATAGTCTAGCCCGGCCGTGGTTCCGCGCATCCCTCTGCCACGGCGGGGATGCTGCGCCCGTCACACTTCCCCCCTCTAGCCACCATAGCGCAATGCTCGCGTAGATTGGATCTCGCCGGTATGGTCGTCTGTACACCAGTAGGCGCTTTTCTAGGCGCTCAATGTAAGCTACGTTAATTTTTTCATAGGTCTGAACACGAAAGAGGCTAAAGAAAGAACATTTACGTTTGTTTTTCTTAGCTTTCTTTTCTCAACGCGAGGTGGCATCACGTCGCGTAGACGTCTTCTAGACGCGTTCTATGGGACAGCATGAGCTCGATGCTGTCTTCTAAGCTGTCAGCGTAGACTGATACGATGCTGTCCAGAATTGGAACACAGCCATCGTCTGCTGCAACAAGCGTATTTCCGCTGCCGCCGGAAGTCGGTCTAAGGTCCCTCTAAGTCGGTCAGGCTACGAGCGCTGCCTCACGGATTTTTGACGCGGCGTGCATCTAGTCAAGGAGGCATTGCACTTTGAAACCCGTAATGTCACGCGGGAAGATTTCGGCACGAAATTTAAAAATGAAACTTTGAACTTGATTTTCATCCTCTATTAATAAACCTATGATGGCGAAATTAAGACATTAGAGTTCTCAGAGCGCAATTTATCGATCTAAACCGATTAATTGTTTCTCTTTAGTGTCCGAGGGAAGACGACACGTGCAGCGTTCCTCTTCGCGTTCCACGACGCTTTGAATGGATGGATGCAACTTACAGCGCGGGACTTCGCCCCAGCTTAAGAACCTGGCGAGCAAGCTCCTAAAAAAAAATTACACCATCTCCCGCCCAAGCGAACCATCTCCCCGCTGCTTCGCATCCACACATGGTTTCCTTTAACGGGAGATGGTGTAATTTTTTTTCAAAATTATCCACACCACTTACGTATTTGTGCTCTGAGGTAAACATGCTTCAAATGGCTCCACACAAGGCCTGTGCCAAAATATGCTGTGCGGGACAATACAATGGTACGCTTTTGACAAAGCTAATCGTTTTCGTCAGATAAAACGAGCCGCACATACCACTCAATTTCTGTCACATAACCTAAGCGCCAGCGTCGCCGACAAGTTCCGCGGTCAATTTCTTGCGATGGTCTTCGTAAAAAAGAAAGCGCACAGAAGCTCATTCCGCCTCTTTTGTGCCTTCCTGCGCAAGTGACCGCAACGCATCTCGTCGTTACACCGTTCTTTCTTCGTTGCACGACAGCAAACAGCGCATGCACCAGCGAAATCACGGCAGCAACTGCGGTAGGCCGGTAGGCACAGTGGACAGCGGCTTTTGCGCTTTTGCCTACCGCGCGAAACTAAACGCCCGGTGACAGCGCCACCGTATTTTCATGACCGGTGAAATGGCTGCACTGTTGTCGAAAGGAAAAAGTCGAAGTCTCCGACTCCTTGAAGCGTGCCTGACACACATACAGAGCTTAATAACGGTGCTTTGAAGTTGGGCGGCGTTTAACCAAGATCTAATGCATTCTTATCACTTGTTGACCTGCTCAGCTACTGTGAGAAACCCCTGGCGTAACGCACAGCCATTCCTACATTTATTTTCCCGCCTTTCGATGCGTTCCTCCCTGGCGTTGCCTACTTTAGCGAAACATAAAATGAATCCTCATACAATCGTACAAAACAAGTATAAGATAGCTTTTATATTTTTTGTCCTTCTACTAAAAAAAAGAACACACACACAACGAAAGTATAAAGTAAGATCAAGAACTTGGATGACGCTCTTGTTTTGTTTTGTTTACGTAAACACAACAACAAACGATGATCGCTGGCTGGACAGACTTGGCGCTCAATGCAAGCTTTTTAAAAACAAACAAGTTTTACGGCTCAGAGTTATCCTTTGATAGAGTGTTATTTCCCTGAACAAGTCGTCTGAGTTAACGGGAAAGACTTATAAATATCAACATCGCTTTTCGCTGACGACCTTGTAGCGCTTGTAGGCTTGTGCTTGCAGTTTCGTGTGAGCTATGCAAAGCGAGGTGTAGTACACAGAGAATAAAACCGTTTTACTTGGCAGTCCTGCTTTTAGTTGTTCATACGTTCTAGTAAAACATGTTTGCCGTTAGAAACGCAGCATTAAAGATGCGAAGTCATGTCCGGCTTCTAGCGGTGAGCTACATAGTCGTGTGTTTTCCTTGCTCGGACGGTCAGCGGTTTATAACGATAACGTTGCATTCACGGACTTGATTTGTAGCATCAGTACTTTGGTAATATCGATACCCCCATCAGAACTGTAGATTGTATAGCGCAACTAATTGACGGGACGCAAGAAAGGTACACAACAGAGCGCTAACGCTCTGTTGTGTTGTGTAGCGGTCTGTCGCGTGCGTATCTTTCTCGTGTCCCTTCGATTAGTTGCGCTATACAATCTACAGTGATGTTATACCAACACGCATAGTCTTCAACCTTGGGAAGCCTCATCATAAATCTATTCTGGGATGCAATTATCTCAAGATTACTATCGAGACATGTTGTCAACACATCTTCTGGCAATTCTCGCTGGTTGTGTTGCCCGCTCGGAGATCACGGTGTTAATAGACGATAAAAAAAAAAAAAAGCTAAGGCAACTTTCATTACGCATTTCATGATCATTAACTACTAAACTGTTGACTAAACACAACGTAGACTGTCTTGTCGAGCCGTTGTTTTTGATGTCTCGATCGATGTCGTGGTTGGTCAGCGCCAGTTCTTACGAAGCGTTCTTACGTGCGAATGTCCATCCGTTAAGTTTGTGAAGAAGACTTACGTGAATTTACGTATGTTTTGATTTGTAGGTCAGCTGTAGCACAACTGCAGCGCCAAAGGAGCCGGTTAAGAAAGGTCAAATAGCGAAAAAGATCCCAGCGTTCGTGAAACTTGAAGCTGGCAAAACATACTCCTGGTGTGCTTGCGGTCTCAGCAAGAAGCAGGTAAGATTTACATTTGTTAACAAAGTGGTTTTGTCTACTGTCAGCTGACTTAATGTTTAACTGTTAACAAAACCTCTTGGCAGTAAATGCGGCTTGGTGTTCTTTTCGGTACATTTAAATATTTAAGTATTCGTTCATTTGATTAGTGGATTCCAAATCTCTGTTGACTAAGTGCACAACTGTGGCAGTTGCATCTCCCCTTCCCCATCTTCTAACCTTGCCAAGTGAACGGAGCCAGTTCTTTTTTTTTTTTTTTGATTTGCTCTGTATTCATAGATTTCAACCATAGGTGGTATTCTTCCATGCCTGGTCATTTCTTTACATACTTATTTTTCTGCCTCTTTTGCACCGAAAGATTTATAGGTTGACAGAACTAGTAAGTACTCATTCACACACGCTCACAAATATTTTCACAAGTTTTGCATTTTCTTGCATTCCTGTGTATTCAATTAAATTTCTCCTCGCGTCCACTAATACTTAGTAGTACTCGCAGGCATTATACCCACCATGGCATCCTTGTGCGTCCTCGAGCTGCTTGGTAATCATAGTCATGCCCTCGAGTGGGTTTGATTCACGGCCACGATAATCGCATTTCAGTGGGGGCGAATCGCAAAGAACATCTATATGCTTCGATTTAGGTGCATGTTAAGGAATCCCTGGTGGTCACAAACAATCTGGAGTCCCTTACTATGGCGTACATCATAATCATATCGTGGTTTTGACATGCAAAAACCCTCAGAATTTTTTAAAACATTCTCGGGTGTTCGTAGGCTCCTAAATTTACACTTACTGGTGCCTGCTTGCACTCGCATAGTCAGTAGTCACAGTCACATTTGTTCTCATGGCCACTTAACCTAACTGTCGCTGACTTTCATTTGTGCTCATGTTAGGCCACACTTCATCCTGTTCCCACTTACGTTGACTCGCACTTCATCATTCATGAATGCTCTAGTTATTCCTGTGAAACAAGTATGGAGGTACTTTGTGCACTCGTGAGTGAGTATGTGAACCTGTCTAAATTGCTATGTTCTTTTTTGTGCAAATTCATGAGATGTTTACTCTGTCTCAAGCCTAAACATACCGTTGTTCTTCTTTTACTTCTCTGTTGTTGCTCTTTGTTGAAGGCCGGCACGGGAAGGCCACAACTTTACTGCTGACTACATCCTGTTGTTAGCTGCAGTTTTGAATTAGTAAATAGCCATTTGACATTCATATTCTTAATGCAATTTATTTGCCCCATACTCCTCTACAGGCTCCTTGTTGCACCTAGCAGCATGTGTGTAATGAGATAAAATGGCAAAGTGTCTTGTATCAATTCATTTGCCACTTTCTTTCTAGCCATTCTGTGACGGGGCCCATAAAGGCAAGGAGCATGGTATTGGGCCAGTGCGTTTTACTGTTGAGGAGAGCAAGAAGTATCTCCTCTGCAGGTGTAAGCAAACCAACAACAGGCCATTTTGTGACCTGACGCACGTCAAAACTTGTGAGTGCCATTTTGATGTCTTTCAGTGTCATTCTAATGTGGTTGCACTGAGTGAAAGGCACAAAGGACAACACGACGCAGAGAACTGAACAGGTAGTGCGCAAACTGCGTACCAACTAGCCCAAGTTGAAGCTTTGCTGAACGTTTTGAGTGTCATCTTTAATGTTACGACAGTCTCACTAACTCGGTGCTATACAGCATAGGGTAGCAAAGGCCAGGGCTCGTGTCAGCTGTTCAGTGACGAGAGCTGTCTTGGTGTTGTGAAAATAGAAGATGGGTCACCCACTGCACGTTGCCAAAGTCTGATGTCGCGTACTCTTCCGCAAAGCTTCGTTTTCGTTGTCCTTGTGCAGAGGGCGTCCAAAAGTGCAAAGCAGTAGAGCTCTTATTCTTGATCGCTGTTTTGGTTGGCTGATGGATGCACAGCTTTCACTGGCCAGTGTGGAGTTAATGACGCAGGGTACTAGGCATATATGACAGTCTTACAAGAATATGTCTTTAATATAAAAGTATCTCTTTTAATTATCTCAAGTTTAGCAGCTGCAGGAACATTTGTTGCACTTTATTCTTTCGCTGTGACAATTTTCTGCATCTCTCAAGCCATCAGAAAATGCATCTTTGCAGCATGCTAATCTTCGTGCTTTTTATGGCTTTAAAAGAGCACTCTTTCCAATGTTGCTAGTGTGCTTTGCCTTGCTAATGGTATGTATATATAAAAAAAATGAATATTGCCTGAATAAAAAGTTTTGTAGGACCTCATCTTAGCACTTCACTGTTGTACATGGCATAATTATCCATCACAGAAACCACAGAGTGGGCAGGATTTCGGGAGTTACCCCCTACACCTCTGCCAAAAAAAATTGTTTATATGCACATATGTACACGTGCTCATACAAACAAACATGCACACATAGTAGATTGATTGGACCCCGCCCTAAGTAAAGTCCTGGCTACGCCCCACGGTGCACACATGTACAGATTAAGCATACTTAAAAGTTCACTGCTAAGCTTGGCAAACCGTTATGTGGGAAAATGAGCTTTACTATTATGAAAAAAAAAAAGGTCCAGTGATGGCATCGGTGCTACAGTTTGTGCTTACATATTGCATGTTTAGGTCATTTGTTTAGGCCAAGTTTATTCTTTTCACTCCATTAGACATTTAGTACCACTCATTTAGTAGTGAGAGAGTTTCCCGTTACTGCTTGAGGAGTGATCAGTGGACCTTATAAGTTACCACAGCCTTTAATTCTGGTGGAAGTGCTTTGTTTTCAACTAAGCATATGTGTTTACATTGCAGTTATTCCAGAGCCTGTTCGTGCGGCCTTGAAGATTAAACTGTAGTTCACCAATAGTGCCTCAACTTATGCTGTCCACGTAAAAGAAGATATTCGTAGTGCCTATAGGCAGCTTTTGTAAAAAAAGCTTCAATAAAGGCTTTTCACATTAATTCTCTTGGGGGCCCTTGCACCGCACTCGTAAATGCTGAAGGCCTCTGCCTTCACTTAGGGGGTTCCGTGAGCCACACACTGCATGGAAAAGAGCCAGCAATGCTGGAAACAAGGACCGCTTTAATTCATGATTCAACAAGACAGTCTCACAATCACTTCGTTATGGCACTCAATAACACAGACAGCCATGCGAACGATAACACGACGTGGCACATAAGTGTTCAAGCAAAGGATCAAAGGCACCATAGCAGGCAATCATCGCAGTCTTGCGGTCAACAAGAAAACATGCCATGCAAACAGGCAAGGCTTCTGCACTGCTCATTTCTCACACCCTGAATCCATTGGATATGAGTGAAATGGACTGGCTGGCTTGTGGCCAGAGGTGTGTTATCACCAATGGCATCTGTGCTTATGCAGTGATTTTCACTTCACGGTGAATGCTGCAGTCTAACAGAATACCTCCTGCTGAGAGCAGACAATATTTTTGCGAATATAAGCGACCCAGAACTTTTCTGCGTGGTGAGTTCCTAGGATGTACGTTACTGGCTGCGGCTGGCCGAGGAATAAAAGTAA
Source organism: Rhipicephalus sanguineus (assembly GCF_013339695.2). Taxonomy (NCBI): domain Eukaryota; kingdom Metazoa; phylum Arthropoda; class Arachnida; order Ixodida; family Ixodidae; genus Rhipicephalus; species Rhipicephalus sanguineus. Next base: position 80,627,122 of record NC_051180.1, read on the forward strand.
CCCCTGGAACTCCACTTGTTCTTAATGGATTTGAGAAATTTTTGTTGCAATCGATTCATGAGGTGATCAGTACTTTAAAGGGGTTATGAACAGCCCCTCAGGCTTGGTGAGAAAACACATCCTGTGGATAACAGACACTGCTATGAACATCTCGGCCAAATCTTACAGTCATGTGTGACAAAGAGAGTTTACGAGCAGAGAACAAAGTTGCCATTTTCTAAGGTGCCCTTTTTTTCATACAGAGGCCTGTGCTCACTCTATTCACAGCTGCTGGTGTCTGCTGTTTGACGTCGAACAGCAAATGGCATGCTGTTGGCCAATAGCCAACATAAATTAAGAGTGGCGTTTGGATGAAATATGCTTCTTGCCACGGGGTGCCTCCACGTGCTAGCGAAGTGCTCCATAGTCTGGTAACATTACACAGTGAGCCATGCTTGCATACAGGAATCGCAATGGGAGAGAGCGATTGCGTTGGATCACGCGTGCTCAAAATCCTGATGCACACTGACGTAACTTCCTTCCCCTGTGCCATACGTCCCTGCTTAGCTTCAAACCCCTGGAACTCCGCCTGTTCTTGATGGATTTGAGACAATTTTGTCGCAATCGATTCATGAGGCAATAAGCTCTGATACTGAGGTCATTCGATGATTCCTTGAAAAAGTGGTTCACAACTCCTTTAAGGGGGGGACATGGTACCTGGCGCTATCTTGGTCATTCTCTGACCAGATTAAATTAAAAAGCACAGATATATATGTATTTCTTCGTGCTGATTTCAAAAGTGCAGAAATTTGTTATTTGACTGAAATAATTATTGGGATAATTAAATATTAATTACTATTATTTGGTGAGACAATAGATAATAATAAACTGGGCAGAAAGTTATGTTTAATGCACGAGTGAAAAGCAGAACAAATAAGAATCAAACTGCTGCAAGCAGTTTTCAAATCCAACAACAATTAACAGTTTAGCAGCCCATTGAAATTTAGCATTTACAGTATAGCTACTAACGATCAAGAACACAGGCAGCTTAAAAATTATAGGAGAAGAAAAGAAGGAATTTGCTTGCAGCATTTCAAGCTTTATGCATTTAGCTTCATACAGCAAAAAACGTTACAGCTGCAGCTATTCTAGAGCTTGAGCAATTGTTGCACCAAACAAGCAGAGTGAGTAAAAGCTTCTCTTGGGAAAATTCAAGAAAACAGATAAAGCTCATATTGAACCACATGTAATAGAAGATACTAAAATATTTTTGTTAGATGATTAGTCTCCACCTGGGACATAACCAGCATGCCTACTGCTGCAGCACACGTCATTCAGAAGCAGCATATCGATATAAAAGCCCAATTTTTGTGCTTTTTCTCAATCGAAATATAGCTTGTTTTGGTAATATAAATTGTTGTTGGGGCTGAAATATCAATCCAAGATGTAAGAAACTTGGTCAGCACTTGCGACAATGCCTGTATGTTACGAAAATACTATATTCAGAAAACTCATTTTTTCCCATGATTTTTCATCTGTAAGACCAGTGTGCCCCCTTAAGAGCGTGGTTGCCTAATCGCTGAGCTTTCGGCGTTTTCTCAGTGTGGGGCATTTTTTTGGGCATTCTCTTGATGCAGCGATGAATGAAGCTGGTGCTTAGCAGTATTCATGGGGTACGAGTCTACGTGGACAACATCATTGTGGTGAGAAAGCTAGGGGACGTCTGGCACAGATGCAGCTGCAGCAAAGAGAGCGTGGGCCCTCAGCTAAACTAAGGAATGTTTAAGATTTTGGCAAAAAGGAAACTTTTCTAGGACTCTGCATAAACAAATGGGACCAGCAACAGCAAGATGATAATACGGCAGCAGTGTTCGGAGCCAAGCTGAAAGCCTTCTTGGATGCGCTTGGCTCTTATGGGAAGCTGATGACACACATATCCGACCTGCCAGTGCCTCCGCATGCACTGCTGGCAAAAGGCACAAAGCAGAGCACCAAAATCTGTGAGAGCGAGCTTTCTTAAAAGCAAAGTCAGTATTGGAAAACATGAACCTTTCAATACACTGTGATCGAAGTGTAAACCACCTTGTCCGGAATGCGACACGTTGTTGGTGGACATAGGAGCAGTTCTGTCGTGTCAGCTAGATGTGGTGAATTATTGCATATGAATAATGGTGTACTAGTGACTCCAATGATAAATCATTATATAGGGCTGTTTAGATATGACAAGGCTATCTCCGGATGGCTGCTAGTACAACTTAGCTTGTTGCAAAGGTAACAAAAGTGCTAACGAACACACAATTCATTTTTCAACTGCCTTTTCCTCTTAAAGAACAGGAAATCTTTCAAAATGAGGCCAAAGAGCACTTCCTGTACACACAAGCATTAAAAGCTGCCACTGAAAATGCACAGGCCAACACTGGTGTATCCTGGCTTGTCGAAGATTAAAAGTAAAGTTTTGACTTTTAAAGAGCGTTACACAAGTCCCGTGCAGTGTTGCTTGCCTTTATATTCCCCGTGATTTTAGTTTTAACGATGAACCAGTGCCAACTTGCATATTCTCTTCAGTTGTGTCGTGTTGAGGCACAGAAATGTGATATTGCTGATTTGCAAAACGAGATCTTTACAGAGATCATTAAAAAGTAATTCAGGAGCCCTTGCTCTGTCAGGAAAATGGGGGCAAGCGAAGCTTGGCATACTACTTTCTCTTCCTTCTTTCTTTCTTTCTATCACATTGCATAGTGCTCCATCCTAACTGTTTCTTTCCCCTATGCCGGGAATTGGACTGTCATCCATGTGCTTAGCAGCAGAACACTTCAGTTGCTAAAGGAAACAACAATGGTCATGCATTCATATCCAGGCAACAATGAAATGTGGCTATGTGAAGTGACAAGTCGCCTTTATAAAAGATGAGATTGCCGTACCAGAAACGGCTGATCACCGACAAGCCCACGATTGAGAAAGCATCGTGCCGTTTCTTTTCTCTTGTGGTCACACGTATAACGCCAATGACACTTTCGAGGCAATACAAGCTTGGCTGGGAAAAGAAAAGATCTGTTGTGGCAGTTTCTACAAACACTTACCGGCAGAGGGGAGCCAGAGCTTGCCCTTGCCTTGCTTTTGAGAGAGGGAGAGAGCCACGCTGGATAGGTTTCACTCGCAGTTCGACTTCGTTTGCTCCATTAGTGCAAATACTAGACTAGGGGTCTGAAGCTCACCTCAACTAGCGGGCCGCATTAACGGAATTTTGACTAGAGCTGGTACAGTGAAGATGGGGGGGGTGGGGGCGGTTGAGGAGGTGTGGTGGCGGAAAGAGTTTGAATTGAACAAAATGTCACCTAAGGTTGCCATTTGAAAGAGCGCCTTTCCAATATTCCATATATTGGTAATTTCTGAAAGGTATTTGAGGTAAGGTTTCAAAAAACATATTGATACTGATTTCCACAGCATCTAAAATCTGGACGCCGATTCTGAAATGCAGAGCTTTCATTCCGCGGTGATTGTTCAACCCATAGTGACCGCATAGGGTGCCTCCCGAAAAAATACGCTCGAGACCAGTCCAGTCTCTGTTGCTTACCCGAACAAAGCGCTATTAATTGCAATAGGCAAAAAAATAATGCAAGTACTATTTAGCAAAGTCACAAAACTTTATTCCGTGTGAAGCCGCATGTTTGAGACCCCTGTAATAGATCAGCCATGAAAAAAAAGGTTGTTGTTTCAGGCTAAAATATCACCTCTGGCTGAATAATGATATCATGACCTTTCATACAATTTCCCCAAGACAATCAAGCTTCATTCCAGAACTAATGAAGAGGTACCCGCTGAGCAATATCTGTATGGCAAAACTGACCATCTTAGTCTTGCAGAAAGTGAGGAGTGCTTCCTGTCTTCCACTCTATGCCAATGTTCTTCGGTTCCTCTAGCAGGGCTGTGATGGTTTGCCTTTAGTTTTAGGGCTTCGCTTTAGAAATATTTAAAACACGCTGTGGGAATGCATTGCTGCTCTCATTGTGGTGATTATGAATTAGTTTTGCTTTTAAAAAGAAACATTGTGGAAAGAAATTTATTTAAAGTTCTCCCCATTGTCAAAGCATAGACATTATACACATACACTTATGCACATGAAAGAGGCTGTAGCTGTAGTGAAATATCTGTCAATATATTGCAGCTCTTACGCATGCTACTTCTAATGCTGCCTGATTTCAATAATAAAAAAAATCTCATTGGACTCTTTCTTGACAAGAATATAAGCACAGGGGTGATCAATTAGGGCGAATCAGTAATGTTGAAATAAGGAGAATATTCTAGCTTGATGCTACTCTCCAGGAGTCACCTGTGGATGACAGTTTTTTCTTGTCGCAACATTTCCTACACCTGGTAAATTGATTTCCAATTTTTAGTGTCCTGGTGCATTGAGTTGTTGGTTAATTTAGCACTGCTCTGCAATCTGCCAGCCTCCTGGTTAGCTGAAACGGTAGAGCGACTACTCCGGAAAGGTGTTGATTTTGCGTTCGATTCCCTGATCAGTACAAGTTATTCTTGTGCTGCTAATGTTGTTTTCTAGCGTTCACACGTCATATGCAGCTTGATGGTACATGTACATGCGGTGGCGTAAATCCGGAAAAATCTGAAGGGGGGACACACGCCTTATGCCATGGTGGCGATTTTGTTTTTCATAAGTATGCCTTTTATTTTAATTATATGAAAATTAAAATCATGTTTTCAATAAATTAAAAAAATAAAAAAGAGCCCGGGCCTGGGCAGCCAATAGTTGGCAAAGTCAGTAGCTAATATGTCATTTGGGTTAAACTGTGAAATGAAAATGCTGGCACCTTCTTTTTTTTGTTATAATGCTTAAAGGAACACTTTTCTTTAACTTCATCTCTAATCGTATATACTGCTAGCCTTCCAAGATTTACCCCTGGAATCTTTCTTGTAAAGCATGTTTGTATTCACCAGTGTTTCTTTTTTACTCACACAATTATACTCGAGCAACCGCATTCATACTTCATTGTCAATGTCTTCCATAAATCGTTGACATGAATAAATGATGGTAGATGATTGGGGATTCTTTACTTTGCGCTTCAAAGGCCCAAATAATAAACCTCTGGGGCACGTCAGAAGCCACCCGTAGCATTTCAGAAAGCACGACCTCTACAGTGCCTTTCAAAACAAAGATGGCTTTCACTCTTGTTCTTCATTTCTACTTATTGGAAGGACTTCAGACTTCAGAGTTGATTTTAAGGAGAGTGCGGCATGCTTAACTGTCAGGCATATCAAATATGCCGTTTGAAAGGGAAATCTCAAGGGGGGACACTTGCAAGGGGTGTCCCCCCAGCCTGAATACAAGGGAGTCAGGACCCCCCTGACCCCTCCCCCCCATGATTTACGCCACTGTGTACATGACAATTCTTTTTTTCTACAAATGCGAAAAGGTGCAGTGTTTGTGAAAGAAAAACACCAAAGCATTAGTACATTGTTCTGTCTTTAGTACGACACATCCATAAAAAAATAAAGCATCTTCAGAGGCATAAAACTGACAGGCACTGTGAGACACGAATATCTTGGTTACATGTGATGCCAAGACAAATGCATGCAGGATTGTATTCACCTTTCTTTTCCTGGCAAGCTCATGCAGCAAATGACTTCTTTTGCAGACATTCTACAGAAACGAATCTATTAATGAGAGATGATCGTCATAAATTTGTATAAGCTGTATTGTTTCCCTAACATTCTTCACAAGTTGCATGATTAATGTGCCACAATGCATGTACTGTGTTCACGGAATAAAACACAACAACGAACGGTATGAGTAATTACTCATAATCACGCCATGTCGCTATGAATTTGCCCACGAACGGCCATGTTTGCTCTGATGTGAGTGTACAAGCCGATAACATCGATGTAACAAGAGCTGAAGATAATGGAAATGAAGGTATGGGCATTATTTAGCCCTAAATTGGCACGTTTCCTTTCCGTGAGCACTGTACATGAGGAAAGGTGGCTCTTATGGGCATCAAATCCTTCTGCAAGAATGCTCTTTCATGTTTTAGCCAAAGCACTTTTGGACAAACTGATCACATCTTTGCTTACTGCGTCATAAATAGCACGCCAAAATGCACCCTGTAGTCGCATACATAATTGTCAGTCTACTGTAGAACACCGAAATGTAGAAGCTGTAAAAGAAAATGTTTTGGCACATCTGTTGCAAACATGAGCTCTAATAACCTGTTGTGTGTGTCTCTCGTATACTAATGTTCCATCTTTGCCACATAACCAACTATCTGTACATCTGAGGGGAGATTTACAGCTAAGCATAATATCTACAGGCGTACACTATTTACAAATGCAAATGCAGTCTTGGTCCCAAGCGAAGGAAAGATTGGTTGATAGGATCTGGTCTCACCTTCAGTGTAAACAAACAGGCTCCATGGTAAACAGCTAGGCACTTTGCATTTAAAGCTTTAGATTCAATTTGCCAGAGCTGAAGCTTTCTGAAATTTTTTATGAAGTGTTGTAGTATTCACACTAATTGTTTTCAATCTCCGATTGAAAAAGGAGTCTGTGGAGAGGGGATTTTTTTTTTTGTAGCTTGCATTTGTAATTAACCTTCTTTGATTGAGCACAGCTCGCAATGTAAGGCTCAAAATCGGGACATAGAACATCTTTAAGGTGTATGCAATCACTGTTCATGTCAAAGCTGAATATCAAGCACACATACACTGTCATTGAAGGTTTGCATAAAACTTCGCATCAAAAGGCTGACTTAGTGTGTATTATAGACATGTTAGGGTATTTAGTCTTGTTTTCATATATAGTACTTTCCCATCCTAGAGACATGAACAAAATCTGTTGACGGCAAGGCACATGATGTTCAATGCACTGTCCACTGCAGTTCAAGTTCAAACACACTCTATGGAGCAGTCACAAACACTGTTTCTCACCGTTCACCACTTTCTCACAAGTCGGTGCACATGTGTCTTGTGAACACAAACAGAAATGCGGATGTGAACTGAAGACATTGATATCGAACCAATACGGTAAGTTCCAAGGCCCTGCTAAATACACACCACTCGTACAAGCCTGTGAAGCAGTGTCACTGGCATGTCTGTCACACACTCCACAGTTGGAACACGAACAGCACTGGTGCACGATGCTTGCGGGCTTGACATGGTTATGTGCACACCATGCTTTATGCCCTGTGTTCTCAAGGCGCGGTCATGTTGCTTACCGCTTCGTTGAGAAGGTTCCTGTATCCCTGTAGTCTTGGTTCACACAGCCTAGATTGACTGCGTGCACCTTGAATGTGAGGAGCAATAGTTGTGCATATTGTTCTCAATGCACTGTTTGTGTGTTATGATCCGCTGTGGCTGCTGCAGCGTTGCACCCTGCAATTTACTTGCTGAAGGAAATAGGGCAGTGTTTCTGCAAGTCTTTCACGCTCACCCCGCGAGCAGTGCTTCGCGATACACTGTTAGGATTAGGCCGTAGTGCTTTGCAATTCACAGCTGTCTGCTTCTCAGGAACTGTGTTGTACAACACTGTGCCACTCGTTTGGTGAACAGATCAGTAGCTAGAGGGGCACACCAAGTGCTTAGATGAAGCTTGACCACACCTGCGCTCTTTAATTTGCTGCTTTTAATGCGGTGTGGTGCTGGCCTTATTTCACTGGGTGATTACTTTGCAATCTTACAGCTGGCTGTTACAGCATCCATGAACACTGACGGTGGCAGGACGCAATTCAGATTGTCTGTAGCTGAAAGTTCTGCTTGAGTCATAGGCTTCAGTTTCTTCCTTATCGAAGAGTTATTTGACTCCTCTGCATGGCAATAATTATGGCGAGCAAAATGCCATATAAAGGCACTTCATTGCAGATGTACTTTTGTAGTCTTGCTGCAGTCTTTCCTCGGAACTTTGTGGAGGTTTGTACTAGCAACAGGCTGCACAAAAAAGGCCTTGGGAAAGCTTTATGTCGAGGGCTTTGGAATTGCACCACTTTAAGGTACGTATGCTATAAACACAGCTGTTGCTGGTCCCCTTCCGGCTATATTTTGCTCAGCATAAGATGTGATGTGGCACTTGGCGTAGATCACAACTTTAACACTGTCACACTGCATCATTCTCTTTACAAGTCTTTGGGACCGACAGAAGAATTGCTGGAAAGTCACCGAGCTTGTGCATCACGAACCCTTACTGTTGCACTCAAAAGGCGAGCCCAAACAGATCTTCGCATAGCAGTCGACAAGCTGTAATCCTGTCCACTATGGATCTGTCCACAGCACGGTGTCCTAGCAAGTTGCAGCAGAAATTTCTCTTCGACTGCTTGTCCTTCGTGATAACCTCAGAAATTGTGGTCCGAGTGTATCTGTGCCCTGAAGCCGTTCCGCTTAATAGTAGCCTCTTTTTGAAACTTTCCTCCGGGTGACGTGGTGAGGGTGGAGAAGTTGTTCTTGTATTGGGAGTGAGGCACGTAGGTGTTGCCCTCGGCCTGCACCAGTGGTGTCCCCAGGTGTTTCGGTGCCAGGGGGTCACGACTATGGTGTCGCTTCAAGTAGCGGTACATGGCCAGTGCACCCACCAGTGCACCCAGAACGAGGCAGGTGATGCAGGCTCCCACAAGGTGCTCTGTTCGGATGCCACTGTCTCCATTGTCACGTTGGTCCTCCAGACTAGGTAGTACTGAGACTGCAACACATAAACAACCATGTCCGTTACATGCACGCTTTCACTTATTATTCTATTAACTGTATTGAAGGATAAGAAGCATATGCTAAGCGCAGCTAAGCAAAGCTGCATCTGAAATGCACATACCTTTGTTATTTCATATATTCATTATAGGCATACATGCCTCTATAGTTAGAAGAAAAACAAACAAATCTTGGATTTCCTTTCTCATATCCAAAGTTATACAGTAAAAGCTAGTTAATTTGAATTCCACGGGAATGCTGAGCAATTTCGAATTAAACAAAATTCGAAATAATGAAAGTGAGCAAAAATGGGTGGATTTCGGGGGTGGGGGCACGAAAAATATTTATTGGCCAAAAAAGTCGGTGATGACCATCTGCTTCTTTTCTCTGAATGCCACAGCTGCGGCTCTCTGTTCCAGCGCGCGGACGCGGCGCAGGGAATCCTCTTCACCCTCTTCAAAGCTGAAGAAGAGACGCGCCACATTAAGTGCCTCCATCACCGCAGAAGCTGACGGGCGCACAGGCGCTTCGTCATCTTCGTCTTCCTCACCTTCTGGCTCTTCAGCAACAGGCTGCGCACCGGCTACTTGAGCGATGTCCTCATCAGTCAGGGCACCACACACCGATGCACCGGTGTCAACTTCAACATAATCGGCAAAACGTACGCCCCGAAGAGTGTCGCGCAATGCCACTGGCATGAGCTCCTCAGCCCCGTCCACGTCGACGTCACAACTATCCTGCGCACTTCCAGCTGCAAATCCACTGTGGCGGAAACAGTTTGCGATTGTGGTCGCGGTCACCTGTTCCCATGCGCGCACCAACATGTGCATGGCAGTGAGCAGCGTAATGCCGAAGTCCTTCCTGTCGCCCGCGCACAAAATCATTCTCTCCAGCATGTGACGCCTATAAAAGCACTTGATGTTCCTTATCACACCCTGGTCCATTGGCTGTAGGGCCGCAGTCGTATTTGCTGGAAGGAACACTAACTTTGTTGCTCTCAGCTCAACGTCGACTTTGTGCGCCGAACAGTTGTCGACGACAAGAAGAACGCGTCTGCCGCCCAGTTCCATTCGCCTGTCGAATTTCAGTAGCCACTTCCTGAATAGGTCACCTGTCATCCAGGCTTTCTTGTTTGCGGCGTACTCCGTCGGCAGTGACCGAATGTTTTTGAAGCACCGTGGCTTGAGTGCTTTGCCAATCACAAAAAGGGGGACCTTTTCCGTACCGGTCATATTTGCAGCGACCAGAACAGTGACACGCTCTTTGCTGCGCTTGCCGCCGGCACAGCTGTCTCCCTTGTAGGTGATCGTCTTGTCTGGCTGCAACTTGAAAAATAACGCTGTCTCGTCAGCGTTAAACACATCCTGTGGTGAGTAGCTCTCCAAGTACTGCTGCAGGGTGTTGCATCTCCAAGTAGCGCATGTTTCGGCGTCCACTTCCTTTGCCTCGCCGGATAACGTGCGGAATACGAGATTGTGCCGCTCCCTGAAACGATGAAACCATCCCTCGGAGGCGACAAAGTCTTCAATGTCCAAGCGCAGGGTGAAATCGGCTGCCTTGGCCATGATGATAGGGCCGCTCAATGCGATACTCTGGGCTCTCATTTCTTTAACCCAGATAATCAAAGCTGACTCCACTTCCGGGAACTTCGCTGTCCTTAGCCTTTTTCGACTGGCGCCAAAATCCTCGGCTTCATAGGTGTTTTCAATGCCATCCTGTTGCGTATGTAGGTTGACAACGTGCTCAGAGGTATGCCGCGCTTCCTCGCAATTTCGTATTTGCTCGAGTTCCCTTGGTCAACCTCTCGCAAAATCTCCACCTTCTCCTTGACAGTCTTCGCGCAGTAGTTTCCCCGCGGCATCTTGCAACTTCGATGCGGAATAAGACGGCTTGACGGCGTGAACGAACAACGCGCTCGAGGAACAAAGTGACGCTGCCGGGTGCAGCCTAGGACTGCTAGGACTACTCCGCCGCCAGGCGCTGAGATAGCGGGAGGGCTACGGAAAAAAAAAATTGCTCCCTGGATTTCGGAGGCCATACTTTGCTCGCCCTTTGCTCGGAGGCCACTTGAAGCTCGAAAAAACCGGTCGTGCCACCTATCGTTCGGCCGTAAAAGCTTCCACTAGTGTTTGACGATGATGACGCTCGGCGGCGCGCGCTTCGAATTATCCGTAGAGGCGGCAGTTTCTGTTCGAATTAACGAATCGTTTTACACATGGTCTCCTATGCACTGCGGACTGGACTGCGGCGACCATTTCGAATTATCCAAAATTTCGAATTAATGAGGTGTGAATTAACGAGCTTTCACTGTACATGTGTTCATTATGCTGAGCCTCAAGTTATTACTGATTACGTGAGCTGAACTCGAGATTTAACCAACATTAGGGGCAATCAAATCTACTGTAACCAGTGGAATTGTGCAGGAGATTTTTTTACTGCTGAAGGGGCAACTGACATTGTTCGCATTGTCGTTACGTACTCGTTGGTTACAGCATGTCACCGAGGTGCTCATGCATGCAAACGTGCAGAATCACACAGCAGCACACACTCTGTAATTTATGTACATATCACCAATTGTGAATTATTTTTGGGCAACAGTAACATATGCTAGGAAAAGTCCTCATAATGTGGCAACTCCGAAAAAGCTCAAGCACAAATTTACTCAAGTGTGCTGCAAATGCATGACCTGTTTTCTGTACTTGAATACGAGCCCTACTGACTGCTCATGTTGCAAATAACTTTATAATTTTATCGCCTGACTTGCTGCCTTATTGAACACTTTTGTGAGAAGGTATGCAGACCTTAGATCTGTTGCTACTGCTTGCATAGCTGTCTGCACCTTCGGCCAAAGGTGTAGCCAGGATTTTGTTACTCTGTGGTGGGGGTTTGAACTTTCTCAGCGCCCCCTCTGGCTGCGCATATGCCTCCTGCACCATCTGCCAATAACGCCAATCCTGACCATGATGCACAAACATGTGCTAACAAAACTGGGCACGTCCTTGGGGCCACACCTATCAAACTCATGACTTTAGTTTCTGGTTGCTGTCAGCAGATGCATCAGACGATACTGCTAATCACAAGATGACATGCAGCCATTAACAGATCTGTACACAGGTAGCAGCTAGTCACTACTCTCACTATGGGTCAACTATGCTACCTATGTTCCCTTCAACTCTAATGTGTGTACTTCCAAGCACTGAGTGAAGTTTGAAAATATGTGATATAGAAGGTCTTCACAGACAACTGCTGCATTCTCCTAGCTCTAGGATACACTTTGGAGCTTACCAAGGTAAGCAAGCTCACCTGTCTCTTGGCCAGCGATGCACATGCGGCTTTCACGAGTCGATCCCCTGCACTGTGTTGGGTTGGGGTCAAGAATCATGCACGTTCGACGGCGATGCTGCTCGTTGTTGTGGTCGCACAGAGACCACACTGACCATTCGGTCCATTCCTCTTCCTCAAGTTCTGCAGAGAAACAAAGAAACCATTTCTGGCTATAATCTTGGCTATTTCTCTTGTACACAGCATGGTGCAAACTTGTTTCTAATCATCCGAACCACATGGGGAACAACCTGCGACTCCCTTACCTAAATTACTGAGTTGTCACTAGTCCATTTGTCCCAAAGTGAACTTTGGCGCACAAGAAATCTTTGGGAGAAGTGTCAGCAACAAGGTAGTTTTTGACAACATAGCTAGCCTTTTCATTAGTGTCCACACGAGAAGATGCACCTCCATTGCTTCAATTTTTTTTTATCGTTTGTGCTTTCGGTGTGATCACCAGAAAAATACTTTTGCACATAAACAAACATGAAGACGGTGTATGCAAAATAGCTTAATGCTCAGCTCTCTGTTATTCAACAGACTATGCATGCCTTTTCCACCATTTATTCAAATATGCTCTTTCAGTGGTGGTGCATGAATGAAAAGAGCCATTAACTTCAGGGCTTGCCAGCCCACCATGTCTTCCCAAAACATCCAATAGTATTCCAGTTTTTCTGTGGAGTCTGCAGTCCACTTGCACAAAAGTAAATGAGTGATGAAATTTTCACCAACAACAGGAGGGTTGTATTTTGTAGCTCATGGAGATGTAAGCTGGTAATGCAAAGGTTCGGCTTCTAATTCTACATTTACAGGGCTTCAAATATGACAGTGCAACATGGGACAAAGACAGAACTGAAGAGACACTCTGGTTTTTAGTCTGTTTCATATGCTGCAGATTGTCTCACCACAGTGGCTGCATGGCAGCTGTCTGACCAAATGGAAGAACTACAGCAGCAGGGTTCACATTCTAATTTAAATTAAATCCTGGGGCTCTATGTGCCAGAATCACAGTACGATTATGAGGAACGCCATAGTGGAGGGCTCCAGATTATTTTTGGCCACCTGAGGATTCCTTATTTTGCTCTTTGATTTAAGTAAGTTGGTGTTTTTGTTTTCGCCATCATTCAAATGCAGCTGTTGTGGCCGGGAATCGAACCCAGGTCCTTGTGCTTTGCAGTGCAATGCCCTAGCTACCAAGCTGCCATGGCAGGTGTGTGCCTGAGTGTGAGTGGCAGCATGTGATCGGCAGTTGCTAGTAGAGTTTTCTCGGAACATACTACATGGTGAACTGGTAGTGCATGAGCTTGAGGCACAGTCTTTGGATACGAGGATCAGAGGGGCATTTGCTGGTCAATAGATGCTCAAAGCCAAACCACGTTAAACGAATGTCTTGTAGCATCTTGCCAAGTGGCATGAAACTAGACAAAGGACTGAGATTAAAAAATGGGTTGTGCAGGAATAGATACGCCCACAATATAACGACACTTTGTTGTCTTGCGTTTGTTACAGGTCATTTTGTTAGGTGTGGGTTGTGAAATTATGCGTGTGCTTACCTTTACACATGCGTATGTGTTCTCTTGAAAAGTAAAGCTTAATTGAAAGCCAGTGCTTTTCGTTGATTCCTCTTTTCATTTTTCCTCAGTCCTTTGTCTAGATTTGTGCTGATTAGCATGAGGGAACAGTACCAACTTGCCTGGTCACATACGTGCACCCACTCTTGTGTCTGTATAGCTTGAATGGCTGTATAGCACATTGGTCCTCGTCAATGTATTTAGCATTGCAGAATCACAGCACGTGAAAGAGGAGGCTTTTGTCTGTGATCTCTGGTTTTGTCGTTGTCCCAAATCAGCGGTACGTTTCAGACCATGGGGGGATAAAACAGCTTCATGCATGAGTAACTCCTTCTTCCCCCCAGTACTCACTCGAAGAAGGGCAGGGCAACGTGGCGTTGCAAGGCACCACCTCAGTGGCATCGCCCTGGCAGGCTCCCGACTCGGTGCCCGAGCCGGGTTCTCTTAGGCATGTGCGTGTGCGTGTTTTGGTGCCGCCACCTCCACACGTCACGGAGCACGCGCTATACTCCGACCAACAGGACCAGTGGCCTTTGCCGCGCAGAAAGCATGGCAGCGAAAGGCAGTAGAGGAAGAGGAGAAGGGAGAAAGAGAAGAAGAAGAAGCCAACACCACAATAAAGCCACCAAGCAGCACCCACAAGTTCATCGTCCAGCAATGAGCACAAACATAATCGCATTGAACGAACTGTTCAGTGTGCTACAGCACACATAGGCTAGCTTTGTAGAGTCAACTCGCTTTGAATGCAAACTCTTTACCTTTGTCACACGTGTTATTCGAACTTGGGATAACAAAAATCACTAGATATGGTAAAAAGCAGGATCTAAGCAACAGATTGAGAATGTATAAGGACATGATATGCTGTCTGAATACCTTGTGCCAGGACTGCACAAACATGATCTATCAATCAGAAAAGTGTGACAAATGGCAAGCTATCAATGAAGTGCTGCTAACTATAACTGAGTGCTCGATAACCATTCTTAACAATCACTATGGCAATAAGAAGGGCTTTGAATAGCACCAAATTGATTACGGTGCGGGCTAAACGTTCATCAAAAAGCAAGCAGCTTTACAGGCATCATGCAAATGATTGAAAAGAAATAAGAAATTCAAGCATTCAGGAAGCAGGCAGGGCAGTGGAGAAGGTAATGTGGTTAGGTGCTTACAAATTTTGTAGTGTGTGTAGAATGTACCATATTAATGGAATGAACTGCATCATTTTCGGGCTGAACAATGCACAAAGGTATCACATACTTTGGTTTCCATCTCCAGCTCTGTCAAATTGGCACCATTTTGGCTGACAAAACGTAGCATTGGTGTCCGCATCACCATTACTGACCAGATATGTAGTAACTTGACAAGGCATTATCGAGTAACTGCACATGTGAACTGTTCCACTCAAATGCATTCTCTTTGGAACAGTAGCTAGCCTGTCCTTCAGTGTTCAATTATCACACATTCCACATTCTGTGATCATTAACAAGGCAGGGGAATGTTATTCTGCTCAACTATTCTGTTATGACCCGTGGCATTGTTCCGGACAGCATGGATGAATGGATGACGGTGAAGTGGTTGCACATAAAATTAAAGAAATCTATATGAGTGTTTCATTAATATATACCATTAATATGGTAACTCTTCATTGAGACAGAACTCTGCATGCATGTTACATCATCACTAAAAGAAGTTTTCAGCCTGTGCTCTACAGTTCCTCTTATGAATGCCTGCGATGTTTCATGCTTTGTAGGTGGATATTACCATAGGCGTGCGCACAGGGGGGGCAGGGGGGCGGCCGCCCCCTCTAATCACCTAACATGTCCTAATATTTTAATGCTCTATACATAAAATGCATAGTGAATAATTGCACCGAGCGAGATTGTTGAATTTCCCGCGCTCATCCCACAAGAAGAAGACAAACAGCATGTGGCTGTGCTCATGAGCTCGTTCTAATCAGGAATGAACTAGCCATCTTTACGTTCTGGGCTCATGCGGACACTAATAAACGTCTGTTTGAGCTTCTAAGTCCGCGTCGGCTGTTATTTGTGCCACATATTTTACAGAGATACTAGCTTTCTTCTAGTGTGTTAAAGGATTTTTCAGATGTCTTCATTTAGACATTCCAAATTTACTGTCATATTTTTCGCCGCCTCTGAAGAACGCTGAGGCCATTGCTCTGAATCGAGTTCAGACATCTAGCAAAAGCAAAACTGGTCTCTACGCTGAATAATGCAGACAGTTTTATAAAGGTTGTAGGCCCTGAACCCATATGATCTGGACCCACATTACTGGACCCACATTACTTTATAGAATAGAAACAGTAGGAAACAGTATTATTTCTCTCATAAAATGCAGCTGGCAGCTCACATGCAGTTATTAGATTCGTGTCCATGCATTCATACATACTGTAGTATGGTTAAATGTTACAGAAACAAAGAAAAACTGGACAGGCTAGGACAAGAAGGACCATATGCTACCAGTGCTCACTCGGAACTCACCCTTCTAGCACTTCTTGTCATTGCCTTTTCCTTTTTTCAAGATTTTTCTGTTTTCTATTAAAGACCAACTACAATGAAGTTTGGGTTTGATTAACTTCATTATTAGTGAGTAGTATATACCACTGCAGCAATCTTGGCAAGGCCGCAGGGCCAGTAACAGTATAGTATTTCTCGTTAGCAGCCTTCGAACAGAATCTAAGTAGACGACACGTGTGCCTATGTAGTTGTCACAAAGGCATAGAACCAGGCATGCTGCCTACGAGATGTTTCAGTGCCCCCTTAATCACTGCGGCAACACCGAGGAGCCATGCATTCTAAGCACTAGTGCCCTTACTGTGCGTCACTTCCGGTGAGTGGTATGGGCGGCCTTTTCTTTAGTTGCAGCACCAAAAATGGCAGCTTTGACAAGCTTTTTGTGCTGCTTTCGCTCGTATTTTAAATGGGAAATGTTGCATGAAGGCGCTTCTATATCCACACTATCTGAAACTAGGCTTTTTGTGTGGTCTAAGATCTTCTTGCAGTTAGTCTTTTAAGAGGTGAACGAATGAGTCAAGCGACAAATGCTGTTAAGCACCCACGCTTACTCTGGCACTGGTGGATATTGCAGTCTCGCTCCTCCTTGGAAGGGCCCTGGCAGTCAGCGCCCGTGCCTGATGGCCGTGGGTTGTCGCAAGTCCTTTCCCTGTACTGGACGCCACCTCCACAAGGTACCGAGCACTTGGACCACTCGCCCCACTCTGACCAGTCGCCATCGATATTCAGGTATGCTGCGCGTTTTTAAAGGACACTGTAGTAACCAAAGTACAAATATTGCAGTATATGTATGGCATGGCCATACTTCATTCATATATCTGTAGAGATAACAGATCAGACTGAACAAGTAAGTTTGCAAGCTCCCCGCAACCCGGTGGGAAAATAAACACTTTCAGACTAGATATACTGATGTCCAACACCACACGATGCTTACATCATTGTAACCATATGAAGCCGACAGATAATGAGGCCAAGGAAAGCACAAGGGGCGTTAATTTGTAGTTTCTCACTGAAGTGTGGTTGTTATGAGGTAAAAGGAAATGAAAATGAATGAGAAAACAACTTGCTGTTGCTACAAATCAAACCCCCAGCTTTGGCATTGCATGGCTGTGTCTACAGAAACAGGTCCCTTGATCTATTTCCCTTTTCTTCATTGTGTAGGCGTAGAGACGAAGTTATTTGTCGTGATCTATCCTGGAATTATGACCAAGGCATTGTCATTGACACAGTAATTAAGTACAGTGAGTATTTCTCTTTATTCTCTTTATTCTAGAATGCAAATATTACAGTGGCTATTGGTGCTGCGCTTTAGGTGAATAGAAGCACTTATGAAATACTGTCAAAGCTGTCCATGACAACTTTAAGAGGATGCAAAATGAGGTATATGCTTACATATGAGGTATATGCGCACAGGGATGCAAAATGAGGTATATGCACACAAGGGTTCTGTCACTAAACAAAGTGCTGTCCCTTAGTTGTGAGTTTAGGCGTGCCATATGACTATCATGAAGTAGTTTTCCTGTTCAACAGTCAACTTCGTAAGGCAAATTTATGCTCAGTGGTTATAAGGTTGCATTTGCATTTTGAATGCAGATAAGTAGGCGTTGTCCATTATGTGCTGTGTACAACCACTATGCTTCGTGACAACTTTCAGCATCGTTTTTCTGTGGGTCTTGCAACTTCTAACTTACTCACCCGAGTCCATGCAGCTCTTTGCTGACTCATGACAGTAGCGCTCCTCCTTTTTGACATTTCCAACCCGGAGCAGGGAGCTGTCGGCAACGTTAGCACGGCAGGTGAATCTGAAGCGCTGCTCGAAGTATCCATCCCGTGTCGCATTGACACGCACCCACGCTGTCCAGTTAGAGCTCTTGCGTGTCTCAGGACAGGCGTGCGTGTTGCAGGCACGGTAGTCTGTGTCGCAGCCACCGCCGCAGCCCTCACGGCCACGTGGGGAGTCGCAGCGTCGTCGCCGCCACTGGAAGCCACCGCCGCACTGTGCTGTGCACTCGCTCCAAACACCCCACTCTGACCAGGCACTTTCACGGGTGGCAGGTGTGGCAGGAGCTGCACGTAAGTAGCCAAATGGCATGAGAAACTCAGGGACGTCATATTTCTACATGTTTTTTTTTTTGTGGTTGTAGCTCAGCAATTTTTTGATAACATTTAATTATGACTTATTAGCTTCAGCAGCTTGGCCCTGCGCTTTACTCATTCCATTCTTATCATTGTAGATTTAGTAATGTGTTTCTTTGATAGTATTGGCTATACCCGTCATGGTTGTCTAGTGCTTATGGTGCTCAACTGCGAACCCGAAGGTCGCGGCATCAAATCCTGGCCGCCGCAGCCGCGTTTCGGTGGAGGTGAAGTGCTCGAGGCTCGTGTACTTAGATTTAGGTGCATGTTAAAGAACACCAGATGGTCGAAATTTCCGCAGCGCTCCACTACGGCATCCCTCATAATCACATCGTGGTTTTGGGACGTAAAACCCCAACAATTATTATTAGTTCGCACCTAGGTTGCATCTATTATTGATTGCACCTAGGTTGCCATCATCCAGATGACAATGGATAACAGATAAAAACACAAGTCGAGCAAGACTGAAGACTTTAGCTACTCGTTGAAGCAGACTTTTATTACTGCACATAAGTTATTAGCGCGAAAAGCCTGCCTGCCATAGAACGAATAACCAAGAGAAGACATTGCTACGGCATAATTTCAGTGATGTGTCATAACTCAGTGCCTGAAACATTTGCAAAAGTAATCCTTCTGACGGTACGAGGGTTATGGAAATGTTATGTAAAAGGTTATGCAAAAAAAGAAACTTAGATACAATAGCTAAGCGTTACCTGGACAGGGTGGGTTAGAAGTACAGTAGATCTGCTCCTGCTCCGGCCCTAGGCAGACGCGTCCGCCATACTTGGGGCTTGGGTTCCCACAAGTCCTACGACGGAACTTCACAGCCAGGCCGCATGTTCGAGAGCATGCTGACCAGCCAGACCACTCTGTCCACTGGCCATGTTCTGTCGAAAACAATGAAAGAAAGGAAGCTTCATTGAGCCTCTGTGACCCAAATATCGTTTTATCTCATTCGTGACAAAAGGCACGAGCACTAACTACCTTAGTTTCCACAGCGCGACTGGACGCGGACGGAGAAGGAACACGCAAACACACACACAGCGCTGACTTTCAACTGGAATCCACAGCGCGTGGAGAATCCATTGTTTCCACAGCGCGTCCAGTCGCGCTGTGGAAACTAAGCATGAACAACCAACTAGCCCGCCAACGCACTTTAGTCACTAACTACCATATAACTGCATGTATTGAACTCACATATAATGAGTTATTGTGTATACTGAGCAGTTATAAAATCCCTTTCAACATATTTTCGGTATACAAAATATTTTATATATCGAATTACCTATATATAGAATTTTTCTGTGATCACCTTCAGGTTCGATATATCTGGGTTCGACTGTATATTCCTATTGCATTGTTATATTCTCTGCTAACTTCGATGACATGCTGGTGTGAATTATGGCTACTTTCATTGTCATAGCAACCTCAACAAAATGTGAGAAAGATTTTTAGGAAATGTCATAATGTGCACCTGCCAGAAAGGGGCAAGGAGAAAAGGTTATGTGCATCCTTAAATTCACGTTTAACTTAGCAGTGATATGTGGTTTATTTTTCATTGTTGTCGTTGTCAGTGACAGATTTCTAGTACCTGTGTTGTCTAGAATTCTTTAGACATTGTTTTTATGAAATAGAATGTTGCATGTAATCCTAATGACCAGTACACAGACCTCGCATGACATGCCTGTCATCACACATGCAGCAGTAGGTATGCATGTCCCGCGACGTGTGACACTACATTACTCGAAGAGCTGTTGGAAGGAAATATGGAGCGTTCATTAGGAGAATTTACGTTATTGCATAGCAGTAGAATACCTCTAATACAGGCCTTATGCCTGTACACATAGAAAGTAGCAATTACAATGATGTGATGAGGACCTATGTGTTGTACTGTCTATGCCGAAACATTAACTTACTCACGACATGAACAGAAGTTGATGATGGTTCCCAACTATCGCTCTAGGAAATTTACGTGAGTGCTGTCTTTGCTGCATACTCACGTGTGCAGTTGGTGACTTCTAGTGATGAGCCCTCGCACGGCTTGCCACCGTTGGTTGGAGTGGGACTGTTGCACTGCCGGGACCGGCAGAGGCAGTGGTCGCCAGGCGAGTCCTTGCCAACCTGGTCGCACTCTGCCCACTGACTCCAACTACTCCAGCCTCCATCAACTGGGCGGGACAAGAAAATGTGAGCTTCAGTAATGCTCCTTAGCTATGTTGTCCGACATTACGAAGGCTTCAAGGGCTGTAGGAACAGTGAAATTTCAATTTTTTCGGGGACAGCTTAAAACTTCAAGGGGGAAGACAACCCCATGGCACCACTATCCACGGCATACCCCCCCCCTCACTGGCACTGTCCCTGCGAACTACAGTATGTTAAATTAGAATGGGGAACGAAGGAAAGAAAGACATGTCTCACCAGGAACATTACTGTTAGGGCAGCCTGCATGGTTCTGTTTCCAGTCGAGGCTGAGAGGGTTAAGGTGCGGCGCTGTTGTGCATGCCAGCTGGTGTTTGTTCCATCCACAGTATGGGTCCATAGAACCCAGGCAAGACCTGCAAAAGAAACAAATTTGCATTCATTACGGGATGCATTCTTGACTATGTAGTTCTTTAGGAATATATGCGCAACATGTGCAAAGGTGTAGGCCACCAGGCATTTTTATGGTTAAGTTCAACATCGAAATCTGCACAAATCATGTACTGTCGAAACCTCAGTACACATGCATACTTCAATCAAACGGAGCAGCAAACCAGGCGATAAGCCAGGCTAACGTCTCCAGGAACGTCGTTTAAAAAATTCTATCTATCTATACTTCAATCACTTTCTTTCATGACTTCTGATGGGCCCCACACATTACAAACGAAGTCCGCTGTGTCTCGTCTTTATTCATTATGCATCATTTCGGTACATTGTAACAACACGCGACATGTCTCTCACTTGTTGGTTCCTTCCAGAAACAAGCACTAATGTCATCTGGATAATTTCAACAGTCATTTAATATACTTAAAGGGACACTAAAGGCAAATAACAACTTATGTCAGAGTGAAAGCTCAACGTATGACAACGTCTAAAACGGCAATATTATCAACAGCAGTGCCCTACTTACCAAGAAATTAAGCTAAATGTATCACACGATGAGCACCACGAGTGGGACATTTTGGAAGTGACCCCAATGACGTGAGAGAGTCTGAATACAATTAATCACTAGTAATCAAACTAGCTGCAATAAAAAAAGAACCTTCCGTGCATCAAGAGACGTAATAAAATGCTGCTTGTTCGTTTCTGTTTGATTCATGGAAAAAAGAACCTCTTTGGCGTGGCAATGGGGAACGGCGCCCGTGGTTCAAAAGTTCCGTTTTCGCCGAACTGCGCTTCGCTCACGCGGTCGCGTCTCAGTGGTAGTTTCGGTATCACGTACTGCCGCGTGTTTTTTGCACGCTCGTGAAAGTCGCTCTGACAGAAAGTTCGACAAAATACCGCATGCATGTGATGTTGCCGGATGCCCAAATGGTGCACGCCGCCGCGCAGTAAAGGCGGGCAACGTTGGGCACGGCAGCAGTGACGTGCAAAATACCGCTTTCAGGCGGGTGACTTGAAGTGCGCTAATGCGATGCGGACCACTAAAGCATGATGTTATTTCAAAATAAGCACTTCCTTGGCATAAAAGTATCACTACGAGGTTTCTGGACCGCTATTTCAACAATCAACGTCGACTTAATATTTGCCTTTAGTGTCCCTTTAAGGCTTAGCAGCCAAGTCAACTGGTGAAGTACGCGCTCGGCACAATGTTTTGGGAGTTCATCAAGCTTTGACACATTCGTAGTAACTTGCCAAACTTTCCACCTTGTGGTAGTTACCAGGCTGGAGCCCCAAAGATGCTTTTACTCCGTTATCAAAGCTCAGTTAGCAACAGTTGATATACTACATGTGAATATACACGCGTGTTTCTCATAATGTGTAACCTTGTTCAGCTTGGGTCACTGATCACCATCATATTGAAACACTCATCACTTAATTGTGACGTAGCATATCACAGAGGCAAAGAAACACATTTACTTACTCTTCGCTTCTGTACTGTTCGCACCGGTGAACAAAGATTCGGAGCACCTCCTTTTCTGTTCCCAAATACAGAGAGCTCTGAAATGTAAATGAAAAGCATTGCTCAGTGCTACCAGAAAATTCAGGTCGCGTATTTCTTAGGACTTGTGATAACTTTTGTCTATACCACAATGCATCTGTATGGGAAAAGACCAGAGTGTTGGCACTTTGTATTCACTGTACCTGCTTGTTTGCCAATGAAAAATTTATTACAGCAACCGGGCTTGCTTGCACACAGCCGGAAGTCAGATATCTAGGTTGCTGGCTGTTGCCACTGCTACTACTGTACCTGACATTCTTTGATTTCTCTGATTAAAATCTGCAGGTGCCGTGGTCAAATATACTTAAGTGCACTGCCATCCTTCCTATCAACTGCTTCTACTCATTCAAACTATAGGTAATTTCCATCACACTTCACATGCATCACCATCTTGAGTTGTTATTAAGAACACCTCTGCCCTTTTCCCCACTTTTGGAATAACTGAAACCTGGTGAAATTCCAAGGGCACCTCTGCAAATATTTTTACATATCTCCTAATTGGCTGTTTTGTATGCACGACAGGCATCGACAGCGACATGCAGGCAAGTCTCGCTGTGCACTCTGGGTAATCCGCCATTTTGAAGCAATAACAAGCAGACCAAAGCAGGCAACGTTTGTGGACTGGTCGTCGATGTGTGGTCGCAGTCGGTCTCCGGGCGTGCGGTTTGGCATCTCTGTGCAAGAATGCAACATTGTTTTGCGGCAAAATGACGCGTGATCAAACGGATTATGCAGCGACGCTGTGCGTCAAAGACCAGGCGCGCTACAGTGAGAAAGTTGCCCTGTGTGGTGTGGACCCCTTTGAGCTTTGGGAAAGCGACTGAGTAAGAGACATCAACCTGTGGCCGCGAATCGACGCCGCAGACATAAGCGGGTTCCTTGTTTTGAGGACCAGCTTCCTTACCCGCCAGCAACTAAAGGCTTAAAAAGGATTAGAAGGCCACAATTTTGTGACCAGCGGTTGGATGCGCGAGCCATCGGTTAAGGAAGTTTCCTCAGACTCCTTGATTCTCAAAACAAAGGTACGTTAAAGTGTTTTATTCTTCTAGCGGTATACAACGTTATCTTTTTGCCCAGGTCGACCACTCGCAGAGCCTCAACAGGCCACCTGTGGATTCATGGGCCCTGTGCAAGTGCGACGGTGAAGTCGTTGCCGCGCACTGTACGTGCATGGCCGGGAACGGCGATGCGTGCTCCCATGTCGCGGCACTGCTTTTTTACGTAGAGTACGGCGTGCGCGTGCGACAGGAGCATTCGTGCACGGACAGCGCCAACTCGTGGCTGCCGACGCACATCAGGAAATTGGATGTGAGGCCTAGTATCGCTGAAATGGATTTCGCGTCGTCGACGATGAAAAAACGACGATTAGGTGCCGATGCCAGTGCAGCTCGTGAGCCGAAAAGCCCTTGCAGAGCCAGCAGCACCCACTGGAGACTGTGGCCCTGCGAAACAGAGTACACAAACGCTCTGCTCAAAGCAATGCCTGCATCCGCGGTGCCCAAAATAACACTTTTACAATGAGGAACGGGCAGGGCTTTAAAATAGGTAACGTAGGTGCGAGACTTTCATACCTGATAAAAAGTGTCGGCAACACACTTTGTACTTCTGCGGATTATCGGCGACACCCTCCCTGTTGAGGCGGGCGATCCACTCGCGCTGCCGGCGTTGCGACAGCTGCCTCGTCTTGCCGCATTCATGAACCCGCACCTTTGGAATCTTAAAAAACCGAAAGTTGCCGAGGTTCTGACTGTTCTGCTTAGCCTTCTCTTTCTCGGCTTTGGTGTACGTACGGCTTTTGCAGCCTACAACGGCGCAGTAAACCATGACAGCTATCGACTGGTCATACATGCTGCTTTGCTCGTCTGCTTGTTATTGCTTCAAAATGGCGGATTACCCAGAGTGCACAGCGAGACTTGCCTGCATGTTGCTGTCGATGCCGGTCGTGCATACACCCTATAAACACCATGTTATGTTTTATATGACCCAGCAGTAATGCTGAATCATTCTGTATAGTACTTACAGTGTCCTTTAGAAGCTTCATTGTGAATATGTGCCTTTCTCCAGGTGCGAAAGGCTGGATTTCTTCGATGAAACAGGTTTCCAGAAGTCCCGGGATAACCACCAGCTTCTTGATTGCCCCTTCCAGTGTAGCCGCAAAGATGACATGGACTCCGTCGAAGCTGTACTTTGTGGGGACAACGTCAACTGTCAAGTGAGTCAGCCTGGCAGAAAATGAGAACAGTGCCGTCAGATAACAGCTAAGTTTCGTAAAAGGTAGCAACTAGTTTTGTAAAAAACAGCTAGCTTCGCAAAAGGTAATGGCTGCCATTTATCTGCGCA
This sequence comes from Rhipicephalus sanguineus, assembly GCF_013339695.2. Taxonomy (NCBI): domain Eukaryota; kingdom Metazoa; phylum Arthropoda; class Arachnida; order Ixodida; family Ixodidae; genus Rhipicephalus; species Rhipicephalus sanguineus. Next base: position 80,651,822 of record NC_051180.1, read on the forward strand.
TAGCATGTACAGTTGAACCCCTCTATAAGAGGCACTGAAAGAGACACCAGTGTGCCTACATCGAAATAGGGGTTAATCAGGAAATGAGAACCTTGCTTATAAGAGACTTCTCATATAATGGACAAGAACTGCTCCCTGGTGTGTGTGTCTTATAAAGGGGTTCAGTCGTAGTTACAAAAGAAGCTCAACCACGTTTCTCAGAAGGAGAGCTTTGTAGCTGAATAAAAATTCATCCTGCTTCCAGGTTTGATTCTAAACCAGGACAAATTTTCCTTCAATTGCAAAGGCGCTTTTCTAAGAAACTCCAAGGAGTTTCCTTTGTAGATGGGCAATGTTTTCTTTTCATTTAATAAACTTAAAGATACTCGTATGCTCAGTAGAGAGGTAATTACAAAGCTTTATTCCTTCAAATTCATTAATGGCACTTGCTAGCATCCCAGCTGCATACCTTTCCAGCTCGCCAGTGTACAAGGGCCTTCGGCTTGCTGGTTGCACAGCCTCATCAGTCAGCTGGTACTTCTGAGCCTCAATGACTCTCTCGTTGTCCTCAACTGCTTTGCACTGAAAGACAAAAGGAAAGGTAAATGCACATCTAGGTTACAGTTTTCATTTTCCTATCTCTAGCCACAAAAATTTCTCATCCATTGAGCAAGCCACAATCTTGAGCTCAGCAGCCACTGAGCCAACTTGGCAGCTTTTAAGTGAATAGAACATAGTATCAGCTCAAGCCAGATGGAGGCCCGTGCTTTGGTAAATTGAGAAGTTCTGCACTGCCTGGATGAGAGTCATGCTTACACTTTCATTAAGAACACTCGGCAGATGGACAAGCTAGCGTTGCGTGTCCACTGTTCTGTCCTGGGTGAATGACTGTGTGATTGCTGTGCAATGTCAAATGGAGGACAGACACAAAACACAACCCATTTATGATCATTGCAGGTGTATGTGACGAGCCAACAAGGCACGCAGCAAGATGGTGTGCAAACCACGCAGTGTTCCCGTGCACGAGACTGCTACAGTAGTAAACTTTTCTGTGAGTGCTAATGCGAGAATGACTTGTTATTGCTTGTACCTCAATCATAGTTGGGACTTGCAATCATTATATGATAGAAGCTCACTTTGCAGGTTCCACATGCACGCTACTACATAGACTACTATAACTAATTTAAATGTCGTTGTAGAAGTGATCATAGCATGATTAATTTGATACGTTTACTTGCAATGAGAAATTGCCCTTCTATTTTGACCTTTTGCTAGTCCAGTGAGACAAGGTGTAAGCTTTGTCTGTCCTTTCTGTGAATATGATGATCATGATTAAGTAACAAATGCCAAGGTATAACTTTATTTGCTTTTCTATGTCACAGGATATAATAAAAAAGAGGTAACATTCACAGGAACAGTGCCAAAGTAGTGCATTGCACTTAACAGAGAAGTTACTCCTGCATAAATGTTTACAGGGAGACATATGGTTGCACTGGTTGATTGATGTGCTTGATTTACAAGAACATTTCACAGTACGATCACTAGTGTTCCATAAAATGGAGAATGGTACTTGTTACAAGAGCAGGATGAGAAAGTGAGAGGAATTTATTTACAGAAGTGCAGAGAGGTTGGCCTGAGCAATAGCTTGCTCTGGCCTGTTGCTCTGCACTTGGTAAAATAGGCGAGGATGAAGAAGTAGTAAGCGATGATGAAGAGAACAAAATGTGAGTGTACAATTACACCGTGTTGCGGCCTCTCTAAAGCAATGTTTAGTGGCTCGTAGTAAGGCTTTAGCTGCTGTTATAATCACGGCTATTCTGTTTGCGTTGGGACAAAAAGGTTCTCTATGAGCAGCTGTTACGAACAGTTAGTGCAATTCAGTGTCCTCTACATGTTGAATTTTGTTAGGGACTTTCTCATAACGTAGAGCGAGCATACCTGGAACTGTTGGCTGGTGGGTGTGGACCGCTCCCAGGCAGACTTTTGTGTGGACTGGTACTTCAGGGGTCCCTCAAATGCGCGCTTGATGGCCGACATGTTGAAGGCACATATTGCTGAACCATAGATGCTGTTCCTGCAGTGATAAAATGTAAATGTGGACGGATAGGCTGATACACCCCACTAGGCAGCAGTGCATGTGATTCTTGTTCACTGGCAAGAGTCTGTTTTCCATATTGGCAATTATCATGTTGAACAGCACATTTTATAGCAATGACAAAGCGTCACAATTTGTATTTTTTAATACTTGTTGTCCATAACCGTGTTCTCTATAGTGATGTATAGTAAAGTCATCTGCTCTAAGGTGAAACATCGTGTTAGTGAGCAGCTACCTAAACTATTACAGCTGCAACAAGCGTGTTCTCGGTACACAGCCAACATGTATTCTTGCATTGCATCCCTTTCTGATCTCTTTTCTTCCTGTTCAAGCTGTCAGTCTCATCCCCAGCGATGCTCCTATTTAGAACTGCCTAGCTCCTATGCAACCTTCAGAAGAAGGTACAGTAGACTAGAAATCTCTCAAACAGAACTGCTGCTTAAATGGAACAACAGACTGCAATATCATAGATTTTATACTTGAATTCTCCAGTTCTGTTCATCTCTGAGTAAACGGAACTCCTGTTAAAGGGAACACATTTTCGTGGTTCCTTCTGCTTCCGTTTAACAAGAGTCTACTGTATAAGCTAATTGCCTGCCATACTATTCCAAAACATTTTCAATACCATAACAGTAACACTGACAGTACTGAGACTTGTCTCTATGCACGACAGCCCCTTGCTGTGTCTTGGCATAGTTGTGAACTCACTCTCCTGTGGTGAATGCTGCGTAGAAGAGCTGTTCTTTCTCAAGGTAGTGAACGCTCTGAATCTCGTTGTAGTAGAAAGGATAGAGGCCCGGCAGTGAACAGTTCAGCCGAGCCTTGAGAAACGTTGTCCAGTTCTCCTTGAGGATCACCTGGCCACCTTGGTCATTCTTGCACACCCGAGCCACCCTTGAATACACAGCCTGCGCAGAGGAACACATACGTGCACACTCACTGGATGTACTGGAGGAGTGTGGTATGCTTACACTTCTGCCAAACATTGTTTTGCTTGTGCACAGGTGAATGTATCTTCATCAAAGAATAAGTGTTTGCGAGGTATCTATGGGGCTACATGTGAAACTTCGGGGGTTCCAGGTTTTGAGAACACCAAGGTACTTAAGTGCACGTTCAAGAACCCTCAGTGATGAAAATTTAGAGACCCCTGCTACAGCATGCCTCATAATCGTATCGTGATTTTGGTGTGTAAAGCCCCTGAATTTAAGTAATTAATTTTGATGTGCATAACACAAAATATGGCAGTGAGACCTCACAGGCTATGGGAGATGCACAGGTCCTATATGTCATATATATCGTGCCCACTTTTCGGGTCACGCTTACAGACAAGACCCTGCACACTCTCAGCACATGTGCTTGCATTTTTCACTGTGCACAAACTGGAAACTCAACTCAAGTTGCATATAAACATTGTTGCGTGGCACTTTGTACTGAAGAAACTCGGAAGCAAAGTAAATAGACAGTTCATTACTGATCGTCTGATCACCAACTTGCCCAAATGTGCATCCTTCTGCAATTTATTAACAGCTGCACTGTGAATCATCAGACAGGAGTTGGCAAGTAAACCTTTCATTTGCAGAGTAGCGATCACCCATCAGGTGGTACACAGTCCCGTCTTGTCTTGACCTAAACAAAGTTTTCTATCATCCACCACTGAGCTATCTATACACTAAGAAAAAGAGAAACAAGCAGACTGACAGTTACAGCTGTTTTGGTAGATGCCAAAAAACCCATGGACTGTGCCAACTGCAACATCAAATACAAAGTGTATATTCTATCAAGAGGCAGTTAACTCACTTTGCCGCAATTCATGAATTCCACAGCAGACTCCCTGTAGAAGATGTACACGAACTCTTCGATTTCAAAGGAACCAACAAAGTTTGGCTCTGAAAGAAAGAAACTTGGTTCAGGAATGGTTCCAGAGTGGTGCTTACTGTTCATGACTTGGTATCTGTCAACTCTAACAAGTGAGCATAACAAAAAAAAAAATGTCACAACAGTGTTCCAAGGTATTGTTTGGTGTATAAAGAACAATGACACTCATGCTGCAGTTGCACAATAAACGTGAATAAACAAAAATATTTTAAGTTTCATTTTTTTTGTCATATTTCCTAGAGTACAACTGCACATTGTAACTCACAGCTATCATCACCATCATCATCATCATGACCTTTTCAAATAATCTCCAGATATCTTCTGTTCTGCAGAAGCCTGCTTCACATCCTCTATCTGTACATATCCTAATCTTATCATTCAATCTAATCCTGTGACGTGCTCGACTGTTATCGCAATCCTTACACATTCACTGTGTTACTTTGATGGACCATATCTGTTCTTCACATTTCAAAGACTGCTCACATTCCCTTGTTCACATTCGCTTTGGACAGAGTTCGCATGTGCAGCTGTTGTCACGTGTTATCCCACAAGTACGGCTTGCGAGTGGCAGTGTGGGAGAGAGACAGATACGAATGAGACACAAACCTACACAATCAAGGCCCTCCAACAAGAAATCTCAGTACCTTCTGCAGAAGATGCAGAAAAGCAACTAAGGTGTGTTTGAGTACGGTATCATGATGGCTGTACATAATTGCATGAAATATTTAGGTTTATAAAGAAATGTGAGACTGCAAAAGGGTAGAAAGCTGGAGTAGTCGGGACTGACGCCCATTTGAAATCAGCATGCAACATGATGGCAACGCGAGAAGCAGCACACAGTGTTCATGCTGTGTCCTTCTCGTGTTGAAGTAAGCTCTCGTGCTCAGCTCAGGTGTGCAGCAGTTGTATCAACTAATGAACACTGAAAGTATACGCAGGGCAAAAAAAGACCCCTCTTTTGATACTTTCCATTACTTCTTAATGTTATGGATGTCATCACTTACAGACAGTGAAGGAAAAAGGAATGGGAATTGAATGCAGTGCAAAGAACTGCTACAGTGAATTGCCTAGACAGTTTTAATTTCAGGAGAAGGCTTCAGTAAAGGCATCCAACGCACCGCTCAGCCACTTGTGATCGTAGATGGGGGTGCGCAGAGGCCGCTCCCGGCCCATGATACGGTACAGGGCGTAGTCTCTTGCCGAGAAGTCTAGAGGTGACGCAACGTAGTAGTCGCCTTGTACTGTCATCAGCATGGTGCTGTTTGAGTGCGGGCTGTACGGTGCCTTGCCCATGCCGTCAACTTTGTCCCTCACCGTGACTAGAGAGTTGATCTGCATCATACGGCACACATCTTTTCACTTCACTCACGAAACATTGCCACTAGAAAGCTGCCACATGCTTTCTCGCATTTGACTAGGCATGTGCGAACTCTCAGTAAAGCATTGCACTAATCGGAGTAAGTGTAAGCTTCTCGTGGCTAAGGCTAAAACTTAGAGCTCAGTTGCAAAAGCAACCATAATACCAACAAGCTACACTGTATAAGAAGTTTAGTATGTGACACTCTTAAAGGCCAACTCCGGCGATTTGTCGAGGTCGATGGATCTCAATGAAATTCGCTGGGTATGTTCCTTTGAAGGTTTCCGTCATTTATGCCAAATTACAGGCTTTAGACACGCGCAGATTGTTTGCAAATGAATTTTAAAGATTGTCTGCAAACGGCCTCCCGGTTTCCCACAATTATTGGCAACATTGCGTCTGTGACGTCAATATTGTTATGGCGACGGAAGTGACGCAGCCGTGGGCACCACTAACTGTCATTATCAGACGCGGCACTGTCAGTTGCAGACATTACAGCTGATGCGCGGCGTGCACACCTCTCCACTGTGCGCCTGCTCGTCCCGGCTGTCACAGTTTTCATACTCCGCGCCGGCATGACCGGCATGCCTTGCACGACTTCCGGTTCGTAACAACTACTACGTCATACGTAGACAGTACACTCGGTTGGGTTTCGGTTTCGGTATTGCGTCTTTTTGCTTAATAAAAATTATTTTTGAATTTGCTGAGCATTTCTGCTATCGGGCGCGTGACAAGAGTGTCTCAGGAACGTAAAAGCACCATTACCTTGACATGGTGAAAAAATCGCCGGAGTTGGCCTTTAAGGTACTGATGAAACAGAACAAAGTGAAAATAAAAACTTCACATTTTTAGGGTGTCTATGCAGTAGAACCTTATAGATACATTTCTGATTTTTAGTGAGAAGAAAGCAACATTTTCAGTTTAAGGGGAGATGCGGGTCGAAGACACTTTTTTTTTAATATTCATCCTAGAACAATGAAACTTGAGGTATTTGTAGAGATTTTTATGCTGATGTTAAATATATAATTAGTTTTCATGTAAGTTGCATACTTGTTGTTCTGCGACAAATGTGTAAAACATAGGCCTTTTAGCCCCCCTGTTTCGATCCTTAAACTTCTATACATTTTGACAATTAATGACTCACATTGTTCCATTTGAACTGTAGAATGCCGAAAACTATCTAGAAAGTGCATAGAAAATATTTGCTAGACATGAAAAATTCAAGCATGGGAAATCCATTATTACCCAGACCCCGGTAAATGTTTAGTTGCGAATTTTCTAGTATGCATAAATAATATTAAGATTTGGAGGAGATAACTGCACTCCTCACACCTTAGAGAAAATTTGGGCAAAAGTTCATGCAGATCCGAGCACCAGAAGTACCAAAAACGAGAGGGGCACGCTGAAAAAGTTGCCAGAAAGTGTGTTTTGAGAAAAACGAATTTTAATGTTAAAATTGGATGTTTATTTATGAAAGAGGTAACGAAATCCGATCAAAATTGCACACAAAAAAGGTGAATTGTTCTTCTAGTAGCCACTGCCATTAAAATGGGCCAGTGCCTTAAGTTTCTCCTTCACAGCTCTTTCGAGCAGAGTAGCTATTGCGCGAGCTCCAGCTGCCGTAGGTTCTGCTTGCGGTCGGTCCGTCACTCGCCGCCCCTACGCTGGCCTCCTCGCTCGAAGCAACTCGCCGCAACGTATACGTCATCGAAAGAACACTTTCGGGGCACTCGCTGTTCTCGCATTGTAGTTCCAGAAATGACACCTTTGCGTTTGTAAGCTGGTTCCCGGACGCGTATTTCCGAACGGTGACACGTTGGACACACTGCACTGCGATCGCGATGATGTTCAATGCTGTTATGTCAGCGATCAAGGAAGACTCTTTCGACCGTGATCTTTCTTCGCTGTCAAAGAGTCCGATCTTCTCTTTGAGAGGCCCTGACATACTCGAACGCCGCGGCAAACTCGCGGAAGCATCGCCGTTGCCGTCGCTAGGCCTCGCAGCAGTAGACGCACTTGCCGTTCGGCGAGTGTTTGGCTTTAATTTGCGCCAGCGTCCTCAAAATTTGTTGACCGAGCGATACTTCACTGGCCAGTGACTGCTCTTGCTACGGTTCTCTTCATTCATGATGAAAATAATACGCGAGATAAACGTTCATCTGGCCAGCTCGATGACACACAGACCCTGCAAGCAGGCTTCACAACACACAAGGCGTGCAGCGGCCAATGGCGGTCCCTGATCTGTACCACATGATTTAAAAGCCAGTCGCAGCGCTCGAAAAGCGGGGTAAAAGCATACTTTCTTTATTAGTTCTTGTGCTTCTGTAGCGGGGAAGCCGTGGTTATTTGAAGATCTCCTCATGGCGATCCCCAATGGCGAGCGGCCGCGCGTTATCGGCCGCGAGGTGGTAGAAGACGTCACACTTTCGGTCAAGATTAACAGCCACGTTGTGCTCTTTAGACGCAATTTTAACGCATTTCCAGTTGAGTCTCGACTTTGATTTTTATTTTCGGAACAGTAGAGTAGAGAACAGTAGATCTTAACAAAACAGGTGAAAACAAAAAATCGATAATTTTTGAAAAAAACTCGCGTTTTTCGACCTGCATCTCCCCTTAATTTCTACCTCATTCATAAATATTAATCCATAAACGTAATTGAGTGAAACCTAGTACTTGACATGTCCCCAGTATCAGCACTTGCAATTTCATATTGTTTGATTGTCACAAAACATTTTAAAATTTACGCTATTCCTGACTATCCGCCTCGTGCATCGGTATGGTGGCGCCACCGCTCGGCTAAGATGGTTGTGCCCTCTCCCAACCCCCCATAGGATCTCATGCATTTTGAATGAAGTTTGCGATTTCGTTGCGCAAAAACAAACTAGCGCCATCTCTCGACAATACGCCACACCGACGACGCAACACTTCCTCTTGCTTCCACCGATACGCGATGCTCCTAGGTGGCCCTCTCTCCACTTTCTTTTATTTCTTTCGGCGGTCGTGAGAGCGCGCGCTGTGCTGTAGCGCACCCGACAAGACCGGCTGGGCTCGTCGCTTTCATCGCGTCTTCCTTGAACGTTGCAACGTTAAAATTGTGTTAAGGCAGTGGTCACACGTTGGACGATGAGCCCTGATTTCGTTCAGCTGCCATCTCATCAACGGCAATGTTTCAGACGCCTCAGTTGTGTACTTTTGTCCGTTGGTTGCGGGACAAGATGGCCTCCTGCAAGACCGCGTTTTTCCAAGTCAGCTGTGTGCGTAGTTCTCGGCGTCGTAGCAGTTTGATGACGCGAGGACGTCAACCGGTGCTACATCGTGGGAACCGCTGAAGTGACTGCAAGCTTGACGACATTGTGCCAGAATATTCTAGCGTACTGTACGCGCACGATTGTGCTACACTTAAAATACCGCGCTTGGCCTCGCGCGTCAACCTGGTACACCTGTGTGCAACAAGTGTGTTGTTATCGTTGTTGCGTCGGTTAATATTGAATTGCAATTGGAATACCGTTTTTGCAAAGGTGAGTGAAGCTGTAAGTAGTTGCGCTTCTCTATGCTCGCTGCTCCTCGAACATTACTTCCAGAATCGCATTTTATGTTTTGTTGCACGTACCAAAGGAGAATCTAGCATACGAGATACATTACACGCGTGCGCATTTCCTATATAAATCTGAGTAATGCCACGCGTGCTCATTTCCTATATAAGTCTGAGTAATGCCATGCTCAATTTAAAGCGCATGTGTTAGAGGATTGTGGCTTCAATGGTGAAAGTGATTAGATATTCCGAAATATGTGATTGCAATGCAGTTACAACTTTCTCATATGTTAACACGGTCTGTGAACAAAAAAAAAAAAACGCTGTCTGAATGTTTGTTGGTCATTTGCTTAAGTACTTTCACGCATTATTATGCAGCTGTGTGACGGCTGTTAAAACGTTCAGCAAGTTAGATTTTGGTTTTCTTGGCCTAGTTGAGTGCTACGAGTGTTGGGCGAAGATAAAATCGCGTGTCTTTTGTGCGTTTCTTAAGCAGGCATACAGCCGTAATAGTCATTGTTGTTGTACTGTTTGGGGTGTTCAATAAAACAAGAATGCTGTTTTGTACTGCAACAATTTTTATTTCATCTGTGTTAACAGATCACGCAAACAACTTGGACACATGCACGTAAGAAACGTACGCAGTGCATCGCGCGCACGCATAAAAAAACGGGCCTGTCATTTTAAAACAAATAATATAGAACAATCGATGTAACAAACGGCATGGTTGTCTAGTGGAGCAGCGTCAGCAGTACAAATATCAAACCAGAATGAAACATGAATAGAAAAACGGAGAGTAACAGGCGCTTTGCCCACGGCTTCTATGAGCCGCGCATATCCACCTATCGTCACCGTCCGCCGTTGGTGGCGCCACCAGTACCACTGAAAGCAGCAGCGCACGAGGGGGATAGCCCTCTGACTCTTTATCGCTATTTGTATATTTTCTCTGTACTATAGTGCCATGACTCACAAATGTCTCTTGGTTAAAACCAAATTGCAGGAGCATATTGTGGTGTGTTTTAGCTTTTAGCCTGATATTCCAAACCTCAGTAGTACCGTAGTTCTATGCCAGTGGAGTGCAACAAATTACGGTGCCTGTGCACTTCCATGCTTTAGGACAGGATTTTCAAGCTGAAACATACACCACTGTTAACACACCACTGAATGTTCTTGAGTGATGTACTCACGTCTCTCCAAGTGCATTCTGGAGCAAAGGCATTGGTGCCACAGCTGAACAGTCGCTCATTGTGCGACAGCAGCACCTTTATGTAGTTTCGGCAGCCCTCCTGCGCATAAAACGTTAGAACGTCTTGTGATATGCTGCAGACATCCTCAATGAGCTGTTATAGTACACTCGGTTACAACCAAGGAGGATTAAAAATAAATTTCTGGAGTGGAAGTCATGCCTCTAAAGTGAAGCCGAAAATCCGCCATCTTACCAGTGACAAGATAAAACGTTAGCGTGTAGCAAAGAAAAAGCTGTGCTTTCCTCATATGCCATACCAGTTTAATATGGGTAATTTTTTTAGACAAGTAGTGCTTGTGTTATAAGTTTCCAGAAGAAGCCTCAGAGTCTAGGCAAATTTTATTGGAGGTCAAGTCATCAATACTCATCTCAACAGGTTACTTTGTCGTGAACAACAATCTCTTACCTTATAATTAGCCTAGTGTTTACATTGACAGAGCAAAACCACTTTATCTCTAAACAACCACCACCCGAAAACAGCATGTTTCTGAGACAGACTAGGGGGCAAACCGTGGCTTCACCTTTGCCGGTAATGTGTTGGAGAGCTTCCACTCCAGCATTTTTGTTAAAGTCCTCCTTGGTTACAGCCTAAGAAAAAATTGCAGCTCTGTGCACAGAACCACTGTGAGCCTGTGCTTCACCTATGAAAGAGTCGTGCTAGCAGGTTTCCGCTTGAACCTTAAAGTACTTTTTGTTGACTAATGTAAATACTTTGCACATTAAGGATTAAAGGTTTGTTGTTACTATCCAAAACTTGATGTTTGGCTGAAAGTGATGTTAGAATCCCTGACGAAATTCAGCAAGATGTTCAAATTCCTGACCTAAAACCAGTGACACAAACGTGGGCTTGTATGAGAAATTCAGCCATCTGAAACACTTGAGTCTGAGTCATGAAAATGAGCAATACTTATTGGACGGAGCAGTTATGCAAATTTTCTGTGGGAGGGACAGTGATTGCTGCGGGCGGAATGAATGAATGAATGAAAACAACTTTTATTGCTGTGGGCGAAGCGGACATTTTTTCTTAGGTTCTAACCAAGTGTACCTACTCTGCTGCTCTGAAATGTTGCCACAGGAAATGTTGCACAGGAACATTTGGCATACAGACCAACAAACAGTTCTGCCAGTCAGCTTATATTAAATTCTTGAAAAATGTTCTCCTTTTTGAATTTTCTCGCACTGGCACTTATTTTTACCACGTACTCAATTATACTGGGCCCTCAAGTGTTCATGGATGAGGACCAGAAGACATTGAAATGGTGACGCACAGCCATGCTGTGTGCAGTGCAAGTGTCCATCAATATGTGTCAAATTTTTCGTTTTGCCTCTAAGCAGGGACATGAACATACTGAAATACTGCCCCTCTATACCTCTGCTTGACCTTTCTGGCGACAACTCCGCACAGCCGCATTTGATGCTGGCACAGCGACGTCCTCGAGCTTCTTGAGATCCTCCAGGGACAGCCGAAACAGGTGGTCCCTGCAAGCAACAATTATTTTTTTTTTCTTTTGTAAATTCAAGATGGCAACAATGCAAGCACAGCACTCATTGGCGTCGGCAGGTGGGTGCAAAGGAGGCACTTGCCCCCCCCCCCCCCCAAGCCACATTAGCACCTGCCTGCGAAGCCCCATCAGCGACAACACCCCCCACCCCCTCCACCCTGCAGTGATGCAAGTCAAAATCCTGCTGACGCTCATGACAGCACTTCATGAAGTTGCCTTATAGATGTCAGCTCATTAAAATAGGGCTTCAGTGCAAACTAATATCGTTAGAACTTGTTTCACGAAAATTCTGTAGCTGCAGAGGAAGGAATGAAAGAAGTTGAAATGAAGAAAGGTAAAGTGCATATACAGGAATTTCTTTGGCAGATTCTGCAGAATGCAAAAATATGTGGAGGTGGAAAAAAGAATATAACATTATCAGAAATTGTAAAACCGTTGTGATCATTAATGGGGTTTGATCCAAACTTTTTGTTTACCTCTTGCCGTTCTTTCTTTTTTATGCCTCTTTTAAGGATCATGAAGAAGCTTTTATGCAATGCACCTTTGAATCGGAAGTCAGCACAACTTCTTAAATCCCATCATTCTTGTGTCCTTTGCTTAGATTGCAAATATGTACCAACTAACTGAGCTTACCTTATGTTAATTTGCTTATGTGAACAGTGTAGCTTCCTTGTACTTCAGCAACGCTTCTCTAAGCTTTCTTGTACAGTGTGTCATAATAATTAAATGTTGCATGACAACTACAGTTAAAGCAACACCAAAGTGAATCAGTAAATTAGTTTAGACTGATAAACTATACTCTGAAAACTCTAGTGTCAGTAATATCGCTACCATAGGTTTACTAACAGACGAGAAATTCAGTGTCAGAAGATTCATGTTTAAATTTCTCGCCAAAATCTCCAGTGGTGGCACCACAGATTTCTAAGTGCTTTTTCATATTTTGGTCACATTGGCTCAACATAATTTCCTGGAACTTCGTTTGTGAAGTCTCTGGCTTCCTCAGAACACAATGTACCTGATTTTTACCGACCAGGAACTATGTAGGCCCTAGTTGACACCATCAAAATCTATGACATCGCAGCGGCTGGTGCAGGAACTTCAAGGTGGCGTCGCCACCCGCATTTCCTTTTGGTGCGCTTTTGTCGCTTACCAAGCATTTTCTGGTGGTAAGAATGGTGCTTTCAGCACTGTGAAATTGTAATTCACTAGCACGAGACAATCGTTTTTCTCTTTAGTGTCCCTTTAAGCAATGCAACCGAAAGGTGTCTATCCTCACAGCAATTTACATTTTCTGGCTCCCTTAGCCTACCATTCAGGGACACATGCCTGTTTCGTTTGATACATCTTTTTTTTTTTTTACATCAGCATCAAAGATGTCAAAGCAACATTTGATATATGGCACCAGAGGTATAGCCAGGAATTTGTGGGGGTAAGAATGGCTGGGCTGGTGAGTGTTATGGCAGACCATGTTGTGCCTGTTATTCTACAATGCAGATTTTTTTTTTTTAAAGGCAAAATCCTTAAAGCTCATGAGATGTGACCGTCTGGAGGTGTCAGCTGTCGGCAGCAACGCTATGGTACCAAAAGTATCACGTGACCAACGTGGCTTTTTGGGAGGGGGGGGGAGTCAATACAGACGATTGAGGAAGATGATGAAGAAGATGTGTGTTTCGGGGGTGGGTGCCCACACTGCTCCCCCCTTTGCCCCAGGCTCACTCTTGCACGGCACTGGACAGGGGTCTACAATATATAATGTAACATTTATCGCTTTCTTTTGTGACAACATTGGCATACAAACTCCTCCTCCTATGAGTGCACAAGTACACTTGTGCACATACCATACACCAAGTACACATACCTGGTGCTTTTCTTTTCTCTAACAATACAGAATCTTTAAAATTCACCTGCACCAAATAGCAGTCCTAGTTCTTGCACTAAATTGTTTTAAGATGTGGACATCATTTGTCCACATCTGTCAATTTACACAGTAAGTTGACATGAAGTGTCTGATCAAAAGTGTTTCACAAAATAATTTTTCACCCAATTATACTGCAGCAAGTAGCGGAGTTTATGACAAGGAGACAATTGTTTATCCACTTGCCGAGCGAAGCTTTCAGTCTGTGGGCATTTGCGGAACGATTTTTCCATATTCAGCAACGCCCCCAAATTTCTCAATTTTGCACACCCATATAAATGCACGCACAAACATACATGAAGGGTGGTTAAATCTCCCCCCCCCCAAAAAAATTATGTCTACGCCCCTGCTCTAGATTATTCCATCGTCACAGGACAGGCAGAACACGATGCAGCTAGGACCGTAAGCTGTTCATGCACCTTGTGCTGTTGTTTCTCTTGGTAAAGGCTGAAAAATAGCTGTTCATGCTTTTGCAGGATGCAGCAAACCTGACATAAGTGGCGTGTGCCACAGGGTTGCTTAAGAAACTGGGCCACCGTGCTGAAAGAGTTTCGCGAAACACGATTCGTGAAGAGATGACATTAGAGTCGGGTACAACTTTAGAATTCAGTGGCATTTCCACCTCAAAGATGGATGCACACAAGCTTGCACAAATGAGTGCACGCTTTAGATTTATGTCATAAGCTGGATGGACAGTCAGCGACTCTGCCATCGGGGAAGGATGAGTACATGAGTGGGACTATTTGTTTATTCATGGAGATAGTTGGCTGCTACGCTTTTGTCATCAGGGCGGGGCCTCCTCTCCTACCTTCTCATGCTGAATCAGAATATAGAGGGCATTCATGCCGGCACCTCTCGGACGTCACGCTATGAAGTTGTCGCAGATTCTCTAGCACACTTGAGAGGGAAATGCATGGAAAGCAACAGTTTAATTCACTCACTCGCTGTTCAATTTTGCACTTGCACAACCAAACGATAGCGAGCCAATAGAGCAGTCTTTCGAACAAAAGAGACTATCATAGATTTGAGTGTGCTTGAACATCTGTGACTGACTTGGCCGCACGACCTCCGAGAGTCGCCGGTGTGAATGAAGCATAGAAATTTTGTGCCACATGCAGAAACTTGCTACACAAGGCGGCCTCCTATGCTGAAAATGCACCAAGCAATAGGCAGAACATTTTGTAGAGCAGCTTTCGCAGCTATTTGCTTTTAAGACGGGGAAAGACTGGAGGACAAACATTTTCTTTTAAGGAGATGTGACTTTGTAAAATGACCTCTTTATTTTGTTGCAAAGGTGAACACAAAGTAAATATGACAACAACAAAAAAACATCTTACAGAAGGCAACACAGGATAAAATGCTAAGCATGTCACAAGAAAGAAAAATAAAAGGACTGCAGACTTTGCAGCTAGCAGCTCACAGCATTGCAAGTGTTAAAAAAAAAAAAAAACTGATGAGCAGGAAGAACAGCTGCACAATCCTACTAGATTATATCACTATCAAGACGAGGCATTGCATGTGCGCGGTGTGGCCTGGTGTGACCTAACACATGCCAGGGGGAAAACATCGCTGCTCACACATTTCACCGGTGTAACAGAAGCCTAAAGCCAATGATGTCTACGAGCTACTGACTGAATATGTTAATTCTCATCGTCGGAGGACATTGGAAGAGCCAGGCATTCTTCGATAAGTACGTTGCTCACGAAGACGTCCTCGGGACCATTCGTGTCGCACATGACAACGCCAGGCACACCTTTCACGTAGTTGACCAGGCGACACATGACAGTCTGGCCGCATACAAGCTCTGCCAATCGTGCTGAGGCCTCGGGACCCCACACCCCTCCTTGGGCGGACCGCAGCCGGCACAACTTCACTGTGATCGCTTGCCGCGGCAGGGAGCGGAAATGCGAGGCGAGCTGGCGCAAACTGGTGGTCGGTTTCAGGGTTTTCACGCCGCTGTCGACATCCGTGACTCTGACCATGCAGTTTTGGAGTACACTCGTCACGACTCCGCGGCACCAGTTTTCCTCTTTGGAACTGGGCAGGTCGACGTGAGGGTAAGCGCACAACGCTCCAGCAACCAGGTCCTGGATGCGATACATCTGCCCAGCTATTCCTCCAATGCCCTGATTCGAGTAGTATAAGTTCATCATTTCGAGTAGCGCCTTTAATTCGTAGCTCCAGCGCCCGACGAGGTTTATGATGACTGCTTCGGGGCTGACTACTTCTCGCACAACAACGGGGAAGAACTCTTCCCCCAACGCGTCTGGCAGGGGTTGCACCACGGTTACGTCGCAGCAGGCGGGTTTCCCTGTGGTGGATGGATTGTCCTTCGCGGATGACTGCAGCGGTGTTGTTTTCCCCCGTGTGGTTGTTGATTCGTCGTCCGTAGTACATGACTGCAGAGACGGCGTTTCGCCCCGACAAATGATAACACTGCCCTCCTTGGCATGAAAGTTGAGCTGGCCACGTGTATTCAAGCAAGCATTGAGTACCTCTGTCGATGTTACCCGTTCCAGCATTGGTTCCTTGCGCAGCTGCTCTAGAACTGCGCCCAGCTGTACGGATCCACCACTTTGGAGAAGCATGCAGTTTATGCGGCGAATGATGTCATTGCTGGCTTGATGCTGCTGGTGGCAAGGCTCGAAGGAGTTTGAAACGACGCTCGCAGGTGTCGCACCGCTCATCGCCGATGTCGACTTGTGGTTCTACCAGTTCTACTGGTTCACGGTACTATAGGACTATAGGCACTATAACGTATAGTAGATATTCTCTGCTATAACGGTACGTCAGCAGGGCGCCACTGGGGGCCAGCACAATCAATCTTGCCTTCACGTGCTAGAATGTAATCGAAGACTACAGCCTACTGCCCGTGAAATAGCCACGCGCTCACGCAAGCCACAATAATACCACGATCGCACATACGATCGGAGAACATCTACCGCAATTGCCGCAATCCCGCAATCGGCATTTCCAGCATTTCTTCCTGATGACGTCATCAACCGTGGCCCATATAGCCGTGGCCAACGCGTTGCCGTGGCCGCCTAGAGAAAGGAAATAAATTTTCCTTTTTTTCCGTGTGTTCATGCACTCACATTCATAGTTTCTGTGTGTGCCTCCTATTTCCAATTTTTTAATTCTCTTTATTAATGCTTGGAAGTAATATTTACGCCTCTACAGTACCAGAAAAGGAATTATAATGTCGCTATCATCATCAGACGTTAAACAACATTTGCAGACGACGATTGCCAGTCGTTTTCTTCAGCATCGAACTCCTGAACTCTTCTTGCATACCGTTAAATCGTATTAGCATATGCAAGTGTTCTCCTTCGCTATCCTCGATTTGCCGTTCGACGCCACGTGTGTAGTCCTTTGGAATGCTGTTACACGTCAGACACGACTCAACAGTTCGCGTGTTTCCCGCCCTGTGGACAGGTATGTGTCGTGTCTTTCACAGACAGTATTTGGGCTTTCCGCGTTGCAAAATGTGTTTCAACAGCACATTCGAACAGCTGGGTCGTTCGAGATAACTGTAGAGTACCCGCTTAGATAGCCGGAAGGTGTGTTAATAGTGATATCCTCCCGCTTTGTGGCACGTAGGACTGTAAAGCCAAGCTGCATATGCCTAGGCAAAACCAAAATTCGTCCGTCCTACGTGCGAAGAAACTTCGGCTCACACCCAGTGTGGGTGATTGGCCAAGAATTGAGTGGTTTTATAAGTGTTATAAAACTTTAGAAGGGGGGGTTACAGAATAGAAACATAAATTTGAAATGAAATTTTGACGCTTTATCAAATATGAAAAAAATAATAATAAAATAAAATAAATCAACGCCCGAATTTTCAAAATATATACATGTGTTGACACAGAAGAATAATAAGAAACTCCTAGCGTGTATGCATGCGTGTATGCACCACCGAAATTGGGCGAGCTCCACTACCTACCATTGGTCCATTTCAGAATGAGGAAGTTGTCCGCGGGCAAAAGCCGTATGTGTCACAGAAATCGGGAAGTTCACGCTACCCACCACCGAATATTCGCAATGCTACGCTGTCGCTCCCTTATCAATAAATGCCCGTTGACTAGCTGGCCCGTTCCCCGACTCGTGGTTTCCTGGTGGTAGTCTTCTCATCTTACTCACTTCCCTACTCTTTAACTATCCAACATTCTTTCCCTCCCTTCCCTTCTCTTCTCTCTACCCTACCACACTATCCTTCTTTCCTTCTTTTCCAATCCATCCATCTAACTCTTCCATTCTTCTCCTTTATCCTCATCCTATTTCTATCCCATCCCATTCCTTACCTGCGATACATTAGTGGTGCAGGTGGGCCCTCACGCCCTTCTCACATTCTGTTCGGCTGTGCTAGTCAGTGTTAACTACGACTTTGCATGTTTCCTGCATCAATGAACAAACCGGGCCCTCCGCGACACGAGAAATCTGATTCGTTCTTGCGAGACGCGAAGTTTTCGTGAAAATACGTGGCAACTCGCGCTTGCAACGATAGCCCACAGCGTACGCGTATCAGCTTCGCGAAGTTTTCTGTAGCCACATAGGCTAGTTAAATGTTATCGTCTGACATTATCAGTTGAAACTGTTTTACTTGCATGTAGCCCTCGTCAGTGTTTTTGTGGTGCATGAATCCCATAACATTGTACGCCCGCGGGAGGTCGCACGGGCTCGCGATGTGCTCTTCTATAACTGAGCAGTCTCAAGTTGGCGGTACATTAAAATAAGGCCTCTATCCTTTGTCAGGAAAGCGCTGTTATGAATCGTGCGAGCGACGTTTCAGTCATTCGAGGACGCGTCCGCTCCACGCCTTTCGTGGAGCGAATGCTCTCAACGCCGTCCGTGCATCACCAGTGTTGCCAGTGTGTTGGTTTCATCGCGAAATGTTCTCCGGGGCGCCCAGACCGCCCAGGCGACTCGGAGTGGTCGAAGTTGTTCGGCGGTTGAAATTCTTCAGATTGCTTTCAGCAGTGATGTTCAAAGAAACCATCTTGACGACGAGGATTTTGTGAAAGCACCGAGAGCGACAGCGACGAGAAACGATCAGCTGCTAACTCACGAGGAGCAAGTTGCACTTCACGTCCCCTCGTGCGTTAATGCTTTTTTCGCGATCGTAAGTCACTTTGATTGTATTTAATGTCTAATATCCGTGAGCGAGATCAAGATAAAAGCATAGTTTTTCTTGTGCATTGCAATTATGGGGCGCCGCATGCCGCCAACATGCTCGAGCTCGATCAGCGAAGCGAAATGGTTAGAGCGATGAAACGTGCAGTCACGGCCACAATCCACGCCTCTCGGCTAACTTCTCCTGTATTTCACCGGTACATTCCGAACGGCATTGTTGTTCGACGAATTTCAGAACGTCGAATTCTTCGATGTTGCGAAAAGCATACGTGCGCATTCTTTTCGATATTAGTTTTTGCATTGTGCTGATCGAACCTGCAACATTCTAGTGAAGTGAATTGCACACGGCTTGAGTCTGAGCATGACTGTGACACTAGCGCTACTGAAAAGGATGCTGGATGCTTCTGTTCCGTTGAAGAATTAACTCGCGTTCCTGACTGCGCAAGTAACGACGACGGCGTAATATGTGTTTGGAAACCATCAACACGTTAAACATTTCGTCCCGTGTAGCAGCGATGGCGCTACTCGCTAGCGGCCTACTACTGCGGCAAATCCGTCAGGCAGGCTCGGTACGCGTACCTCGGAGCGCCGTTCAGTTCATACGTCAATTCTAGTTCATGCGGTCTTCTGTAGCACGCCCAGGATTTCGCAAAGCATCGTTGATACACTGTAACGGAGCTGAAATATAACCCTTCACACCGCAGCAAATAATTAGGTGGCGAGCACTTAGCACTTTCCATGGTCTGGGAAAGTATTTTGGTCTCATATCCATTTCAGTGCAGCTCATGGCTTCATCCGGTGAAAGTGGCACGAGCCGTACGTCCGCACGTACTATGTGTTCCTATGCTAAGAAACGGGTTGGCCTAGGTTGGGTTGGCCCTCCTCCTGGCGCCATCTTGAATCGAACGGCGCGCCACCTATTGGCCGCGAGATCGAGCGGAGTCGCCGCCTGGCGGCTACTGGCTGAAGCGCGCCTAGTGTGGATTGCTCCATGCGTCGTCTGCTAGCCGCATTGTGTTTGCATGTGCGCGTACGTCATGCAGGGCCTCAAAAGGCGGTTTGTTCCGTTGCGTTGGTGCAACTTTAACCGCTCGTACGTATGCCTAACAACATGTAAAGAAGCATTTGGCCTTGATCGGCTGTATATATACTGTAATAAGATCAGTGAGTGCACTTGTCGAGAGTGCTGTGTGTGGTCGTCGTACCGTCCGTTCACGAGAGTCATATCAGTGTAGGTGCCGCTCTGTGGTTCAAGCGCATTGCAAAGTGCACTTGGCGTTGTCCTAAAGATGAGAAGTATTGAATCTCATCTGAATATAGCATTTTAGCGGCTCGGTGGTTAAAAAAAAGGCTCTCGTGCACTTGCGCGTTGTAGTTAGGTGTATAATTTCGGGACTGTCGTTTTAGGTTAAGCGACGAACTTTAGTTGTGTACGGTCCTGGTCCCACTGCAGAGAAATATTTCTGTTAAGTCACGTCTGACACTTCGGTACTTAAATTGTCCCCTAAACAGAACAGAAAATGGAATGACACGGAAATCGCAAAACTGAGTTATAATTATTTTTTCGCCACAATTATAACTTATAATAATTATAATAATTATTAATTTCGCCACAATTATAACTTGTGGCGAAATGTATACAAAGACACCCGTGTACTTGCGAGGTAGCTTATGCCTGTCAAATTTGCGCTTTGGCAAGTTCAGTGTCGGAAGTGCGTCAGGCCTCAATTTCTTCCGCGAAAACCCTTTAAAAAAATGCCCCCACCTCCCCGAAGGGAATCGTGAGGAAATGCGAATGCATTTCTTGCGCCGAGAGTACACGGCGCAGTAATTTTAATGGCGTAAATTAATGACGAGACGAGGATTTGTACCGTAACCATTTATTTACACATTCACCAGCACCTGTTTGTGTTGTCATTGTACCTGACGGCCATAATCTCAGCCTTGTGGTCGCCGTTGGCGTTTCACAGCGGCGTCTCGAGCACACATTTCGAGAGGCGCCCAGCCAGCGGACGGGAGAGTGGGGCGCAGGGAGGAGAGAGAGCGAACGGCGAGAGAAGGACCGGCGCGCGCCCGCGCAAACCGCGGTGAGGAGGCGGAGCGCGCGCAGTCACGTGGGGTGTGACGTCGCTGCGCCGTTGCTACAGACGCTCCTCTCCTTTCCTCGCGCCGTTGCTATGGGACGGCGGATTCAGGGTCGCTTATAAAGTGCATTCGCACTTAAAAGAGAGCGAGCGAGAAAAATATATTCATCAAGATCAGCAGTGGCGATAAACTCGCTCGCGCATTTTCATCGCTTACGTGGCGAGTGAGGGCTCATAAAACGATACCCTTACTATGCACCAGATCACACACTTGCCGCGTTTCGGTGACGTACTTGCCCTGCGGAATACTGAGAACTGTTCTCGCGGCCGTGTAAACACAATGGAACATGCGCGAACTACAAAAGGGCTCGGGGACTCTCGTTTAAACAGACTCATAGCCAAGCGCGAACAAACTTTGCATTCACAGCGCAGACGGTACATGAATGACAGAGAATAAATTCCATGAATTAATTTTCTTCTTTCTCGGTTGATTCTCGCTTAATTTTCCTGCGGAAGTGTAGGAAAATCAAAGCACAGGGAAGCTTCCCCGAGCGTTCGCTTACTGCGACCGTCTTCACGCTCGTAGTGCACAGCAGCAACAAGCATATAAATGCACACATTAGCGAAGTTATCGCTGACTACTCACCATTCTTTCTCGTCTGCGAATGCGAATGCACCGTCGTCGAAGTGCTTGCTGCACACCATCGCGTACTTGGAAGGCGTCCTGCCGTTACGAAGCCTAACGAGCCACATTCGGCGACGTTCCGCGTCGGTGGGATAAAAATGGAAGCTTAAACCTGGCTATGTGCAGTATGTGCGGCATTGTGGCACCGAACAAAACCTCACCATCGATAACGAAGAGTTTTACAGCGAAAGCTGTTATGAGATCATTTCACCGGCCGTTTTTGGCGCCGTAGTTGTCCGCCGCCGCCGGTGTCCGTAACCAGTATCGCTCGAAATAAGAAAAAAAACTAAATAAGAAAAAAATTCCAGGATGGAACGAGGTTCGAACCTGGGCCCTCTGCGTGGGAGCCCAGTATTCAACCTCTGAGCCATGCCGGTGCTTGAAACTGCTTCGCAAAAAGGTCCTATACAGGCTTCATGTCGGGAAGGAACCACATTAGCATATGCAATATAGCGTGGTAGAAGAGTAAAATAAGCACCAAGTGTCGCACAATGCGAATTCTGTAAGCAGGCGTCACACAATGCGAATTGCGCAACGAGTAGGTTGTTGAATGCTTCCAACCCATTACAAAGGACTCTGCCATAATTCTTCATCGTCATCAGGCACAGCATCAACAAAGTGCGCATAATGCCTTACATGGGTTTAGCCGGTACCAACGCACTCCGTAGAATGACGAAAACTGGCACAGTGCCTGTTGCCCTACTTCTCAAAAATTACAATGATTTATAGCGTAGTGGGTTCCTCGCAAGTGCACTTGTATTGGTTGCCAAGGAAGCCCATAAGCGCATGATCCACTTCCTCGGGGTCTCAGTAAAATTACAATGATTCATAGCGTAGTGGGTTCCTCGCAAGTACACTTGTATTGGTTGTCAAGGAAGCCCATAAGCGCATGATCCATTTCCTCGGGGTCTCAGTAAAGTTCTTCGCCCCCCCCCCCCGTCTCTTTCCCACGTCAACGTATGTTATACAGCATGACGGGAGAGGGAAATAGCGACCGGGCGTCACCCAATGCAAATTACATAACTGGTGGGCCGTTTAAAGATTCCAACCCATTACAAAGGGCTGAGCCATAATTCTTCATCGTCATCAGCCGTCGCGTCAACAAAGTGCACATAATGCCTTACAGACGTGTAGCTGGTGCCTCGCTTTTCCGCAGAATGACGAATAATGGCTTAGTAGGTGCTTCCCAACTTCACAAAAATTGTGATTTATGACGTAGTGGGTACCTTTCTAGTGTACTTGTATTGTAGCCCCAAGAGAGCTTAACGGGCTCTAGAAACGCCGCTCTTCCAGCTTTCGCTGTGACTGTGCTGCGGTTTCAGCGCAGGCCTGGCGTTTTTCTGCGGGTACGGAACACAAAATCACGATGTGAAAACAGAAGCCCCGTGCACTTCTACACACACCACACGAAACCAGTATCCACACTAGTGCGGTGACGGTGCTGCCACCTATGTAGGTCGATCTCGCCGCGAATTGGCCGCGAGATCGAGCGGAGTCGCCGCCTGGCGGATTCTGGCTGAACTGCGCCTAGTGTGGATTGCTCCATGCGTCGTCTGCTAGCCCCGTTGCGTTTGCATGTGCGCGTACGTCGTGCAGATGCTCAAAATGCGGTCGGTTTCGTTGCGTTAGTGCAACTTTAACCGCTCGTACGTATACCTAACACGATGTAGAGAAGCATTTGACCTTGATCGGCTGTATTCGCCGCGAAATCGGTCTACAGGTGGCAGCACCGCCGCCGCGCTAGTGTGGATAGGCGGCTGCCGGCGCGTATACAAACGCACACAACAGCGCTTCGTTGTGAGCGATTTGATCCGATTTCCGGCAAACAAACTGCGTTGACTGCAGCTTTCTCGTAATATGTGCGCTCTTCATTCCCGAATTAATGCACGAAGTGCGCCGAACGTTACTATTACTTGTGAGAGAAGCGCATTTCGCCAACGAGCGGATTGCTCGCATTCCGTGCAAGTGCGCCGAACGTTACTCTTACTTGTGAGAGAAGCGCATTTCGCCAACGAACGGATTGCTCGCATTCGGCAACAGTCGGCGTTTTCGCAATGGATGACGTTTTGTTGTTGTTTTATTTGTACATGTTTAGCTTGTGTTCTACCTACTACGCCCTGCTGTAGCGCGACTGAATTAAGTATTTACGTCTTGTTCATCTGGATACCCCCCAACGAAAAGAAAGCCCCTATTCCTGCACGATGAGTTCAAATAGCACTTTGTGCACTGCGTGCTCAAATAGTCATCCGCATTTCTTATTTAGTTCTCCATGAAATGTAGGACAGTTTATAGGTTTACTGAGGAAAGCTACGTGGCTGACAGCGCTTTAGCGCTACTGAGACGTTTAACAAGCACACGCTTGTTTTTATTCCAGTAGCAGTACAGTCGCCCATTTTTTAAACCTGAACGCGCGAGCATCGACCGCCAAGTTGATAAGCGCCGTACAACGGAGTGTAGCGGCGAAATGAACGAGAATACGCGCATGCGCGCGATGAGCAGCCTTGGACAGCTGCCGTCTGCGGAAAAGCCTAGCAGACGGCAGTTGCCCACGACTGCCCATAGCGCGCATGCGCGTATTCTCGTTCATTTTGCCACTGCGCTCCGTTGTACGGCGCTTATCAACTCAGCGGTCGACGCTCGCGCGTTCAGGTTAAAAAAATGGGCAACTGTACATAAAGGTCACTGTACAGCACGGAACATTCTTCGATCGATTACTTGCACGACAGTAATGGAACAAAGGCCCGGTTATTTCACGGGACCAAAGTACGTTTTTTTCACGCGAATAATGTCCGCTGCCTTCCGGCAATCTATAAAAACGCAACACAAACGCTCAAGATAATGTAAAGAAAAAAAAAGATGTGGCTTCGCGTGAAATTACTACGACATAAATTTAAAGTACGCCGTTTCGAATAATTTTGACCATTAGGGCTCTTTAATGCGTACCTTTATCTAAGTTTACGGGTGTTTTTGTATTAATTTCGCCAAAGTTAAAATTGCGCAAGGCAACTCAGTTTTGCGATTTCCGTGACATTCCATTTTCTGTTCTTTTTAGGGGAAAATTAAGGTACGAGGGACATCATAGGACATCATAGTTGAAATCAAGAAGAAGAAACGGATATGGGCTGGGCACGTAGCACGTCGGCAGGATAACCGGTGGTCATTAAGGGTAACTGACTGGATTCCAAGAGATGGCAAACGCGTGAGAGGGAGACAGAAGATTAGGTGGGTAGATGAGATTAAGAAGTTTGTAAGTATAACATGGCAGCAGAAAGCACAGGACCGGGTTGATTGGCGGAACACGGGAGAGGCCTTTGCCCTGCAGTGGGCGTAGACAGGCTGATGATGATGATGATGAAGGTACGAAGTGTCAGACGTGACTTGACAGAAATATTTTTGTGTAGTGGGACCAGGACCGTACACAACTAAAGCTCGTCGCGTAACCTATAAACGACAGTCCCGAAGTTATACACCTCACCAGAACGCGCAAGTACATGAGAACCTTTTTTTTTACCATCAAGCCGCTAAAAGGCTATATTCACATGAGGTTTAATACTTCTCAACTTCAGGACAACGCCAAGCCAAGCGCACATTGCAATGCGCTTGAACCACACAGCGGCACCTACTGATATGAATCTCGTGAATGGAGGGCACGACGACCACACACCGCACTCTCGACAAGTGCACTCACTGATCTTATTACAGTACATATACAGCCGATCAAGGCCAAATGCTTCTTTACATCGTGTTAGGCATACGTACGTGCGGTTAAGGTTGCACTACCGCAAAGGAACGAAACTCCTTTTGAGGACCTGCATGACGTACGCGCACATGCAAACACTACGTGGCTAGCAGACGACGCATGGAGCAATCCACACTAGGCGCGTTTCAGCCAGTAGCCGCCAGGCGGCGACTCCGCTCGATCTCGCGGCCAATATGTACTGTAATAAGATCAGTGAGTGCAGTTGTCAACAGTGCTGGGTGTGGTCGTCGTACCCTCCGTTCACGAGAGTCATATCAGTGCAGGGGCGCTCTGTGGTCCAAGCGTATTGCAAAGTGCACTTGATGTTGTCCTAAAGATGAGCAGTATTAAATCTCATGTGAATATAGCCTTTTAGCGGCTCGGTGGTAAAAAAAAAAAAAGGCTCTCATGACCTTGCGCGTTGCGGTTAGGTGTATAACTTCGTGACTATCGTTTATAGGTTACGCCATAGGCGTGCGCAGGGGGGGGGGGGGGCAAAGGGGGCGAGAAGGGGGGGCGCAAAGTCAGCCCTATACATTGTAGGGGGGGGGCGATAGGGGGGGCGCAAAGGCAGCCGCATACATTGACATAATAGGGAGGGGGGGCGCTGCGACGAACCTTCGCCCCCCCCTGAAGGGCAACCCTGCGCACGCTTATGGGTTACGCGACGAGCTTTAGTTGTGTACGGTCGTGGTCCCACTACAGAGAAATACTTCTGTCAAGTCACGTCTCACATTTCAGTACTTAAATTGTCCTCCAAAAAGAACAGAAAAGGGAACGACACGGAAATCGCAAAACTGAGTTGCCTTGCGCAATTATAACTTGTGTCGAAATGTATACAAAGACACCCGTTTACTTAGATTAATGTACGCGTTAAAGAGCCGTGATGGTCAAAATTAATCCAAACGGCGTAGTTTATTTTATGTCGTAATTTCACGCGAAGCCACATCTTTCTTTTTTCTTTACATTACCTTGAGCGTTTGTGTAGCGTTGTTATAGCAGATTGCTGGAAGGCAGCGGACATTATTCGCATGAAAAAAATGTATCTTGGTCCCGTGAGAAAACCGGGCCTTTGTTTCATTACTTTCGTGCAAGTCATCAATCGAAGAAAGTTCCGTGCTGTACAGTTACCTTTGTGTACTGTTACTGGAATAAAAACAAGCGTGTGCGCGTTAAACGTCTCCGTAGCGCTAAAGCGCTGTCAGCCACGTACATTTACTCAGTAAACCTATAAACTGTCCTACATTTCATGAGTACTGAATAAGAAATGTGGATGAATATTAGAGCACACAGTGCACATAGTGCTATTTGAACTCATTGTGCAGGAATACGGGCTTTCTTTTTGTTGGGGGTATCCAGATGAACAAGTAAATAAATTCAGTCGCGCTACAGCAGTTCGTAGTAGGTGGAACACAAGCTAAACATGTACAAATAAAACAATAAGAAAACGTCATCCACTGCGGAAACGCCGACTGTTGCCGAAGGCGAGCAACCCGTTCGTTGTCAGAATGCGCTTCTCTCACGAGGAGTAGTGACGTTCGGCGCGCTTCGTGTATTAATTCGGGAATGAAGAGCGCACATATTACCAGAAAGCTGCAGTCAACGCGTTTTGTTTGCCCCAACGAAGCACTTTTGTGTGCGTTTGTATACGCACCGACAACCGCCTATCCACACTAGCGCGGCGACGGTGCTGCCACCTGTAGCCCGAACTCGCGGCGAATTGGTGGCGAGATCCAGGAGAGTCGGCACCTAGCGGCGAGTGGACGAAGCCCCGATGTGTGGATCCGATGGCTCCTTGCGTCGTCTGCTAGCCACACAGTGTTCGCACATGTGCGTACGCCATGCACGTCCTCAGATTACAGCTTATTCCGTTGTGCTAGCTCAGTATCAAATGCTTGTACGTATGCCTACACGATATCCGCCTCGTGCATCGGCATGGTGGCGCCACCGCTCGGCTAAGGTGGTTGTGCCCTCTCCCAACCCCCCATAGGATCCCATGCATTTTTAATGAAGTTTGCGGTTTCGTTGCGCAAAAACAAACTAGCGCCATCTCTCGACAATACGCCACACCGACGACGCAACACTTCCTCTTGCTTCCACCGATACGCGATGCTCCTAGGTGACCCTTCTCTCCACTTTCTTTTATTTATTTCGGTGGCCGTGAGAGCGCGCGCTGTGCACTATGCAGTAGCGCACCCGACAAGACCGGCTGGGCTCGTCGCTTTCGTCGCGTCTTCCTTGAACGTTGCAACGTTAATATTGTGTTAAGGCGGTGGCCACACGTCGGACGATGAGCCCTGATTTCGTTCAGCTGCCATCTCATCAACGGCAATGTTTCAGACGCGTCAGTTGTGTACTTTTGTCCGTTGGTTGCGGGACAAGATGGCCTCCTGCAAGACCGCATTTTTCCAAGTCAGCTGTGTGTGTAGTTCTCGGCGTCGTAGCAGTTTTGATGTCGCGAGGATGTCAACTGGTGCTACATTGTGGGAACCGCTGAAGTGACTGCAAGCTTGACGACATTGTGCCAGAATATTCTAGCGTACTGTACGCGCACGATTGTGCTACACTTAAAATACCGCGCTTGGCCTCGAGCGTCAACCTGGTACGCCTGTGTGCAACAAGCGTGTTGTTATCGTTGTTGCGTCGGTTAATATTGAATTGCAATTGGAATACCGTTTTTGCAAAGGTAAGTGAAGCTGTAAGTAGTTGTCCTGCTATATGCTCGCTACTCCACGAACATTACTTCTAGAATCGCGTTTTATTTTGAGCTGCACGTACCAAAGGAGAATCTAGCATACGAGATACATTGCACGCGTGCGCATTTCCTATATAAATCTGAGTAATGCCACGCGTGCGCATTTCCTATATAAGTCTGAGTAATGCCATGCTCAATTTAAAGCGCATGTGTTAGAGGATTGTGGCTTCAATGGTGAAAGTGATTAGATATTCCGAAATATGTGATTGCAATGCAGTTAGAACTTTCTCATATGTTAACATGGTCTGTGAACAAAAAAAAAAAACGCTGTGTGAATGTTTGTTCGTCATTTGCTAAAGTACTTTCACGCATTATTATGCAGCTGTGTGACGGCTGTTAAAACGTTCAGCAAGTTAGATTTTGGTTTTCTTGGCCTAGTTGAGTGCTACGAGTATTGGGCGAAGATAAAATCGCGTGTCTTTTGTGCGTTTCTTAAGCAGGCATACAGCTGTAATAGTCATTGTTGTTGTACTGTTTGGGGTGTTCAATAAAACAAGAATGCTGTTTTGTACTGCAACAATTTTTATTTCATCTGTGTTAACAGATCACGCAAACAACTTGGACACATGCACGTAAGAAACGTACGCAGTGCATCGCGCGCACGCATAAAAAAACGGGCCCGTTATTTTAAAACAAATAATATAGAACAATCGACGTAACAGACGCCATGGTTGTCTAGTGGAGCAGCGTCGGCAGTACAAATATCAAACCAGAATGAAACATGAATAGAAAAACGGAGAGTAACAGGCGCTTTGCCCACGGCTTCTAAGAGCCGCGCATATCCACCTATCGCCACCGTTCGCCGTTGGTGGCGCCACCAGTACCACTGAAAGCAGCAGCGCACGAGGCGGATAGACAAGTATTTCGCGTTACGAGACTTGTATGCACTCTAAAAATTACACCATTTCCCGCTAAAGG
Organism: Rhipicephalus sanguineus; assembly: GCF_013339695.2. Taxonomy (NCBI): domain Eukaryota; kingdom Metazoa; phylum Arthropoda; class Arachnida; order Ixodida; family Ixodidae; genus Rhipicephalus; species Rhipicephalus sanguineus. The sequence continues at coordinate 80,680,634 of NC_051180.1, forward strand.
GGACCATGACGCGATGCGAAGTCGGAGCACTTGCACGATCGCGTTCCGTTGGCGTTCTTTGGGCATGCTACCGACCTCGCGTCGTGGAACGCGAAGAGGAACGCTACGCGCGTCTTGTCTTCCCTCTAGCCTGGCCGTTAATTCTCACAGGGCGAGCGGGGAATGCGGTCGGCAGGCGTGCGAGAGGGGGGTAGCGTAGGAGAGGAGTGAGAGGGGGAGGGGACGCGCATGCGCTGGTGCTCATCGCCAGGGTTGCCAATGGTGGCTACTTTTCGCCAAATTGGCGAATTTGAGAGGCCCGTGGCGATCTAAAATTATGAATGGCGACATGGCGAATTTTTGGCGATTTTCAGCTTAGGTCTCCACTGAGTTATGCATCCTAAGCTCAGTGCCTTCCCAACGAATGAGCGGCACTATTCTCTGTATTTTTCTGGGTTTTGAGGTGCACATTGCGCGCCGTTCTGTATGTCCGTCCTGTAACTCGTATGTATCTCCTCAATTCATCTAGATGCTTCTAACTCAATTCATCTAGATTCATCTAGATGCTTCAGAGCTTCGCTAAAGTTTCGCTTCTGAAGGGGCTAGATGACGGGTTGGTCGTGTGTTCCGGCCATTTGTTCCGCCAAAGCTCCAGCTATTCTGAATAGCTTGGCGACCTATTCACCGCTGCAGTATCCCCTAATCGAGCTCGTATAGCGAAGATGGGCGGATACGCGGGTGTTCGCGCAATAAAAATTTATTTATTCAGGCATTTTCTACTGTTCTCGGTGAGCGTGTGCAATGAAAACAATTGCTATATAACATGTTACAATGTCTACCTGTTCAATTATAACGGACTGGATTGACGCGGGTAGATATAAGTGATTATATATGAAAGGGACAGTGGCGTCCGGTATCATATTAGTTCACACTGAAAGGTATAAGACTCACTAATGAACGATACCTGTAAGAATTCTGTCTTACTACTTTCAATAAACCTGTTAATCCTTTTTTTCATATGAGGGGATGTAAAGCTGTCTACAAACAACGCCTTCGCGGCTTTCGCCCAAGGTTTACCACACTTTTACCTTTGAAACGAGCGGACAGGGATGGAAGGATATCATGAGCGTTTTATCCTTTCATACTTGCGCCGCCGCGCACATCTTGCGGCTAGCCGGAAAACCAGGTGCACCAAGCACTCCCATGGTGAAGGGGCGATGCGCCTGGTATTGAGAAATGTCAAGATACTTGAAGGGCTTTGAATGGCACTGTATTCTACGGGGCTATACATCAGTGAAAATTCATATTACTAGGATATGCCGCACACATCTAGAATGGCGACTTTTTTGGCGAAACTTCTAAAAAAATGGCGACTTTTGGCGACTTTCTGCTCGTTGTTTGGCGACATTTACTCGAAAGTCAGTGGCAACCCTGCTCATCGCGGCGTTGCGCAGGAGAGAATTTTGGCGTGTCTAGCCCGCGTTTCAGAGGAAGAGTGGAAAGGGGGAGGGGAGAGGGGGAGGAAGAGAGAAAGTGGAGAGGGAAGTGGAGAGGGGAGGGGAAGTGGAGAGGGTTGCGCATGCGCAGTAAGGGTGGTCACACCGCACACCACCACCACCACCACCGGATTGAGCTCCGCCATAAGATACTTCGCATCTAATAAGTGAGTGCATGCCCGTGTCGGTATGGCGCTAGGTCTAACCATCGTACCGTTCATTCGTCAAAATCATTTCAATGTGGGTACCGCTTTCTCGTTCAAGCGCGTCACATAGTTTGTTTGGCGTCGGCATAAACGAAAAAAAAAGTACTCAATGTCGAGGTGTGAATGCAGAATTTTAGTGACACCATCTCGTGATGTGTTGGCGATTTGTAAATCCTTGTGAATCCTTGCGATAAAGTCACCCCTGAGGAAGGGACCGAATCGGTCCCGAAACGTCGGGTCAGTTTATAGTTTTTAAATTTTAACTTTAGCAACTTTGGACTATAAGTGGCTGGAGAGTTGATTAATTTTTGTACGCAAAGCATGAAATCGTCTGCAGAGGATGGTAAGCGGTAAAAAAGGCCTGAAGCCACGCATTTCTACAGCAATACGCGTATTCATGCAAACAGAAAAGCAGAGTGCACAAAGTTCTACTTCATCTAATTACGCAGGAATACAGGTTCTCTTTCTTTGTAGCCGCTAGAGCAAGAAGTAAATACTTCAATGGCTCAGTCGCGCAACACAGTTTATATTGTGGTACGTAGATGCCACCCCTTGCGCACGCCTGTGATTCTAATGCTCCATGCACGTATAAGTACGGACACGCAAGAAAGGATGTTATGGTCCCCCGGAACGCTCTTTAGCACGGTGCGGGCCACTCCCACGTCGGAACTGAAAGACCAAGTCTCTCTGCTGCGTCGCGGGCCCGTTGGACTGCCCATAGCTGTTCTTCGAGTGCGGAGCTGGTAATAGCAGCCTCCCATTTGGACGGCGTTATGACTTCGCCGTCGCGTAACGCGGGGAACCTCCAGAGCATATATGTTCTAGGTTGGTTATGTCCCCGTATAATGAACATCCGTTAGTTGGCTCTATTTACGGATCAATTACGTAGAATGAAAGGAAATTATTGGTCCTTCTCGCGCGAGCTGGCGCTCGTACCTTGCTCCGACGATCAGCTGGTATCTGTGGATGTCAAAGAGGAGCTCTGTGTAGTAGCCCGTGTCTCCGTGCGTGAATCGTAACATCTTGCCGTCCAGGTCTGTAAAGGAGAAAATGTCATGGATGTGATGAAAGGTATTTTACGAGCATCGCAAATGTTGCACGCATCGCACATATTATTTGTTGGTATTATCACGAGCATACGCCGCGGTGATCTAGCACGTGGTTCCACTCCCGGCTGCCGCGGCGGTATTTCGATGGAGGCAACACGCTGGAGGCCCGTGTACTTAGATTTAGGTGCACGCTAACGAACCCCAGGTGGTCGAAATTTCCGGAGCGATCCACTACGGTGTGTCTCGTAATCATGTCGTGGTTTTGGCTCGTAAAACGCCAGATATTATATTATTACGAGGCTGAACTGTGTTTTCTGTCGAAGATGTTGCATTCTAACGACGGCCCAACACGTGATCGTCGCGCGTCTGAGCGCGCGTGCAGCAGGCAAAGCTATAGCAACGTAGGCTTCCCTGCTGTGTCTCGAGAGCATCGTGTGTTGAGCGAAGGATAAGTCCAATGGAATGGATTCGCGGAGAGTTCGCTCGCTAAGGCTCTCCTGTAGTGTATTTCTTGCACGTTTGTAGGCGAGCTTGACAATAACAGCGATGAAGTGGACTAGATGCTGTACAATATATTCTGTGCTGGTACACTCGGCCACAAGATAATATGGATCACACGGGTGCGTACCGAAATTGCCGTTCGCGCCGTATAGTGGCGAGCCGTATGTTGCCGAGAGGATAACTCTGGCGATTTCGCGGCCAGAGATATGCTTTCGACAGCAGAAGGCTCGCCACTAGACGGTGCAGACGGATATTTCACCACGCGCTCGCGTGGTCCTTGTTACAGGAAAGGTTTCAATATAATTATATGACCTTGGTAGCGCCGAGAACCCGTTTCAGGCCCGGAGAGCAAGGGGGGGGGGGGGAGTCGCAATGTTATGTGGACAAGAATAAATAAGTAAATACAGTTAAACGAAAAAGGACACGGAGGGAAGACGCAGTTAGCCCTTGTGTGTGTATACGCTTCTCTGCGATATTCGCACGTTGCTTTAAGCCTCACGACTCGTTTGTTTGAAAGCAGGGCCAAATTATATGCCCACGGTGACGCCCGACGCATACCAATAAACTCTTAAATAGCGTTTCGCCGCGGTCTGCTGCGGTTAGGGGTTAAATAGGCTCCTCTGCTGTACGTATACATAGCGCTTTTATACGGACGCACCTCGGAAGGAGATCTAGTGACTGGGCTCATCAACTAACGGGGCAGCGCTGCAGTTTACCGGACAGTTATCGTCGACGATTGCGTCCTTAAGTGCCCCGGAAGAACTGAGCCCCCCGGCCGAAACGAGATCAGCGAGAGAGCGTCGGAGGCGGGTTGCAGTTTTGACACGCTTCTCAAGCCTGCCGTGAGGCATACGCATCACGTGGCAAGAATACTTGTAAACACACACATAGCACAACACTTCCGGTTTCACCTTCGAAAATTGCCGGCTAAATTTAGCAGTTAGCTAATGTGGGAATACGAATTTCAATAGCCTATACGTATTTACGTGGCACCCTCCAAATGGTATCACTTTGGTAATGCAGTTGAAACGCTATTTGGGTGAATCTCACTTTGAGGCTTGCGTGAAAGCTACGTTAGCGAGCTGAAACCGTGCAACCGCGTTGTCGATGGACGCTGGGACAATGCATTTTTTTACGCTGAAGGAAGAGATATAGAGGCTGACGTTTATCCATGGTTCTAGACGTATAGACGTGCCCCATTAGGGGGGAGGGGGGCGGGGCAAAGCATCATCGAAGCCCCCCCCCCCCCCCCTCTTGCGCACGCCCGTGATTCTAATGAAAAAAAAATAAATGAGAGGGGGGAACGATTGCTCCATGCACGTATAAGTACGGAATCGCTTAAAGTGAACGGAGCGACGATTATTTGCGCTCGCATTTCACTGGTCAGGGTGCACGGTTTAACCGTGCGTTTAGACGACCACGATGTCGCAGGGGTGTAAAGGCCACGCGTGTACGTGAGTTTTCGCACGCCCTTTCGCCTGCGCTCCCGCATTTAATTAGCGAGTTATTGCGAGCACGGGCCGCCCGCTTATGTGATGCGCGCGCCGTCGTGTGTTTATGCGCGGGCTGCACGCGTTTACCGCAGCGATGCCAGGCCCTCGGAACAAGGGACGTGCGCGCTCCTCCAAGGTGGTCCTCGAACTTTTCCCGGAAGGGCGGACAGCGGAACAAAGCGCTGTTCGAGCTGAGCGTATACTTAATGGACTCACAGCAGACCTCATTACAGATTTTGGTCATACTTGAACAAGCAGCGCTCCTTGGCTGAGAGGATCTTAATATGGTCGACATTATTAAGGTGAAACCTTTAGATGCCTCATCAAACGCGAAAATTGACCGGCGGCGGCGTCAACGACGGTTAAATGTCGTCGCGTGATGATGATATTTATCACGTGATGACCTGGCCATAGGATGTCATCACGTCGTCACATAACGTGACGTCACGTGATGACATCATCACATGACTCGCTCGGTCAAAGCAGGGCCGATCACGGAGGCAGTGCAAAACCAGGTGAGGCGCAGAAAGCTTTTGGAGGGGGAGCGGGGGAGGATGAGTACATCGACCGAGAAGTAAACGAAGAAGATGGCTTTGGCCTTCGAGTCGTTTTAGCACAAGGTACCCTGTGAGTTTGACTGCTGGCTATTACATCCCGTTCAATATTGTCTCTCTCACATGGGCTTATATGCGGCAGCGGTATACATGCACTGACACGGTCATTTTCTGTGGTCACTGAAAATGTCGAACACAGAGACAAAAATGCATGCTTGCCTTTTTCCCGTATTGTGATGTGCGCCGAGGCGGCGACCAGGAACATTGTGACGCAGAGTATCGACGCTCTGAACAGCCCGAGAAGTGCATGTCTGGGCAGCCGCTGGGACGCTGGCTCTTCGGAAGTGCGCGGTACTAGGCTCATGGTGTCCCGTATGACGTCACTGCACCGTCCGGACCAAGTGGCGACGATACCTCGAACAGCTCCCGCCGAGTGGTGTTCTCGCTGCCGTGGCCATCTTGACCCGCGAACCTGCAAAACAATGAGAAGGAGGGGGGTTTCAACATTCGCGATGTACGCTTGAGCACAAAAGCGTACGCATGGCTGTGGTATACATACAACATACCGCGCGTCAACGTGTCAAATGGAAGGCCTATAACTTTACAGGCCTCTGAAGCAGAAGCTCTGCATCAAATCTATGCTGTCCACATCGTTGGTCCCGTAATACTGAAAAGTCGTTGCGTATATACCTTGCTTGACAGTGTCAATATCTGTTGTTCGACTGATGCACGCTGCGTTCAACCTCACCCGAAGCTTCGGCATTTAGAAGACATGGAGACATCGTCATCTTTTCACGCTCGTTTCTTATAGCAAGCTCCGCACGCCTGATTCATGCGCAGCGCGCGGATGGAAATCGGTACAACCGGAAACTTGGTTTTCAAGCTGTCCACCTGTTGAACTGTAAACGTGTTAGCTGCCGCATCGGCCCTTATTATTTTTCTCTTCCCCGTTGTGACGCCAACAAACGCGCACACGACGGTATAGAGCTCCATGTCGGGTGATATACGCTCGCGATGTGAGCCACGGTGCACACACTCACACGGAAGTGCGCGCATGGCAGGCGCGGGAAGAGGGCCACCAGGCGTTTGTCTGCGATTGTTTTGTGTTCGTGTGTGTGTGCGTGCATGCGCGCGCGCGCGCGCGTGTGTTTGTGTGTGTGTGTGTGCGTGCGTGCGTGCGTGTGTGTGTGTGTGTGCGTGTGTGCGTGTGTGTGTCGCGGCAGCTGAACAATCGTTAGCGCGTGAAAGCAGGAGCCCGCATGCTGCAGTTGGAGACAGGCGCGCTGCGTTGCACGGCTGTGGGGCTTCACGAGCTGCGGCGCCCGCCCCGTGGAACCTACACGCGAAGTGTCATTTATTGGTGCGCGGTGATGTATTGGTCGTAATGGCGCGCCGTCGTAAATGTAAACGCCGCCAAAAACACACAGGCTATATGCGGTACAGAGTGCGCGGCAACAGGGAGCCCGGCCACCGGTTCGTCTCATTATTGCGTGCAGCAGCCGTGTTGGTTGGCTTCGCCGCACGCACCTCTCCTACCCCTTTTCCTCTCGGCCTTTTCCATCAACGTCAAGAGGTCGCGATGGCAGTGGGTGACGTACGCGTATGCATCCGGAAACGGCTATGCCGCGGCAGGTGCGCTGCACGAGTGCATATATAAGCGCCTACGTAAGCCTTGCCGTTAGGAGAGTAACCGCTGACGGGCGGCGCCCTTCGATCGCTACAGAATGCCGAGGAAAGACGGCTCTTATGCAGAACCGCAGTATCACGGGCGAGCTCGGAAAATGTATAGCTACAAGCGTGGTTACTGCTATCGGAACACGCCGCTCTAACTGGAGCGTTTATGCGTGCGAAGGCACATCACTTGTCTGTGCACCGTGCCACACTTTCGAACGTTCCGCGAAGCAGGCGTTTATCCAATGTTCTGGTTTCTGGAGACATTGTCACATTCCGCCATGTTGAACCTTTGAGCCAATCAGAAAGGCCATAGCGCAGCCCTGTGAGCCAATCAGACACGACGAGATGGGGAATTCAAGACTATATGGCGGAACCAATGTCGCTTTGCTGCGCTTAGCAAGAGCAGACAAATTGGTACGTTAATGAGACACAGTCCATGAACGCTCGTTCGAGTTCCAGCAAGTTCCATCGTATGGTATTCATTAAAGTCGTTATGCTTTCCACATGATTCAATTTCGCGCCAAGTACACACCGCGAGTTCGTTTGTACACTGGATAATATATATATATATATAATGACGATGGTGGGAAGGCAAACAACACGTAACTCTATCATCTGTTCGCAGGATAGATATAGTATCGGTATGACATCTTAACAGAACTTGCGCAACGATCCCTGCTCCAATTTCCAGGCGTTATGTACGAGCACGACCCGCAGAACGCGCACCCCGCGGCCGGCTGGCAGCCTCGCTGACAAAAAATGGTTCGGCGCGCCTTTCGCGCGGGCCGCTCGTCGCATACCCCCACGAAGCGTGTTTCCGTAAGGCCGTCTTCGTTTCCGCACGGTTTTGCACCATTTATTATTTTTTTTATAGCAGAAAGCAGCTTCTACTAGTATAGAGTGTGCACAGAGCCGCTGACACGCGCTCGGAATGAAGTCCACCGCCAAAGCACGAAGCCGCAATGAAGCTCGCCGTGCGCACGGCATTTGCGACGAATGGAGCCCGCGTCGTCGCCGCTTAAATCTTGTTTCCGCCTCGAGCAACCTAACCAAACGCCTGGGAAGAATGGGTCATTTCGCGGCGGGGGTACCGGACCAGCACTCTATATATACGGAATGCCTCGGTCTTCTCAGTGGGGGATGTTCTCGAGAAAAAGCTATATTTTGAACGGTATTATAGTAAGAGCTGGATTTGCATCGCCATAAACGATATAACTTTAGCAACCCTTAATTATAGACACGCCGCACTGGCTAGCTGGCGTGACTTGCCGTTCTTTCAGTTTCCGCGTTCCTTCCAGCGCCAGCGAGATGACACTTTCAACTGCAACAAACACGCGCCCGTTTCATGGCATACATGCTCTGAAATGTGTAAACGAAGAATTGACCGAGTCCACCGCTTTTGGCTTGGACACGATTTCCTGGTAGTGGGACGTATTGCTTTTGCTTTTGAATATATTGAATTCCTGCTTTAGACTCTTAAATACTGTACATTAAAGATGCACAATTCCACCAGTAAACACTCCCCAAGACACGGAGGTTTTGAAACCGTTCATATTGTATCTGCGGAGGTGCGCACAGCTTAAGACATTATTATTATTATTATTATTATTATTATTATTATTATTATTATTATTATTATTATTATTATTATTATTATTATTATTATTATTATTATTTTGTAAAATTGTGATTCGGACGCATATTATGCATGGGAAAACAAAGTCAGAAAACATTCGATCATCACAGCGTTTCTGTTTTGGAATATAAGAAACGACGCCTTTCTGCATTAACCGTCCATAGCGCGTCGCGATGGTGGACCAAGAACTTCACTATGACATTTGTTGTTTCCTCATTCCTCTCGGCGGTAGCCCCATTGTGAGGGACACTTTCGCGAGCTTCCACTATAGCCAACACGCGGTTACACTTGCATGACACCAAAGTTCTTGTATACATGGGATCACGAAACAACTCCTCTCGCTCCAACTAGACGCCTCTGCGACGTTCTAAATCGCGGAGTCGACGGAACACCCGTTTCTGCGAATAGCCAGCGCACAATGAGAGTTCCCGCTGTCACTCTCTGCACGTATACTTACACGCCATCGCACGCGTGTTCAGCGGTCAAGCGGTCTGCAGAGTTCATTAGGGCAACACGCGGCGAGTCGTTCTTGACGTGGTTGTAAGTAAGCCGCAAGCTGGACAAACGATGACCGCATGACCGTGACCGCGTGACAGAAGCAGTCATGGCGTGCGCTTCGTGCCTCTCAAGAGTGTCAGTATACTGTAATGGTGCTGTCTCGCGGACGACTCTTAATGAGCTAGAGGATAGAGAGAGAGAGAGTGTGTGTTGAACGCAGGGCGCAGCGTGATCCAGCTTGGAGGGTGCTCTCGCTCCGTTGTCCGCGGATAAAAGAGGATGACGCCTTCGCGTCTGCGACCGCGCGCGCGCGCGCGCGCCCCGTCGCGTGTTTGGTGCGTCCCAGTTTCGGTGCTGAGCGACAGTTGCTCGCGGCACTGCTGGAAAAGCGGAGCTTGAGCCAGCGTGTCTTCTCCGAGTGCCGAGACACACGAGAAGAGACGAACGGGATGCAGCAGCCAACAGAGGTCGGTTCCATTACCGGGTCGCCGCCGTTTAGTGTGATGGATCACCGCCACTCACATCAGAACCGCGGCCTGCCTGCCCGCCGGCGCTGCTTCTCACTCTGCATTCGAGACTTGGGCGCCAGCCGAGAGAACAAAGGGAAGAAGGGCGCGCGCGCGATGCTTGGCCGTCAATGCGGAAGCCACGTCGCGTCCGCCTGTCATTAGTGGCATCAGCGTGCGCATGCAAGCCAAGAGGCCCTCGCCATTGTTTAGCCGGCACTTCGTTGCTCTGGCTGGCTGCTGCCCCCCTAAGCTTTTTGGCGATGCAGATGCATGCAAGGAGGAAAGCCATGGTGCGCGGAAAAACCTGGCCCCTTCCCCGTCCACGGTTGCCTTGCTTACTATTCAGGGAGTCGAACGGCCGGCGAACCGAGTGCACGGGAGCACCCACTATGCTTTCTTGTTTTCCGTTAGGTCCCGTTGTATCCGTGTACGCGAAGGAAAAAGATCAAGTGAGTGCCGCGGGTTGTATACGACGGCGTATTACGCTGTTTTATCGCGCATTCGCGTCAACGGAAGATAACAGCGGAGCGGAGGCGCGCATGGATGTAAGCCTGAATGTATTACTTGCCCTATATGTTGTACGTATCTCTGCATAAGTAGGAGGAGATATAGGCGGAGGAAGAAAACAAAGAACAATAAAAAGACATTGCGCCTTTGGCTCAGATGTGGCATCGTGCCATTCTGTGCCCGCCGTGCATGATGCAAGAGATTCGTACGTGAGCAGAAACATAGGGGGAAAAAAAAAATAAAGACCGTCATTTCCTTCGACGACGCAGTCCCGTTGTCCGTTGTAAGCCATTGTATTTCTCATAGGAAGTGTATACGGTCGTGTATTAAGGGGTGTAGGCGAAGCGGCACTGCAGTGAGCAGCTGGGTTGCAAGGCGTCAAAATGACCGAAAATTACGGCCTTCACTCGATCACCATTGCAGGGTGTTTATACTGAGCGCAGTGGGTGGCCTGGTTCTTCTGTCTTCATTTTTTCCTATTACAACCCTTTGTGCTGCACTCATGAGTGAGACTGATGGAAGGTCTACAGCCAAATTCGAGCCGGACGCCACGACGATATCGAAGCGCAATGAGCCTGGAAAGATAAAATGGCCACCTGACGCGAGCGGTCACGGAACACTGAAGAGCTACTGGACTCTGTAGAGTAGCCGCGGTGCGGCCGGTGGATGCAGGGCTTTTGGGCGGGTCGGGACAACTACGGACAAGAGTACCTACACGTTCGTTAAATACAGAATCGGGAGCTGTAACCTTTCGCTGCGAGTGCGTTTCGTTCACGTTCAAGCGCCGTTCCGTTCGCATGTTCAGCGGTAAGTTCCGCGACCTTTAAAAGCAGCCGCGCAGTTCCACGCAGGGAGGCTTCGTCAGTGCCTGGAATTCGGGCAATCTGTGTGCTTCTTGTAACTTTCTGTCCTGTCTAAGCGCGCTGTTTCATATTCAAGATGTACCAACTGGCCCGCGAACAATCATTGTTACAGCTAATAAAGCAGATCACTTAAAACAAAAACACAGCAGGGGGAGGAGGTAGTGTATCGATTCATACACGTTTCATTCAGTCGAAACAGTATATACCTGGGGCTTGCCCGGGGGTACTGTTTAGAAAATAAGCGTTCATTCATCATCATCAGCGCTGCAAGATGAAGACGATGGACGGAGTATATGGACACGTCCTTTACTTTGCAGCTGCACCTTTTTTTTTTTTTTTCCATATTTAAAACCGGACACTTATGCACAACGAAAACAATCAGCCGCAAGCCACAAACGTAGAAGTTGGCCCCCTTCGTCTGCGGATACGTACTGAGTTCAATGCAGGGGCTAGAATCCCAAAGCTTTTAGTTCGCCAAGTTGGCCGCGGTCACGTTCGCTATAATGTGTCTGAGACCACGACTGACCGCTCATATGCTAGTAAGAACAGTTCTAGCGTATACAAGAACGTTCTTATAAACATGGGAACGCACACTTCTCACGGCGACTGTAGAACGGGATGTACCCGCGGAATCCATTGTCTTTTATGAATATGCTTCCATTTGTTCTGTTGGGAGTATCAGAATAGAAGCTTGAGCGAGTTGGTAGGTATTCATGCTCGTAAATGTGTGCGCTTCACGATGTTTGGACGATCTATAGACTTTTGGAGTAACCGGTCGATCTCGTAGCCACGTGGTCGGTTCCCTACACGTCCCATGCATTTTGACCAAGTTTAGGAACCGTTTTCCTCAGTAACTTAAAGGGGTCTCCACACAATACACATATAATTTTCTTTCAAAAATTCCGCTCTTATAGCTCTACCAGACTCATTAAGTCCGACTAATATTACAGTTTGGTGATTTTTTTACCGCTGGGACCTAAATATTGAGTTCATTTGCATCTTTCAAAATTTGTAACGCAAAAACTGTCAAACGTACAATTTCAATTCTGGTACAGTAGTTGTATGCACTTATGCAGAACACAAGGAAAATAATCTACTGTTTATATTGAAATACACAGGAAATAATGGTACCTATGTATAAAAACGTGGTTTGGGATAATCGGTTTAAAGTAGAAAACGCTGGAAAGCGAACATCTTTCGCCACAAACACCGTTCAACCATTTTATTTAGTAGCTGTACGAGCTTGTTAATCATTGCCAAAGTCATTTTTTTCAATTTCGAGACTGTCGTCTTGCTTGCCTTGCTTTTGTGAGCTGTCGTGCAATTCGCAATGTGTCGTCGATTGTGGTCAACTTCTTTCCGCAGATTGACTATATTTTGGCCAGGCTTCATCCTAATGATTTAAGAATTTGGCACGTACCATACTGCCATGATTAAACGAATAAACACCATCCAATGTGGCAATCCTGAAGCCTAACAAGAGAGCAATACTCTGCGTCGCCATTCCTGTTCACACTTTGCACGTACAGTTTCCTCGTACAATTCTGTCTAATTGCATCACAAATACTATTCATGTCCATTAGAGCATATCCGTTGTCTCCCTGCAGGCGTTTCGTCTAGAAGGACGCTGAAAAGGATGAGAGATTCGTCGATGAAGAGCTTGCTGGTTCAGCGTTCGGCACCTCAGTACGTCGCCGGCATTTATTCGCATTTACAAGAGAACTGTAATGGTTGCCGCGAAATTTTCACTTGCTGAAGACCTTTTTTACCCTCAGCATCTCAACTTAACGACAGGCGTGACAGACACAAGGTGTAATGAAGCTTGGAGCTGAAAATGTTCGAACAGACGCGCTCCGAATAAAAAGCGCGGATAGAATTGGGCGAAGATAAAATCGCGCGTGTCTTTTGTGCGTTTCTTAAGCGGCATACAGCTGTAATAGTCTTGTTGTTGTACTGTTTGGGGTGTTCAATAAAACAGAATGCTGTTTTGTACTGCAACAATTTTTATTCATCGTGTTAACAGATCACGCAAACACTTGGACACATGCACGTAAGAACGTACGCAGTGCATCGCGCGCACGCATAAAAAAACGGGCCCGTTATTTTAAAACAAATAATATAGAACAATCGACGTAACAGACGCCATGGTTGTCTAGTGGAGCAGCGTCGGCAGTACAAATATCAAACCAGAATGAAACATGAATAGAAAAACGGAGAGTAACAGGCGCTTTGCCCACGGCTTCTAAGAGCCGCGCATATCCACCTATCGCCACCGTTCGCCGTTGGTGCGCCACCAGTACCACTGAAAGCAGCAGCGCACGAGGCGGATAGACAAGTATTCGCGTTACGAGACTTGTAGCACTCTAAAATTACACCATTTCCCGCTAAAGGGGACCATGACGCGATGCGAAGTCGGAGCACTTGCACGATCGCGTTCCGTTGGCGTTCTTTGGGCATGCTACCGACCTCGCGTCGTGGAACGCGAAGAGGAACGCTACGCGCGTCTTGTCTTCCCTCTAGCCTGGCCGTTAATTCTCACAGGGCGAGCGGGGAATGCGGTCGGCAGGCGTGCGAGAGGGGGGTAGCGTAGGAGAGGAGTGAGAGGGGGAGGGGACGCGCATGCGCTGGTGCTCATCGCCAGGGTTGCCAATGGTGCTACTTTTCGCCAAATTGGCGAATTTGAGAGGCCCGTGGCGATCTAAAATTATGAATGGCGACATGGCGAATTTTTGGCGATTTTCAGCTTAGGTCTCCACTGAGTTATGCATCCTAAGCTCAGTGCCTTCCCAACGAATGAGCGGCACTATTCTCTGTATTTTTCTGGGTTTGAGGTGCACATTGCGCGCCGTTCTGTATGTCCGTCCTGTAACTCGTATGTATCTCCTCAATTCATCTAGATGCTTCTAACTCAATTCATCTAGATTCATCTAGATGCTTCAGAGCTTCGCTAAAGTTTCGCTTCTGAAGGGGCTAGATGACGGGTTGGTCGTGTGTTCCGGCCATTTGTTCCGCCAAAGCTCCAGCTATTCTGAATAGCTTGGCGACCTATTCACCGCTGCAGTATCCCTAATCGAGCTCGTATAGCGAAGATGGGCGGATACGCGGGTGTTCGCGCAATAAAAATTTATTATTCAGGCATTTTCTACTGTTCTCGGTGAGCGTGTGCAATGAAAACAATTGCTATATAACATGTTACAATGTCTACCTGTTCAATTATAACGGACTGGATTGACGCGGGTAGATATAAGTGATTATATATGAAAGGGACAGTGGCGTCCGGTATCATATTAGTTCACACTGAAAGGTATAAGACTCACTAATGAACGATACCTGTAAGAATTCTGTCTTACTACTTTCAATAAACCTGTTAATATTCCTTTGTTTTCATATGAGGGGATGGTAAAGCTGTCTACAAACAACGCTCCTTCGCGAGCGTGCTTTCCGCCCAAGGTTTTACCACACTTTTTAACCTTGAAACGAGCGGACAGGGATGGAAAGGGATATCATGAGCGTTTTATCCTTCATAACTTGCGGCGCCGAGGCGCACATCTGGGCGGCTAGGCCGGAAAACCAGGTGCACCAAGCACTCCCAATGGTGGAAGTGGCGATGCGCCGGGTAATTGAGAAATGTTCAAGATACTGTCCTGAAGGCTTTGAATGGCACTGTTATTCTACGTGGCTATACATCAGTGAAAATTCATATTACCTAGGATATGCCGCACACATCTAGAATGGCGACTTTTTTGGCGAAACTTCTAAAAAAATGGCGACTTTTGGCGACTTTCTGCTCGTTGTTTGGCGACATTTACTCGAAAGTCAGTGGCAACCCTGCTCATCGCGGCGTTGCGCAGGAGAGAATTTTGGCGTGTCTAGCCCGCGTTTCAGAGGAAGAGTGGAAAGGGGGAGGGGAGAGGGGAGGAAGAGAGAAAGTGGAGAGGGAAGTGGAGAGGGGAGGGGAAGTGGAGAGGGTTGCGCATGCGCAGTAAGGGTGGTCACACCGCACACCACCACCACCACCACCGGATTGAGCTCCGCCATAAGATACTTCGCATCTAATAAGTGAGTGCATGCCCGTGTCGGTATGGCGCTAGGTCTAACCATCGTACCGTTCATTCGTCAAAATCATTTCATGTGGGTACCGCTTTCTCGTTCAAGCGCGTCACATAGTTTGTTTGGCGTCGGCATAAACGAAAAAAAAGTACTCAATGTCGAGGTGTGAATGCAGAATTTTAGTGACACCATCTCGTGATGTGTTGGCGATTTGTAAATCCTTGTGAATCCTTGCGATAAAGGTCACCCCTGAGGAAGGGACCGAATCGGTCCCGAAACGTCGGGTCAGTTTATAGTTTTTAAATTTTAACTTTAGCAACTTTGGACTATAAGTGGCTGGAGAGTTTGATTAATTTTTGTACGCAAAGCATGAAATCGTCTGCAGAGGATGGTAAGCGGTAAAAAAGGCCTGAAGCCACGCATTTCTACAGCAATACGCGTATTCATGCAAACAGAAAAGCAGAGTGCACAAAGTTCTACTTCATCTAATTACGCAGGAATACAGGTTCTCTTTCTTTGTAGCCGCTAGAGCAAGAAGTAAATACTTCAATGGCTCAGTCGCGCAACACAGTTTATATTGTGGTACGTAGATGCCCCCCTTGCGCACGCCTGTGATTCTAATGCTCCATGCACGTATAAGTACGGACACGCAAGAAAGGATGTTATGGTCCCCCGGAACGCTCTTTAGCACGGTGCGGGCCACTCCCACGTCGGAACTGAAAGACCAAGTCTCTCTGCTGCGTCGCGGGCCCGTTGGACTGCCCATAGCTGTTCTTCGAGTGCGGAGCTGGTAATAGCAGCCTCCCATTTGGACGGCGTTATGACTTCGCCGTCGCGTAACGCGGGGAACCTCCAGAGCATATATGTTCTAGGTTGGTTATGTCCCCGTATAATGAACATCCGTTAGTTGGCTCTATTTACGGATCAATTACGTAGAATGAAAGGAAATTATTGGTCCTTCTCGCGCGAGCTGGCGCTCGTACCTTGCTCCGACGATCAGCTGGTATCTGTGGATGTCAAAGAGGAGCTCTGTGTAGTAGCCCGTGTCTCCGTGCGTGAATCGTAACATCTTGCCGTCCAGGTCTGTAAAGGAGAAAATGTCATGGATGTGATGAAAGGTATTTTACGAGCATCGCAAAATGTTGCACGCATCGCACATATTATTTGTTGGTATTATCACGAGCATACGCCGCGGTGATCTAGCACGTGGTTCCACTCCCGGCTGCCGCGGCGGTATTTCGATGGAGGCAACACGCTGGAGGCCCGTGTACTTAGATTTAGGTGCACGCTAACGAACCCCAGGTGGTCGAAATTTCCGGAGCGATCCACTACCGGTGTGTCTCGTAATCATGTCGTGGTTTTGGCTCGTAAAACGCCAGATATTATATTATTACGAGGCTGAACTGTGTTTTCTGTCGAAGATGTTGCATTCTAACGACGGCCCAACACGTGATCGTCGCGCGTCTGAGCGCGCGTGCAGCAGGCAAAGCTATAGCAACGTAGGCTTCCCTGCTGTGTCTCGAGAGCATCGTGTGTTGAGCGAAGGATAAGTCCAATGGAATGGATTCGCGGAGAGTTCGCTCGCTAAGGCTCTCCTGTAGTGTATTTCTTGCACGTTTGTAGGCGAGCTTGACAATAACAGCGATGAAGTGGACTAGATGCTGTACAATATATTCTGTGCTGGTACACTCGGCCACAAGATAATATGGATCACACGGGTGCGTACCGAAATTGCCGTTCGCGCCGTATAGTGGCGAGCCGTATGTTGCCGAGAGGATAACTCTGGCGATTTCGCGGCCAGAGATATGCTTTCGACAGCAGAAGGCTCGCCACTAGACGGTGCAGACGGATATTTCACCACGCGCTCGCGTGGTCCTTGTTACAGGAAAGGTTTCAATATAATTATATGACCTTGGTAGCGCCGAGAACCCGTTTCAGGCCCGGAGAGCAAGGGGGGGGGGGGGAGTCGCAATGTTATGTGGACAAGAATAAATAAGTAAATACAGTTAAACGAAAAAGGACACGGAGGGAAGACGCAGTTAGCCCTTGTGTGTGTATACGCTTCTCTGCGATATTCGCACGTTGCTTTAAGCCTCACGACTCGTTTGTTTGAAAGCAGGGCCAAATTATATGCCCACGGTGACGCCCGACGCATACCAATAAACTCTTAAATAGCGTTTCGCCGCGGTCTGCTGCGGTTAGGGGTTAAATAGGCTCCTCTGCTGTACGTATACATAGCGCTTTTATACGGACGCACCTCGGAAGGAGATCTAGTGACTGGGCTCATCAACTAACGGGGCAGCGCTGCAGTTTACCGGACAGTTATCGTCGACGATTGCGTCCTTAAGTGCCCCGGAAGAACTGAGCCCCCCGGCCGAAACGAGATCAGCGAGAGAGCGTCGGAGGCGGGTTGCAGTTTTGACACGCTTCTCAAGCCTGCCGTGAGGCATACGCATCACGTGGCAAGAATACTTGTAAACACACACATAGCACAACACTTCCGGTTTCACCTTCGAAAATTGCCGGCTAAATTTAGCAGTTAGCTAATGTGGGAATACGAATTTCAATAGCCTATACGTATTTACGTGGCACCCTCCAAATGGTATCACTTTGGTAATGCAGTTGAAACGCTATTTGGGTGAATCTCACTTTGAGGCTTGCGTGAAAGCTACGTTAGCGAGCTGAAACCGTGCAACCGCGTTGTCGATGGACGCTGGGACAATGCATTTTTTTACGCTGAAGGAAGAGATATAGAGGCTGACGTTTATCCATGGTTCTAGACGTATAGACGTGCCCCATTAGGGGGGAGGGGGGGCGGGGCAAAGCATCATCGAAGCCCCCCCCCCCCCCCCTCTTGCGCACGCCCGTGATTCTAATGAAAAAAAAAATAAATGAGAGGGGGGAACGATTGCTCCATGCACGTATAAGTACGGAATCGCTTAAAGTGAACGGAGCGACGATTATTTGCGCTCGCATTTCACTGGTCAGGGTGCACGGTTTAACCGTGCGTTTAGACGACCACGATGTCGCAGGGGTGTAAAGGCCACGCGTGTACGTGAGTTTTCGCACGCCCTTTCGCCTGCGCTCCCGCATTTAATTAGCGAGTTATTGCGAGCACGGGCCGCCCGCTTATGTGATGCGCGCGCCGTCGTGTGTTTATGCGCGGGCTGCACGCGTTTACCGCAGCGATGCCAGGCCCTCGGAACAAGGGACGTGCGCGCTCCTCCAAGGTGGTCCTCGAACTTTTCCCGGAAGGGCGGACAGCGGAACAAAGCGCTGTTCGAGCTGAGCGTATACTTAATGGACTCACAGCAGACCTCATTACAGATTTTGGTCATACTTGAACAAGCAGCGCTCCTTGGCTGAGAGGATCTTAATATGGTCGACATTATTAAGGTGAAACCTTTAGATGCCTCATCAAACGCGAAAATTGACCGGCGGCGGCGTCAACGACGGTTAAATGTCGTCGCGTGATGATGATATTTATCACGTGATGACCTGGCCATAGGATGTCATCACGTCGTCACATAACGTGACGTCACGTGATGACATCATCACATGACTCGCTCGGTCAAAGCAGGGCCGATCACGGAGGCAGTGCAAAACCAGGTGAGGCGCAGAAAGCTTTTGGAGGGGGAGCGGGGGAGGATGAGTACATCGACCGAGAAGTAAACGAAGAAGATGGCTTTGGCCTTCGAGTCGTTTTAGCACAAGGTACCCTGTGAGTTTGACTGCTGGCTATTACATCCCGTTCAATATTGTCTCTCTCACATGGGCTTATATGCGGCAGCGGTATACATGCACTGACACGGTCATTTTCTGTGGTCACTGAAAATGTCGAACACAGAGACAAAAATGCATGCTTGCCTTTTTCCCGTATTGTGATGTGCGCCGAGGCGGCGACCAGGAACATTGTGACGCAGAGTATCGACGCTCTGAACAGCCCGAGAAGTGCATGTCTGGGCAGCCGCTGGGACGCTGGCTCTTCGGAAGTGCGCGGTACTAGGCTCATGGTGTCCCGTATGACGTCACTGCACCGTCCGGACCAAGTGGCGACGATACCTCGAACAGCTCCCGCCGAGTGGTGTTCTCGCTGCCGTGGCCATCTTGACCCGCGAACCTGCAAAACAATGAGAAGGAGGGGGGTTTCAACATTCGCGATGTACGCTTGAGCACAAAAGCGTACGCATGGCTGTGGTATACATACAACATACCGCGCGTCAACGTGTCAAATGGAAGGCCTATAACTTTACAGGCCTCTGAAGCAGAAGAAGCTCTGCATCAAATCTATGCTGTCCACATCGTTGGTCCCGTAATACTGAAAAGTCGTTGCGTATATGCCTTGCTTGACAGTGTCAATATCTGTTGTTCGACTGATGCACGCTGCGTTCAACCTCACCCGAAGCTTCGGCATTTAGAAGACATGGAGACATCGTCATCTTTTCACGCTCGTTTCTTATAGCAAGCTCCGCACGCCTGATTCATGCGCAGCGCGCGGATGGAAATCGGTACAACCGGAAACTTGGTTTTCAAGCTGTCCACCTGTTGAACTGTAAACGTGTTAGCTGCCGCATCGGCCCTTATTATTTTTCTCTTCCCCGTTGTGACGCCAACAAACGCGCACACGACGGTATAGAGCTCCATGTCGGGTGATATACGCTCGCGATGTGAGCCACGGTGCACACACTCACACGGAAGTGCGCGCATGGCAGGCGCGGGAAGAGGGCCACCAGGCGTTTGTCTGCGATTGTTTTGTGTTCGTGTGTGTGTGCGTGCATGCGCGCGCGCGCGCGCGTGTGTTTGTGTGTGTGTGTGTGCGTGCGTGCGTGCGTGTGTGTGTGTGTGTGCGTGTGTGCGTGTGTGTGTCGCGGCAGCTGAACAATCGTTAGCGCGTGAAAGCAGGAGCCCGCATGCTGCAGTTGGAGACAGGCGCGCTGCGTTGCACGGCTGTGGGGCTTCACGAGCTGCGGCGCCCGCCCCGTGGAACCTACACGCGAAGTGTCATTTATTGGTGCGCGGTGATGTATTGGTCGTAATGGCGCGCCGTCGTAAATGTAAACGCCGCCAAAAACACACAGGCTATATGCGGTACAGAGTGCGCGGCAACAGGGAGCCCGGCCACCGGTTCGTCTCATTATTGCGTGCAGCAGCCGTGTTGGTTGGCTTCGCCGCACGCACCTCTCCTACCCCTTTTCCTCTCGGCCTTTTCCATCAACGTCAAGAGGTCGCGATGGCAGTGGGTGACGTACGCGTATGCATCCGGAAACGGCTATGCCGCGGCAGGTGCGCTGCACGAGTGCATATATAAGCGCCTACGTAAGCCTTGCCGTTAGGAGAGTAACCGCTGACGGGCGGCGCCCTTCGATCGCTACAGAATGCCGAGGAAAGACGGCTCTTATGCAGAACCGCAGTATCACGGGCGAGCTCGGAAAATGTATAGCTACAAGCGTGGTTACTGCTATCGGAACACGCCGCTCTAACTGGAGCGTTTATGCGTGCGAAGGCACATCACTTGTCTGTGCACCGTGCCACACTTTCGAACGTTCCGCGAAGCAGGCGTTTATCCAATGTTCTGGTTTCTGGAGACATTGTCACATTCCGCCATGTTGAACCTTTGAGCCAATCAGAAAGGCCATAGCGCAGCCCTGTGAGCCAATCAGACACGACGAGATGGGGAATTCAAGACTATATGGCGGAACCAATGTCGCTTTGCTGCGCTTAGCAAGAGCAGACAAATTGGTACGTTAATGAGACACAGTCCATGAACGCTCGTTCGAGTTCCAGCAAGTTCCATCGTATGGTATTCATTAAAGTCGTTATGCTTTCCACATGATTCAATTTCGCGCCAAGTACACACCGCGAGTTTGTTTGTACACTGGATAATATATATATATATATATAATGACGATGGTGGGAAGGCAAACAACACGTAACTCTATCATCTGTTCGCAGGATAGATATAGTATCGGTATGACATCTTAACAGAACTTGCGCAACGATCCCTGCTCCAATTTCCAGGCGTTATGTACGAGCACGACCCGCAGAACGCGCACCCCGCGGCCGGCTGGCAGCCTCGCTGACAAAAAATGGTTCGGCGCGCCTTTCGCGCGGGCCGCTCGTCGCATACCCCCACGAAGCGTGTTTCCGTAAGGCCGTCTTCGTTTCCGCACGGTTTTGCACCATTTATTATTTTTTTTTATAGCAGAAAGCAGCTTCTACTAGTATAGAGTGTGCACAGAGCCGCTGACACGCGCTCGGAATGAAGTCCACCGCCAAAGCACGAAGCCGCAATGAAGCTCGCCGTGCGCACGGCATTTGCGACGAATGGAGCCCGCGTCGTCGCCGCTTAAATCTTGTTTCCGCCTCGAGCAACCTAACCAAACGCCTGGGAAGAATGGGTCATTTCGCGGCGGGGGTACCGGACCAGCACTCTATATATACGGAATGCCTCGGTCTTCTCAGTGGGGGATGTTCTCGAGAAAAAGCTATATTTTGAACGGTATTATAGTAAGAGCTGGATTTGCATCGCCATAAACGATATAACTTTAGCAACCCTTAATTATAGACACGCCGCACTGGCTAGCTGGCGTGACTTGCCGTTCTTTCAGTTTCCGCGTTCCTTCCAGCGCCAGCGAGATGACACTTTCAACTGCAACAAACACGCGCCCGTTTCATGGCATACATGCTCTGAAATGTGTAAACGAAGAATTGACCGAGTCCACCGCTTTTGGCTTGGACACGATTTCCTGGTAGTGGGACGTATTGCTTTTGCTTTTGAATATATTGAATTCCTGCTTTAGACTCTTAAATACTGTACATTAAAGATGCACAATTCCACCAGTAAACACTCCCCAAGACACGGAGGTTTTGAAACCGTTCATATTGTATCTGCGGAGGTGCGCACAGCTTAAGACATTATTATTATTATTATTATTATTATTATTATTATTATTATTATTATTATTATTATTATTATTATTATTATTATTATTATTATTATTATTTTGTAAAATTGTGATTCGGACGCATATTATGCATGGGAAAACAAAGTCAGAAAACATTCGATCATCACAGCGTTTCTGTTTTGGAATATAAGAAACGACGCCTTTCTGCATTAACCGTCCATAGCGCGTCGCGATGGTGGACCAAGAACTTCACTATGACATTTGTTGTTTCCTCATTCCTCTCGGCGGTAGCCCCATTGTGAGGGACACTTTCGCGAGCTTCCACTATAGCCAACACGCGGTTACACTTGCATGACACCAAAGTTCTTGTATACATGGGATCACGAAACAACTCCTCTCGCTCCAACTAGACGCCTCTGCGACGTTCTAAATCGCGGAGTCGACGGAACACCCGTTTCTGCGAATAGCCAGCGCACAATGAGAGTTCCCGCTGTCACTCTCTGCACGTATACTTACACGCCATCGCACGCGTGTTCAGCGGTCAAGCGGTCTGCAGAGTTCATTAGGGCAACACGCGGCGAGTCGTTCTTGACGTGGTTGTAAGTAAGCCGCAAGCTGGACAAACGATGACCGCATGACCGTGACCGCGTGACAGAAGCAGTCATGGCGTGCGCTTCGTGCCTCTCAAGAGTGTCAGTATACTGTAATGGTGCTGTCTCGCGGACGACTCTTAATGAGCTAGAGGATAGAGAGAGAGAGAGTGTGTGTTGAACGCAGGGCGCAGCGTGATCCAGCTTGGAGGGTGCTCTCGCTCCGTTGTCCGCGGATAAAAGAGGATGACGCCTTCGCGTCTGCGACCGCGCGCGCGCGCGCGCGCCCCGTCGCGTGTTTGGTGCGTCCCAGTTTCGGTGCTGAGCGACAGTTGCTCGCGGCACTGCTGGAAAGCGGAGCTTGAGCCAGCGTGTCTTCTCCGAGTGCCGAGACACACGAGAAGAGACGAACGGGATGCAGCAGCCAACAGAGGTCGGTTCCATTACCGGGTCGCCGCCGTTTAGTGTGATGGATCACCGCCACTCACATCAGAACCGCGGCCTGCCTGCCCGCCGGCGCTGCTTCTCACTCTGCATTCGAGACTTGGGCGCCAGCCGAGAGAACAAAGGGAAGAAGGGCGCGCGCGCGATGCTTGGCCGTCAATGCGGAAGCCACGTCGCGTCCGCCTGTCATTAGTGGCATCAGCGTGCGCATGCAAGCCAAGAGGCCCTCGCCATTGTTTAGCCGGCACTTCGTTGCTCTGGCTGGCTGCTGCCCCCCTAAGCTTTTTGGCGATGCAGATGCATGCAAGGAGGAAAGCCATGGTGCGCGGAAAAACCTGGCCCCTTCCCCGTCCACGGTTGCCTTGCTTGCTATTCAGGGAGTCGAACGGCCGTCGAACCGAGTGCACGGGAGCACCCACTATGCTTTCTTGTTTTCCGTTAGGTCCCGTTGTATCCGTGTACGCGAAGGAAAAAGATCAAGTGAGTGCCGCGGGTTGTATACGACGGCGTATTACGCTGTTTTATCGCGCATTCGCGTCAACGGAAGATAACAGCGGAGCGGAGGCGCGCATGGATGTAAGCCTGAATGTATTACTTGCCCTATATGTTGTACGTATCTCTGCATAAGTAGGAGGAGATATAGGCGGAGGAAGAAAACAAAGAACAATACAAAGACATTGCGCCTTTGGCTCAGATGTGGCATCGTGCCATTCTGTGCCCGCCGTGCATGATGCAAGAGATTCGTACGTGAGCAGAAACATAGGGGAAAAAAAAAATAAAGACCGCCATTTCCTTCGACGACGCAGTCCCGTTGTCCGTTGTAAGCCATTGTATTTCTCATAGGAAGTGTATACGGTCGTGTATTAAGGGGTGTAGGCGAAGCGGCACTGCAGTGAGCAGCTGGGTTGCAAGGGCGTCAAAATGACCGAAAATTACGGCCTTCACTCGATCACCATTGCAGGGTGTTTATACTGAGCGCAGTGGGTGGCCTGGTTCTTTTGTCTTCATTTTTTCCTATTACAACCCTTTGTGCTGCAGTCATGAGTGAGACTGATGGAAGGTCTACAGCCAAATTCGAGCCGGACGCCACGACGATATCGAAGCGCAATGAGCCTGGAAAGATAAAATGGCCACCTGACGCGAGCGGTCACGGAACACTGAAGAGCTACTGGACTCTGTAGAGTAGCCGCGGTGCGGCCGGTGGATGCAGGGCTTTTGGGCGGGTCGGGACAACTACGGACAAGAGTACCTACACGTTCGTTAAATACGGAATCGGGAGCTGTCACCTTTCGCTGCGAGTGCGTTTCGTTCACGTTCAAGCGCCGTTCCGTTCGCATGTTCAGCGGTAAGTTCCGCGACCTTTAAAAGCAGCCGCGCAGTTCCACGCAGGGAGGCTTCGTCAGTGCCTGGAATTCGGGCAATCTGTGTGCTTCTTGTAACTTTCTGTCCTGTCTAAGCGCGCTGTTTCATATTCAAGATGTACCAACTGGCCCGCGAACAATCATTGTTACAGCTAATAAAGCAGATCACTTAAACAAAAACACAGCAGGGGGAGGAGGTAGTGTATCGATTCATACACGTTTCATTCAGTCGAAACAGTCGATGGACGGAGTATATGGACACGTCCTTTACTTTGCAGCTGCACTTTTTTTTTTTCCAAATTTAAAACCGGACACTTATGCACAACGAAAACAATCAGCCGCAAGCCACAAACGTAGAAGTTGGCCCCCTTCGTCTGCGGATACGTACTGAGTTCAATGCAGGGGTTAGAATCCCAAAGCTTTTAGTTCGCCAAGTTGGCCGCGGTCACGTTCGCTATAATGTGTCTGAGACCACGACTGACCGCTCATATGCTAGTAAGAACAGTTCTAGCGTATACAAGAACGTTCTTATAAACATGGAAACGCACACTTCTCACGGCGACTGTAGAACGGGATGTACCCGCGGAATCCATTGTCTTTTATGAATATGCTTCCATTTGTTCTGTTGGGAGTATCAGAATAGAAGCTTGAGCGAGTTGGTAGGTATTCATGCTCGTAAATGTGTGCGCTTCACGATGTTTGGACGATCTATAGACTTTTGGAGTAGCCGGTCGATCTCGTAGCCACGTGGTCGGTTCCCTACACGTCCCATGCATTTTTGACCAAGTTTAGGAACCGTTTTCTCAGTAACTTAAAGGGGTCTCCACACAATACACATATAATTTTCTTTCAAAAATTCCGCTCTTATAGCTCTACCAGACTCATTAAAGTCCGACTAATATTACAGTTTTGGTGATTTTTTTACCGCTGGGACCTAAATATTGAGTTCATTTGCATCTTTCAAAATTTGTAACGCAAAAACTGTCAAACGTACAATTTCAATTCTGGTACAGTAGTTGTATGCACTTATGCAGAACACAAGGAAAAATAATCTACTGTTTATATTGAAATACACAGGAAATAATGGTACCTATGTAATAAAAAACGTGGTTTTTAGATAATCGAGTTTAAAGTAAGAAAACAGCTGGAAAGCGAACATCTTTCGCCACAAACACCGTTCAACCATTTTATTTAGTAGCTGTACGAGCTTGTTAATCATTGCCAAAGTCATTTTTTCAATTTCGAGACTGTCGTCTTGCTTGCCTTGCTTTTGTGAGCTGTCGTGCATCTCTATATTCGCAATGTGTCGTCGATTGTGGTCAACTTCTTTCCGCAGATTGACTATATTTTGGCCAGGCTTCATCCTAATGATTTAAGAATTTGGCACGTACCATACTGCCATGATTAAACGAATAAACACCATCCAATGTGGCAATCCTGAAGCCTAAACAAAGAGAGCAAATACTCTGCGTCGCCATTCCTGTTCACACTTTGCACGTACAGTTTCCTCGTACAATTCTGTCTAATTGCATCACAAATACTATTCATGTCCATTAGAGCATATCCGTTGTCTCCCTGCAGGCGTTTCGTCTAGAAGGACGCTGAAAAGGATGAGAGATTCGTCGATGAAGAGCTTGCTGGTTCAGCGTTCGGCACCTCAGTACGTCGCCGGCATTTATTCGCATTTACAAGAGAACTGTAATGGTTGCCGCGAAATTTTCACTTGCTGAAGACCTTTTTTACCCTCAGCATCTCAACTTAACGACAGGCGTGACAGACACAAGGTGTAATGAAGCTTGGAGCTGAAAATGTTCGAACAGACGCGCTCCGAATAAAAAGCGCGGATAGAAAGGCGCACAGTTGTTATCCGACATTTTTATATATATATACAGCTGACTTCAGATAGACATTTTCATTTTCGTACAGGAAATTGTTTTTAGAAAAATGGACCGTAATCGCGGAGCGCATTCGAGGGGCTTATCATGTAGTGCGTGTTCACTCACTATTTGCTTTTGGAAAAGCTGGTTTTCAGCTACAAAAAATTCACCGACGATTGCGATACTGCCTAATGCGAATTCTGAGCGCAGCTTCGTGTCGGGGCAACGCCAACTGTGAAGTTTTGGCTTTCCGCAGTCGTAGCAATGTAACATTCGTTACATGTTGCCACAGGAACTGCCAGCGCTCGAGTGCTACACGTTCGCTCTCTTTCGTCCTCGTTCGCTCTATCGGTTACGCCGACGCCAACGGCGACGCCGCTCAACGCAGGAACGGGAGCCCGAGAGCTGCGCTCTAAAAAGACTTTTTAAGAAAAACACGAACGTGGAAAACATGCACATAGGGATACACTTCCCAAATCGCTCAAAAAAAAGATTTTTTTTTTCAATTTTGCCTTACCCTGTGCCCTTAATATAGCACTGGTCGCGCGACCAAGTTTGTCGCTCGGCGAATGGTCGCAAACGGTCGTAAATGGCCGCTCTGGTCGCACAGCGACTGTCTTGGCTCAGTCGCTCGCTGCTTGATTTTTCAGTCGCGCGACTGCAGTCGCAAACCTCTGAACCAATCACGTGCGCAGGAACAGGACGTCACCTTATCTTGCCGGACAATAGCAATGCGAGCAGACGTGAATTCGAGCAGACGAGCAGACGTGAACTTATGGCCGTGTTTCCACGGCCATAAATTGCACGCAGTTGTGTACGGACGCGTCCAGTCGCTTTTTGGTCGCCAGTCGCGAACGGTCGCGCGACCGGTGATGGTCGCAGGTGTGAATGGGCCTAGTATACACGCGTGGCTCGCCCTGCACAGCTTGCGCAAACCGCGGAAGAGGCCAGATGAAACGTCCGCCCACGTTCGGCCTGCGCTCCTCGTGTCAGTTATTCAGACGTGGCCCACGCGAACCCATTGCGGTCAAACTGCTGCGAGTGCCGGCAACGGAGGCGGCGTCAAACGAGGCACTCTCGGAAAGGAAGCAAGCATGGTCGAACCGGTGTAAAAGAAAAACCTCGTGAAAGGTGGAAAAATAAATAATGAAAGAAAACCCCCGCAAAAGGTGGAAAAATAGAAGAAAGAACCGGAGAGCAGGTACAAATGGTTGCGTGTACTGGCTGGTTGCGTGTTCGCGTAAAGAAAGCGTGCGTACGCCGGCGCCGCCGAGACTTTCCTGCGTGCGCGTTGCGCGATAATAAAATCAAAGCACGTGTTGGAGCTCACTCGAGAAACAAACGTATATATGTGGAACTGCCAGGTTATCTACATACGACGCGGTCGTATAGTTCTCGGTAAACATACCGTAACGTGATCTTCCGGGAGCATCGCACGTTCGTGCGGCCTCGCCGAGCGCGTAGCATTTATACACCAGACTACAGAGATGAGAATCGATCTGTTCTGTATAGCTGCATGTGTACGCGTTTATAGCCTTTATATCTGTTATACCCACTGTTCTTAATCGCGTCGTCTTTGCTCCTCCCTTACAATGAGATACGCAGAGCAAGCGTGCCGCGGCTGTGTGTACTGCTGACCTATACTATACGAGCAAGTATACATGGCAAGAAGTGACTCGGTCGTATAGTCGCACCCGGACGATCTGTGCCGTCGCACGAGTTGCAGGCAACTAAGGAGGAGGTTGTTATCATTCCCTGTATGGGTGCAGGACACTTTCCGCAGCGCTGTCCGAAGACAAGGATGGTTGCTGGTCACGCTTTTGTGTATGCTTGCGTGACGCGATAGTACGCCCTAAGAAAAGGGCCCGGGCGCTCGCCAACGATCGTTCTATTGGCCGGGTCAGCGTTCTGTACTACATACATACGCGACCGCTGTCCGTGGTGCAGAATCGTCGGGCCTACTTTTATATCCAGACTGCGCAGGGTATCCCCGGGTAGCCGATCGTTCTCGTTTCGACGTTTGTACATACGTGCGTACAACGTTATTCAATTGCTTCCAAGCCAGTATGATTGAGAGATGGAGAAAGAGATCCGCCGTAGCTGTGGAAGGCGATTACAACGAAATGAAGGCTCGACAATGCATGCGACCTGAACTTTCTGGTTTGTTCGGCTCGATTCGGCTCTGATACGGCCCGCGGTTATCGCTCATCGGGACCGACGCTCCGCGAAAGACGCCGCAGTAGTCCGGAGCAGCGCCAAGCTATCCTCCACGTACGCAGTACTTACCGTTTCTTACAGTCCCAATAACTGTAAGCACTGCAGGATTCGTGAATCTGCGGCTATGTCCGTCTTATAACAGAGTGACTACTCGATCGTGCGGCAAACGGAAGTGGTTTTCGTGAGAGCGTGCACATCTCGTTTTCGAGCCCCCGGCCTTGTTCCAAGCACGACACAAGGATAGGTTTTCTCTAGCTGGCAAAGTTCGGGTCCGCGCGCAGCATCTCTCGTTCCCATCTCCGAGCGAAAGCCGCTCCCCGAAAGATCGCCGCCGCGGTCGCTAATGTTTCCCCAGCGTCCTCCCTGGCTTTTGTGTTTGCGCGGAGATAGATACAAGAGCGTGGTAGCCCCGATGTTTCCTTGTCACGCAGCCGGCGAGATTTCGTTTCTTTTTTCTTTCTTTTATTCACACTCAGCGCGGTACCTCGGTCCGTTTGTTGCGCATTCGTGTACCGGCCGCGTCAGAAAAAAACTTGGGGCGGAAAGTCGCCCCTCCCAGGCGCCTCGGTGATAACGCGAGTTTTCTCTCGTCAGCGAGTCGACGTCGTGCTGCTCGTGAATGATCGTTGTTCGCAGCCGAACCCTTTGGAGCCCAGTGCTGCGCGTGCACAGTGTCTCCTGAAAGGAGCCAGAAATGGCTACCCCTTTTCTGAAGCCGTTTCTTCATCTCTCACGAAAGAAAAAAATAATGTCATCGCAACATTCGCATGTCATCGCTGCAGCGATGTTTTACCTGCATGTATACATACATCGCTGTAGCGATGCGTGAATATGCAAGTATTCAGTGCACATTGTGCCTACCGTAGCATGATGACTGATGCTGCGACGACAACGTATTAATCGGGCACGAAGATTGCGAGCATGAAGATGTATATATAGCGATAACCTGCGTGGAGACATATCTGATTCTTGGTTAAATCCCTCATAATGGATACGTGAGCCTCATAGTGGGTAGGTGCAACGCCCCCCATAGACTGCGCATGAGCCACACATATATAGGAAATTGAGCAATCTATCAACTTTCACGGTTTATTCCTGGCTTTGGTCCCGTTGTGGGTTGTGCATTTTCACTTGGGACCAACCAACCAAGCTTTTTCCACCTAGGTGTCTTTTTTTTCTTGTTTGTTTGTTTTCAATCCTAAAGTAGACATAAGTTGCACAATCGTGGTGGTGACATATCTCTACGGCATATCGTATGGGAGGCCACACTGAAAGCTGGCAGAACGGTGCCACTGTAGTACAATATGAAGGAAGAATGATCCAGATGCGATGACGCGCACTTAGTGTGTTGTTCACAGCTCTTCACGCGAGTCGGATGCATCGTTCATGCCCTACACTTCCGCAACATGTAGTTCAAGAAGTAACTTGCGGCTTTCTTTAAGTTTCTGTTTTTGGAATTACGCAGATTCGCTGTCGCCGGAAGAGAAACATGCCACCGGAAGAAACGCGAATTGGCACTGACACCGAAACGGCGTTACAAATCTTTCCGCAACATTCTTTCGTAACGTGTCTTTTAAGCGAGACGGGTGGACGCAGAGCAACATGGAGCGTGTACAACGCGATATGGTCGACGGTTATACAACCGCGCAAATAACAGGACGAGAACAGTGCGCACCTAATTTAAATTTGCACCGCGAGAAGCTCACGCTCCGCATGGTGTTAAACACGGCCGCTTTAACGAATTTCTGGCGTTTCTTCCGGCGATGGTTGCAATCCGTTTCTATCCTATGTGTACCGTGCGACTGTCATAATCAAGGCTGGTGGCGTTTCATGTCGTTTTGTAACACGCATTCTGCAGCTACGGTTGCATTCCCCTTAGGAACTGTGTCCTGCGCCGGAAATGCTACACGTCGGAAATAATTCACTCCATTTCCGCAAGAACTTCCGCGCTCCAATCCGTCGCCTCGCCTTTTGCGGTGCGTGGAAAGGTGCCCTGAGGGGGCGCACTTCCTAACTCGAAGCGGCTAATACAGGACGATGGCACCCAATGGATGGCAGCAGCGCCACGCGCATCGGGGCCTCCTGCCGATTCACAGTACGGTGCAGCACTGTGCCACCTGGATCGCGTCAAATAACCAGGAAGGCGAGTGTGAACACTCTCAAATCGCGTTGCTCAGTGACGTGAAAGCGCTTCGCTGAGTGCCCAAATGAATGCGCTGTAAAGTCGGTTGGTCTGTAGGGTCAAGGTACGCCATTTCGTTGTGCGATTCGTAGCTTCCACCGGGCTGCTGGAGATAATTAGATGGAGATAAAACGCAGATTTTCACTGTGCAGACCGTCTCATTCGTGGCAGTCTCGATGTCTGGAACTGAGACGGACATATATGCTCAGAATCGCAGTATACTGTCACATCCTGCGAATCAGCGGGCAAGCCCAGCTAGCACACCTCGCATCGGGTGCGGTGCACGGTTTTAAGCCGAGCGGGCACCCATTCCCCGCGGCGTCGCGCTGTCGCCGTCGTCGTAGCCCTCTCTCTAGTTCAGCGCCCTCCCCGCGTGTTCGGACCGGCTCTGCCGCCGGACGGGCTTTTTCCTGCACGCCGGGCTAGCAAGGCGAGACGCGAAGTCGTAGGCGCCGTTACCTGTCTGCCTACCCCCGCGCGCGCGAGCGATAAGTGGGCATACCAGAATGCCGCCGCCCCGCGATGCAGCTTTCGCTGCCTGCCATGGCTTCGCCGGGGACACCCACGCCGGCGTTCCAGCGGCGTGTCCACAGCCACCACTCCCGCGAGCCCGCTTATGGTGCTGCTGGTCAGGCCCCGCGGTGGTGCAGTTGTGGTTGTTTGGCGCCGCCGCCGCCGCCGCATGTGGCGTCCTTCGCATGCAATGCAGTCTCTCCTTCCGCGGCGACAGTCCTCCCCCAGAGCCCGCGTGTCGGGTCAAGGTTGTCGCGCTCGAATAGCGCATTGGTTCTGTTACGATCGATTTGTGTCAGCTGTGAACGCTCGGCCAGCGTTTATATGGTGCGAACACGTCTTTGTAAAGTCTGTTAAAAGCAAGGCAGGGAGGTCAGACACGTACAGGCGAAGTTCGTGCAAGGGACAACGGAAACGAACTTGAATACGGCACGCCGACGCATAACGTGATGGTGTCAGCGGCAACGTATACCCTACAACAAAACCGTTTCACGTTGTGCCCGGTACATTGTTTTTGCGTGCCACAAATGCTGTATCTGACGCTCTGGGAATGACCTTTGTCGCCGGTTCTCTTCCTGACCCGAGTTAGAGGATCTTGCGTGTCCGTATCCTAATAAAGTTTCAGGAGACGCTTACCTCACGCACTTATTCAGTTTTACCCTTCCAGGGTTCTCCGAGCGTTCTTTTTCTCATGATCATTCTTTCTTTCTTGTTATTCAAGAAAAGACGTTGGGAATAGCTACGTGGGAAAGCGCATATATATGTATTAACGTTCTTTGTACAGAGGACGAGTATGCATTAATTGCGCTCTTCTGTTTAGCGTATTACGCAGTGTAACATGTTAACTAGGGACTGTCAGAGTTAAAGAAAATGAGTTGAAGGGGAACAACACAGTAAGCAGGAAGTACTGGTCCAGTGAGATGCTTTAGGGATGCGCGCTCTGAGAGCACCGCCACCTGGGTGAAGCGAAGCAGAACTACGCGGGAAAAACAAACCTATGACGCAACAGGAAGGATGGTGGTCTTCCCCGCCACCTCCCCTCTCCTAAGAAGAGCGGCACGGGCGTGCGCGGCAACAGCTCTTTTACGGCGTCCCCGCTCATAAATTGTGTCGGTGGCGCTTATCGGCGCGCTGCTAGTGGTCCGTCTATCTGTCCACGCTTGCAGATGCCAATCGCGCGGAATGTTGCGACCGCGACAGGCATTACACGGCTTCGGCGGCGGGCGCTCTTTGCACGTCGAGCGTGCCCCGACTGTCGAAATGGCCGGGGCCCTTCTTCCTGCCTCCCGCCAGAGTGTCGCCGGTGGTGACGACGATGTCGTCGTCATGTGTGTGTGTGTGTGTGTGTGTGTGTGTGTGTGTGTGTGTGTGTGTGTGTGTGTGTGTGTGCGTGCGTGCGTGCGTGCGTGCGTGTGTGTGTGTGTGTGTGTGTGTGTGTGTGTGTGTGTGTGTGTGTGTGTGTGCGTGTGTGCGTGCGTGCGTGCGTGTGCGCCATTTTACTACACATCGTGGCTCGCCGGTTTGGCTCTGGGGAGGCTGCATGTCGGTTATTATGCGGCGGATGAGGGCACGCCCACCACCTGTATTTATACTAAGAACGCTAACGGAATGCACCAGAGAATGTTGGCGCCGTATTTGTACCTTGTCTTCTCTCGTGTACATGTTTTCCATTCGACTATATTCTAAACCTCAGCCCTGTTCTCATCTCAATAATCTCAGTACTTTTTCTCGTATGATTACACGCTCTAAAACAGAGACGCTGGATCCTGCGCTCTCGGCTGCAAGAACCAGCAGGCTAAAAGCTTGCCGTAACCAGGGCAGCCCTTGCTCGGATGTAACTATGATCTCCAGGAGCCGTGCCTTTCATGTGCTTTCCTGGATGACCCTACCCCACCCCGGAACAACTACACCCCATCTTCCACATCTATTCGCCCCTGTTCCCTCTGCAGTGCTGTTGATCGTGTTCTCCCAAAAATACATTACCTTGCCTCATGTGTACCCACGGTTGGCGCTTCTGTCATGTAGTTCCGCATTCCGGACGAAGGTGTGGAACTATGGACGTGCGTCTAAAGCCAAAAGGCCGTGAATACGGAAAATCTGAGGCCCATATCACTGACCTCGTGCACGGGCAAGCTTATGGAGACGATGGTACGGGATCGCCTCTCTCCATACCTGGAGAGCAAGGGCTTCTTTGCAGACACCATGTTTGGGTTTCGCCCACATATGTCTGCACAGGACGTCCTTCTCCAGCTGCACAGGGCCGTCATACAACCCACAACTATGCAACACAATGACAAAGCCATCCTCGCCCTTGATCTGAAGGGCGCTTTCGACAATGTTAAACACGGTAGCATCCTGGCCAACTTGAGTTCCACCGACTGCGGGGCTAGGACCTTTGCATATATAAGAGATTTCCTCTCTAAACGCCAGGCCCTTCTTCGGATCGAGGACGAGGAATATGGCCCGTACATTATGGGAACACGGGGTACCCCTCAGGGAGCTGTGTTATCACCGCTCCTGTTCAACATTGCTATGATGCGCCTTCCAAATAAATTGGCCCAGGTGAAAGGCATTCAACACGCAGTATATGCCGATGACATTACAATATGGACCACCGAAGGGAGCATTGGGGAAATGCAGGAACGCCTTCAGCGGGCCGCATCCATAGTCGAGGCGTATGCCAACGATTGTGGACTCCAATGTGCTCCAACCAAATCAGAGCTTCTGCATGTTAGAGCGCAGCCAACCGATAAATCAGCCATACACATCTCTCTGTCTGGGGTTCCCATCAGAGAGGTGGAGGAGCTTCGGATTCTCGGCCTGTTCATTCACCACAGACTCAGACCGGACTCCACAATTGCGAAACTCCGGATAGTAGGCGAACAGGTAGGGCGCATGATCCACCGCGTTTCCAACAAGCGGGGCGGTCTGCGGGGCAGGGACGCGCTTCGGCTCGCCCATGCCTTCGTGACTAGCCGGATACTCTACGCCGTCCCATACCTTCGCACTAACAAGCACGAAGACGACAGAATAGATGCCATCATTCGCAAGGCGACTAAGCGAGCTCTGGATCTCCCTGTGGCCACCTCCAACGCCAAACTCAGAGCTTTAGGCGTGCTCAACTCCTACCAGGAGTTGCGGGAGGCCCACCTTGTCAATCAATACACGCGGCTCGTGCAGACGGCTCCCGGGCGCCGCCTGCTAAACCGATTACAGATCCAACACGTTTGCCCTGCAGAGGAGGCGGAGCGTATTCCAAAACTGTGGCGCCATATGCTCTCGGTCTCTCCGCTCCCCAGTAACATGGATACGCACACGCACGAAAGCAGACGACAAGCGCGGGCTCGGACGCTTGAAAGACAACACGGCTCTCGACCTGGTGTATTCTACGTGGACATAGCAGGGCCTTCGCCCAAGGGATTTTACACGGCCTCTGTAATTCACCAGGAAAAACACGTCAATGGGCTCTCCTTCCGAGCACAAAATTCAGAGCGAGCTGAGGAAGTAGCGATAGCGCTTGCTGCCGCGGATCCCAATTCGAAAGTCATCATCACGGACTCCCGTAAAGCATGTGCTCACTACTTGGCAGGGGAGATATCCCCCTTAGCCGGCCAAATTCTAAAACGGGCTGCCATTGATCCGACCCCGAAACGCATTATATGGGCTCCTGGCCATCAGGGCTTACGAGGTAATGAGGCCGCTGACGCGGCCGCCCGAGCGCTTACCCACCGGGCTCCTCACCTTGGCTCTTATGACTCAGAGGCCAATACACCGCTTCTGCGGTTCAAAGAAATTCTCTCATATTATCGCGACATTCACCGCCTTTTCCCGGCTCCTGCAAAGGGGCTGAGTAAGGCGGATGAGCGAACTCTAAGGCGCCTGCAGACAGGTACTCTACTCTGCCCTGCAATATTAAAGCACTACGATCCAAACACGGATGGGCGGTGCCCACACTGTGGGGAGACCTGCGATATCTTCCACATGGTGTGGGCATGTACTAAAAATCCCGACCTGCCCCCTTCCCCTACCCCTTCACGAGAGGCATGGGAGACTGCCTCCTCAACTGCTCCTCACTGGAGTCGCAACGGGCTCTGGTGCGACGGGCGCGAGACGGGGCCTCGTCATGCGGTGTCCCGGACTAGGGACGCCGACCATGTACCGGGGTCATGCTTTGGCCCCCAAACTCTCTTTTTTTCTTTTATAATAAATGTTTTTTCATCATCATCATCATCTAAAGCCAATCCGCTCTTCGAGTCCATATGTGGAACTATGTGTATCGTACTTTGCGTACACGTGTGTGCCTAAAGCACATTCGTAACGAAGAAAATCGTCGAAAGGCCGTTTGAATAGTAGGACTCACGCAAATGGTACACGGGAGCTTCGCTCGCATACTAAAAGCCGCGTTTAGCGACAATGGATTGCCTTTTAGAAGCACGGGTAGAGCGTGTACGAATTGTCTTTGTGCGTTGCACACAAATTCTAAAAATATACAAAAAAAATAAGCCTGAACGTGTAGCAGTAAGATTTTAAAAAAGAAAACGACAGAATGCAGTGCGCGCTCTCGCTTTCGTTGTGTAATCCGCGCCCGCCACCATTGCGCCGAAAAGTTCGCTGCCATCTCTTTCTCCTTTTTTTCTACTTCCTTTTTTTCTGGTTGCACCGGGCGCCACCGCCAAAAAGTCGCCTCCTCGTGCCGCCCCGCCGCCGTGTCCCGTCTCTCTACAACCGTTCTATGTCGCTTTGCTTTACCGCCGCAGATTGTATCTGTGCCCCAATCTGTGCGTCTCTTTAGGGCAGCCCCGAGAACAGCCTGTCATCCTCGAGACCGCTCTTCCCCTCCACCTTGGTTGCCAGATAACGCCTCTCTTCCCACCACGCTAGTACCGGGCGCGACCGACAGTCGGCGCCAGGCGGGCCCCGTGCTCTCCAATGGTAGATGGCTACTTTTTGTGCTGCGTTTCTTTTCCGCTCAGCTGGAGCTGACAACACTGATGAGCTCTCTCTCAGTGGATGGGCGAGGCCCTTACGACACGAATGCGCGTACATACACAGCCCTTGCGTAATGACGAAGGCGCGCAGGCGTGAAGTTTGGACCGACGAGCGGGGTCGGTGCAACGAACGATGACCGCACCCGCGAAAAACGTGATCAAGGCACGCGTGAACTCGGGAGCGAATAGGAAGGAGGAGGAAAAGCACTCGATCACAAGGTGGCGCGACGAGATATCTGACATTATAGCGAACGCATTGGGCCATTCCTTGTTTGATAATTGCGACGACCTGCTTGCAGTTGATGCTGCGTGAGAGTATAAAAGCTTGGGGTGCCGGACCTTGGAGTGTGAATTCGATCGGAGGTTTTCCGCACTTTCGCATAAGTTGCACTTGAAAGACGTCGGGCTGGTTGAATAATTTATTAGGAGCACCTTCACTACCGAATGCTGGCAATCAGTCATGTATACTTCTATCGGGTGTTGAACGCTATTAGTCAATCGTCTCTCTCTCTCTCTCTCTCACACACACACACACACACCAAAATGATGAAGGAACGGCAGGCGCTTGTCGTCCTCGTCTTCCGTTTGTTCGCGCTTTACCCTTAACCATCACGGAGTACTGACCAGCACAAACCATCCCCTTCCTTAACATTCGGAAATTCAATCGAACTGTCAAGCAGATTTGCAGCAATTCTTGTCACATCAAGCTCCAGCTTATTATGGCATGTAACTCGATACATCTGTTGCCAAGAAACACAAATGATGACTTACCTTTATGAGGAGTCCATAAATCACAGCGCACCACACGTAACACGCACGGAATGCACCGTGAGACACTTGTCTATGAGCAGGTCTAGGAATCGCGATGACGACGTCTTCAAAGACAGAAAGTTAGGAGCGCTTTCTGTGAAACTTCTCGCAAGAGTTCGCGCTGGTCTCTGAGGCACTAGCGAGACAAATTTGTACCCTCTCGAGAACACGTCACTTCCCGTGTGCTTGATATTCTTCTTTTCGATAAGAACGTTACCTCGATGACTTTCTTAAAGCGCGCCTGCGGCACACGTGCTCACTGTTGCTATGAAGACATGCTCAGGACCGCCGAATACACGCTGAAGTACGCTTACCGGCTCGGCGCCAACCTTACCCAGAAAACTCCTACACGAGTTTCTACGAATGTCAGTGAGCTTTGGACATGCTTGTCGTTTACCGCGCGGGAAAAGAAGGGGGCTTTTGTCCCGTAGTAACAACCATTCCGTGATTTTGTTGATGACTTGTCGTGCACTGTTCATGTCCTCGCGTAATGGTCTGTGGGATTTAGAACCAAGATACGCGAGGCGAAAGCCAGGTGGACGGTATACGCGGCCTGGGCCCGACGGGGTCGGTCAGTCGCCGCGCTCTTGGGGTACTGCCTGGTACGGCTCATGCACTTGCCGCCAGGACATGAAAGGAACCTGTAGTATTGTACAGTGATATTATACACCAATCCGTGGAAATGTCGCAAAGCGAACTGAGAAAGCGCGAGAGTCAACCTGACAAATCTGTGTAAATAATGCGCTTGCATGTTTGACTTTTCCGGCTAACGCACTTTGTGACTAGTTTTAACGGAAACATGACCTGACGGGGATGAACCGAAAACAAAGCTAACGTATAGGCAAAGGCGGCCCCTAAACTGACTGTCGAAAGCTTGACAGTGCCTCTTTGAGTCGCGTAAAGAATGCATTTATCAGTGGGTTGAACTTTGGAGCTCCTTACGTATATTTAATTGACTTGTCTGCTCTTATCTAGAAGATCGATCAGCTGCTCTAATCACCTGGCACTGCGTAATCGATTCGAATGCGTATATCCCTCGAAGCGTGTTTATTCTTCACCTCTGATGCTTTCCCGCCGGTGGAACTCTACCGACTACCGCTTTCGCAATTAAGCGCCCTATAAACGGCCCGCGCAATCACGTGCTATGTAAAGAAACACCGCGGGACACATCTCATCAGGCCCTAAACTGCCCGCTTCGTTTTCCTTCATCGTCGTGCGCTGACGTGCGCAGCGACTTACGAAACTGAGCAGGAAAACAAAAGAACGCCACGCACACATAAGACTAAAGCCGTCAGCGCTGAGTATGAGTAAGAAAAGGTACAAGTTTCCCGCGCGCTTTTTCCTCGGGAGTGCAACTTGCCACAGCTCCGAATCACTCGTGTTCATCGCGCTCGCGTTAAGTGGCCCGCGCGCGCTTCCCCAGTAGTACCGCTTAGAGAATGAAGGGTTTCGGAGCGAGTTTTGTATGGCCACACACAAACGAAAGTTGTACACACATCTGTACCGCATAACGTGGGTTCGATAGGCTTGGTTGCTTGCTGAGAGTGCGATTAACTTGTTTGTTTGTTTTGTTTATTTACGCCCGTGCAGTGGGCCACCACAGGCGGCGTGGTCTGCGCGGGTAATCGTATATCAGACGCTGCTTGCAGCGAGTGTACGGCGGGCTTTGCGTTGGTTGCATTGCTCACAACGATCATACCATAAAGGTAGAAGCTGGCGACCTCGTCAGGGGGTATAACTCCGAGGAGGGAGCGGCCTTGGCTTCCACTTCGTGCCCTCCGCGGCCGCTGCACGTATGCTACGTTGAACGCGTGCGCGGTTTAGTGTGTGCGTGCTTGTATGCAGCAGCTGAGATCCCGTGTTTGCTTAGCAGGCGCTCCTTGACGGGATATACCTTATGATTTCGATTTCCGTTAACGAGCCATTCGAGCTTTCTTTCTTTCTTTCTTTCTTTCTTTCTTTCTTTCTTTCTTTCTTTCTTTCTTTCTTTCTTTCTTTCTTTCTTTCTTTCTTTCTTTCTTTCTTTCTTTCTTTCTTTCTTTCTTTCTTTCTTTCTCCTGCCGCTTGCGCGCGCCTGGACGCACCTTGTTAGAAAGAAAAGTAGTTAGGAAATGAATGGTTAAGGCCTTACAGTCAGGAAATACCGAGGCTCAGTGGGGCACGGAAAGCATTAGGTCACGACGCTTCCACGCGGCTTGCGGTGTTTGTGGTTGTTCAGAGGATACACGTTATAGGTTCGGCAAAACAGGTTCGTTAGCGTATCGAGAGGCTAAATTTGTGTGCGTAGAATAACGCGTGCAACAGACGGTTTAAGAGCGAAGCATGAAGCATATAATATTGCCTGCACGACGCCACTTGCACTGCGTGCAACCGTATATTGGACGCAGATATCTGCGAAGGGGCTGTAAAGCTGGTTGCGGTGGGAAGGAGGCCGCGCTGTATAAATAAGCCGTTTACGCTCTGGTTAGTCTGTTAGTCATCTGGACTAGCGTGTTCATAACGGGTGTTTGTACCTTTACTGCGTATACCGTGCGCTCACATTTCGTCCTGTCTCCCGTGGAGCAATGAATGGCTATATCAGTGGTGGAAACGGGCGAATGCCACGACTGGTGTTCTACGCAGGAGGGTCTACAAAATGAGGCTTCACTGCCTGTAGCGACGGGCACCTATAAACTGCGGCCTCCTTGGACAATGTCCGCGTACGGTCCCTGCTTTGATACTGCGCTTCTGTGACGTCGTTGCGGGTGTGATACAGCGTGCTATGCGTTTTGGACATTGTCATGTATTCCACTTCTAGTATCATGCCAACTGAGCCTTCAGTTGGACTGACATTGCCAATCCGCCTCTTTCATTTTCTTGTGCTGCCCTCTGCCGTTTTGGTAGGGTTTTGATAGGGACCGGGACAGGCGGTATTGCTAGAACAAAAGCCTCCGAGATTGTTTCAAGACATTTCCTCTAGGGGAAGGGCGCATGCGCCGTGGTATCGTGAAAGAGGCGGATTATGGCGAGTCAGTTCTGCAGAAGTCCGCAAGGTGGAGGTATCATGAAAGGGCAAAAATTGTCGCCCGCCTATTCGTAAGGAATACAATGGAAGTCCGTACAGATTTACCATAAAGAATGCGTCATAGTTCATATGTTGAGCTCAGATATGGTAGTGAGTGCAACCGCCCCGGGAATGCGTTGGTCTCAGGTTCGAACTCCGGATCAGGAAGCCCTTTTAGCTAAATGAGAAGCTTTTCTTCCGGGTAATTCGTACGCATTTCCTTCGTATAACTTCCTAATACAAACGGGTGGGTGGTAATTTTTCACTTTAGTTGTCATGTTATCATTGAAACTTAGCTCTTCCTTTTTCTCGCTCGCTCGCTCAGTTTAAACCAAGAATTTGCAGGAAGCACCTTTATCCGTTTTACTCGGGCCGTGTTTAGTACAATCTTTCTATAGTGTCATCTGTACACATGGAGATAAAAGAGCCGTAGTGCCGCGGCTGACCCGACGTAAACGAGCGCGCACGCCGCGCGGCGTGCGCGTACGCACACACGCATAGAAGCCTTGGGCGTCGAAAGCTTCGTCATACTAGCCACACGCTGTCTCAAAGGGACAGGGTGCAGAGCCATATGGCAGGCGCGTGGCGACGACCGCGCGTGCGACAGGGCAGCGCCATCTTGAGATCGTCGCCGGGACCCCCCTCCTCTCCTTGAGCCGGGGCTGTGCTTCCGCTCCCGTGAATGGATGCCCGGTGGATGGGGACACCGCGTAGCGACTGCACGGTCCAGATGGCCCAAAGCTGTCGGCCCCCCGGCTGACGAGGTTTCTATATGACGCGGCTGCAGCATACTGGCAGAGGCACTGAGCATCGTTTCACGATACCGCGGGTCCGGGTACCGCATGGCACTCGTCAGGCGCGCATGGCGTGCGCCACACGTATCGGTAAAATCCCCGTCATAGCAAATCGGGCTCCGTACTGCATTCGGAAGAAATCGTTGAGGAAAAGAACGGCTTTGCTACTCGGTGTGTGTACGTGAATGAATGTGCGTGTGTGACCCGCCACGGAGGTCTTGTGGTTATGGTACTCAACTACTGACGCGAATGTCGAGGGATAGAATCCCGGCCGCGGCGACCGCATTTCGATGGAGGCGAAACGCTAGAGGCCCGTGTATTTAGATAGATACACGTTAAACAACATCAGATGGTCAAAATTTTCCGGAGCCGTCCACTACGGCGTCTCTCACAATGACATCGTGATTTTGGGACGCAACACCCCCAACATTTATTATTATTAATGTGCGTGTGTGAGCTTAAAACGCTATACATTGTAACCGTTAACAAGTTTGACAAGTTTGGAAAAAATCACTGATGTATTGACCGATTTGCTCACAGTTCAGGCGCGATGTTCAAAACTCGACAGTTTCGTCCTCCCGCTATGTAAGCATGTGTGATAGACAGGCCTACGGCACTTGCCATGGTCTTTGCGCCGCTTGCTTTCGTTTTCTTTTAGTGACCTGCATGCAGCGCAAGCTGTACACAAGAAATTACAAGGTTCTCGCAGTACAAGCTCCTTCGCCGCTATGGAGAACGTGCGCATATACTTTTGCAGTAGTTTCCCGCTATCTCTGTACAAACAAGATGAGCAACGCAAGCGAGTGCCAAAGCTTCACGATTTCCCCGTCTTCACCATTTTCCCGTGTTCTAGCCCGTAGCTCTTCTTCGCCTGAAGATCCTCGTGTCCATAAGAAAAGGGAAAAAAAAAAAAAAGAAAGAAAGAAGGAAAGGAAACAGGAAAGAAAGAACGAAAGGTTGTTCTGGGGCTTTAGATAAGTCGTTTTCGCCTCTGCCCCTAGGAGGCGGTTGTCACTCCTCTCGAAGCATGCATTCGATGTACGTTCGTCTTCCTCGCGCTGTGATAACACGCAAACGCACTTAAACAAAGAATCAAACAGAGCCAAGCAAAGACTAGCGAAGACGAAGCCATTCGCTCTGCCGCCACGAGCATCGCAGCAGCCTCCTCCGATCCACTGTTTGTTTTTCCTGGGCCACTCGAATGGAAGGGAGGACTCTCGTTGTCGGTGAAACGCGCGCCCCGTGCTCCGCGCGCGCGCGTTGCTTCGGTTGGCAGCGGGCCTCGTTTATTTTGTTTGGCCACGGTGGAGCCGGCCAGTGCCCCGCACCGAACTGCGGGCAAGCGCCAGCTGCGGCTCCTGGTGGCCCCAGCGTTGGGCTTTACTGTCCATGGAGGCAGAGCGCACCGTGAAAAACGGTTCTGCAGAAATCGACAGCCGCGCTCTCTCTTTGGGACATCAGGGCCGACAAGATGAGAAAGCGAGGTTGGGGAGCAAACGAGAGAAGAGCAGCCCGCCGGTATGGTTGCGAGACGGAAAAGGAAACCAGTGGTGGGCTTGTGGATGGTCATTTGGGCAGTGACATGATCTCTGGTGAACAAAGCTTATGCACTACAGGTAACAGACGTGGCGCCGCGGAGGCCACTTGTCACGTCTCGTTGCGAAAGGTTTGCAGATCACCAAACTGGACTTACTGCGTGCCGCCTGTGTGGGTGGAGTCAGGTAATGCTGGCTGATACGTGCTACACTGCAGCTATCACTCAGGACCTGGAGTAGTATGTCAATCGATGGAGCCAGGTCTATGTCAGCAGTCTATCATTAACGTCTGTATCTTTCTTTCTCTTTCTGTTTCATGTGGAAAATCATGTAACACACCCCCTCCTATTCTGTATCGATCTAGGAAGTTGTTTAATTCGCTTTGAATGTGTGTGGGTCGTAATCCGCTCATGAAAAATACATAACCTGAAAGAGGAGCAACGGTATGCGCCGTGTAGTTTGACGGCGTCGCGATTTGTGTCTCGCCGCGAGCGGCCACGTCTGTATAAATGTGCCTTTAGAAACCGTTTGCGCACTTAAGACCGGCGGGTTATATATATAATAACGCCCAAAGTGTGTTCGCGCTCTCTTCTAACCCGATAGCGGTAGCTGGCGAGCACGTTTTGCGCATCCCAGCCAATGCATAAGTGTCCACGCCGCATATCTATATGGTTCTCTCAAATGGAAGGCACACATGAGAATGGAACAGAAGAGAGAGAGAGATAGCGGGCGCTCTTGCTTCACAGCCGCATTTGTGTGTGCCGATCGAGTCTTCCGTTACGTCTCTTTCAGGATAGCTATGGAAGAAAGCGGTCAAGAGGGCAAGGTCGATTTGATCGGTAAGTATCGGCAACGACAACAACAGATACGGTCGCGATGCGCACGAATGTTTTACGCCATCATCCCCCGCACTATATAGTGTACTCCGCCCCCATCCACGGACGAGCACGCGGGGCACGGAATATCTGCCACGGCAGGAGCCATAAGAGGGCTTGCGTGGAGAGCACGTGCGCCTTCGCCTTATCTGTATTCGTGACCCCCGACATTATCTGTCGGCCCGGCGTCCATGGAGGGGAACCACTCCGTGCGCTGCAGACGAGTGCCGCCGTTTACCGTTTGCTTCGCATGCGTCGTAGCGCACCTCGAAGCCCGTATACGGTTCTTGATGTCAGCGGCGCATACTAAAACGGGCGCGGCGGCGGCGGCTCATATCTGTTCTATGCCTCCCGATAGCCTCTGTATGTGCACCTTATACTGAATGTCGTT
This sequence comes from Rhipicephalus sanguineus, assembly GCF_013339695.2. Classification (NCBI taxonomy): domain Eukaryota; kingdom Metazoa; phylum Arthropoda; class Arachnida; order Ixodida; family Ixodidae; genus Rhipicephalus; species Rhipicephalus sanguineus. Next base: position 80,724,174 of record NC_051180.1, read on the forward strand.
CGGTGATGTTGAACTCAAAGTGGCACCTGCCGCGTTGTTGCGCTGCTAGGCACGAGGGCGCGAGTTCAATTTCCGGCCTCGACGAGAAGTCGATGGGCAGGAAATGCAAAAACGCCCGCGCACCTATGGGGTTAGGTGCAGTTCAAGGAGCTCCATTTGGTGAAAATTAATTTAGGCTCTCTCATTGTACGACGTGCCTCACAATGATATCGTGGCCTTGGCACGTAAAAATCTAGAAATGCAAAAAAAAAAAGTTTACGCGGGCAGATGGAACCTTGCCGTTGTGATCAGCACGTGGCGATGTGCTAGTAAAGCTCGAAACGACAGCTATGCGTGGACCGGCCTTCCAACTCGCCTGTTACGTGGGCGTGCGCATATACAGTAGTCGGTCGTATATATGATAGGACAGCGTTTACCTTCCCACCTTCCCGCACCTAAAAATCTGTGTAGTGTTCGAGAAGTTGTTTAATAAGATAACCGCACTTAAACGATACCACAAGTTTAGTGAAAGCTCAGTGATCGGGCGTTGTACGCACGCGTAATGTCTCGGATTTAATAATGTACATAAGTTCCGCACCGCATATCTCGCATATATGTAGTGTACCTGGGCTTGCAAAAAAAAAAAAAAAAATAGATAGCGATAGAGCGCACGCTCTTGCTTCGCAGCTGCGCCTGTGTGCCGAGTTTTCCGTTGCGTCTTTTGCAGGATAACCGTGCAAGAAATCTGTCAAAGGGGAAAGGTATAATACAATAACAGCACATCATGTCTGTAAAGACGGCCATTTAGGGCAGTTGCCATTTAACGCGAAGTCGTGTGTGTGTGTGTGCCCCGCCTCGAGTCTTCACGCCGAAAGCCTTCAAAACAATTTCGCTGACCTTCTCCATTTTATATCATTCATCGCAACCATGGAAATCTAAACACGCCGGGTGGGTGCAACGTAATTTGTTAAGGCGTGTATACAAAGGAACGCCTTTGTTAAGCTTGCTAAGGACGCGCCAAAAGGACGATTTCACATTCAGCGAATGCTCCTGCAACACTGCCAAGTACCAGCGATTGGCACAGTCGAACGATAACACTCGCTCGCTTTGACTCCGCGGCCCGCGTCGGCGTTGGACAAACGCGAATACCCGTTTCAAAACCCGCACCGGTCGAGGCACGGTAGGGGCCGCGCGAAGATATTCCGTCGGCGCTCGGCAAATATCCCCAGGGTGGAGGAAGCGTTTCTCTAAACGACCTAAATGTTTCCCAATAGGAGCGGGTGTAAATTTACTCCCGTAACGGAAAGAAAAAGACACCGCCGTGCAGATAAGGAACGGTATATTACTCGTCGCCCGTCGTATAAAACGGAACGAGTGAGACGAACGCGCGGATCAAACAAGAGTGGAGAAAAAAAAAATCTATCCGGAATGCTTGCGGTGTTTAAGCTATACACGAAGCCGGATAGATTCGACTTTACGGCTTTCTCGCCTTTTCGTGCGGTACTAGATAGTTCGGGAGAAAATAAATAAATAAAAAAAGAGCACGGACGTAATCGCTCCGCGACAGTGTCGTCGGAGCCGCGGGCATAACTGTTATATAGCTTTATCCGGCCTGCCCACGTCATGTTTGTGTACATGCCTGCAGGCTCGTGCAAAATGCGGCCTATCTGATCACGCGTACAGATCCTCCTCCTTCTCGTTGTTTTTATGTGGCCCGAGTTTGTGTATTGTGTAACTCTAGGGAGTTTGCTGTGCGTGCCGTATCATTTGCCATGCTTTTTATCAGCGTGGCGCATGTGTTGTCTTCCTCTGCGGCCTGTGTATTCGTTGCGCTTTTCTTATGTACCAAGAACAACAACGCTATAACAAGGCCAACAAACTCGTACCAACAAGGCCGAGTTTGCACTCCTCCATTTTCATGAGCCTCCTTCTATGTTAATAGTTGTTCTCTCTCTCGCTCTCTCTTTCTCCATTGGCCGAATAGCAAACTGAAACAAGCACGTCCTTACTACATGCAAGTCGCAACCTATATAGTGCAGTTTGCTGCTGGGAACCATGGGTCCTTTTATTTCGTTTTTGTTTTGCTGTATACCATAAGGGCAAGTATAGGGAAATAGCAAAGGAGGTTTTAAAATCCGGGCCTGTAAAGCAAATGCGTTCGTTCGGGACGTAAGGGAAAACTCAAGTCGCGGGCAAGGAGAGGACTGTACCAACTGCTTCTACAGGCATTTGAATTACTGCTTCGGGACAGTTGGGTAAATCATGCAGAGACACAGGCGTGCCGATCACTTCATATTCCTTAAAAAACCGCGGAGTCATGTAGCTGCTTGCGATATTACGTGCTGGAAAAATTGATGCGAAGGCGTCGTGAGTGACAAAAACGTAGGAAAAAAGTGTTCTGCGCAGTGACAGACAGCTGCAATAGCAATCGAGAGAGAGCGAGAGAGAGAGAAGGGGGGGAACTATGTTCGGCAACCGTTGCGGAAACACGGCTTAGCGCCTCAGACCCCTTCCCTCTCTCCTTTCTCTCTCTTCTTATCTTTCAAGAACCTCATGCTCTGCTTAGTGTAGAGCAGCGCACCAAATATTTCCTTCTGGTTAATCTCCCTGCATTTTCAACTCTCAATCCTCTGTTTCCCTATCACTAGACGGATGCTTTGCGAAGACAAGAGATCAGCCCTGTCGCTTACATCCTTCCTGGCCCTGGGTAACTCACCTTGGAGTCGCTGGGCACAATACACCAGCGTTGCGTGGATTCATTTAGTTCGCCTATTGAGCATCGGAAACCGAACGCGTAATGATGGACTTTCGTCTCCGATAGCGCCGCTTCTCCAAATCGCAGCACAGGCCGGTCTCTTTGTCTGACTGCCAACGAGCTGCACGCATCGCGCTCACGCGCGTCCTCGCGTTTTAGCGAGCGCTTATAAAAAGAGAGAACAAGCGGGCGCCATTCACCGTCTTGCTGCGTTGAGAGACCGGCAGACCCAGGGACAGCGGAAGCTGGCGTCGTTGAAAACAAAAACGAAGAAGGACGCTCCTCTTTTTGAATTCTTTTTTTGTTTGTTGCGCGCACTTTCCCCGCCTTGCAACTTGCACGGACTGCATTTTATGAATTCTCTTCTCTACTTCGTATACTCTCGTTTATTTTGACATTCGTCCCGAATTTGCGCCCCGGCTTCCGGAGGAGACGTGGCTCCAATCTGGCGGCTGGCTGCAGATCAAGTCCTCACCCGGGGTGCTTGGCTCTGGTTGCGAGCTCGGTGCGGGAAGTTTGCGCGCCTGCGGCACGATTGTCTTCAAGGTCGGGGCTTCTTCTGGATCCTCACCTGATGCATACCAGGCGTTTCGTTTTATACGGAACAATTACAAAAAAAAAAGCAGTGTTTACAGGCCCCTGCGAATTTTGCGGACAGGCTGTGTTGCTTGGGTGTTTGTAAATGTGGAAATAAAGTTTCTCTCTCAATTGGTTGTTTGCGTTATTCTTCTATAACTGCAGACAAATGTCAACGTACGTTGACAAAAGGTGGAGATAGCCAGAAAGAAAAGCTTCAACGAAAGCACGCAAAGTAACAACTTTAGCGCGTGGCCACGTAGCCTATCAGCAAAAACAAAGAAAATAGTGTTCTCATAAAAACATACACCCGGTACACTTGCTGTGTGTGCGCATATACACGTTCCGGATGTATGCATATGTATATCTGAGCCGCTCGAATTCGCCCTTGTATTAGACGATGCGGCGTTCGACTCGAGGGCGGTTTCCATACCTGTCTCATGTAGTACCGTATCCTTCCGGGGCACGCAAAGGGTTCGAGATATAGCTACAAGTTTTGGGCGTTGAGTTCACCCGCTCTGGGCGTGTGCGGCAGCGGCTGCCGCGGTCCCACAGGCCTCCAAGGCGACACCACGACGTGTAGCGCGGCGCGGCTGTTGCGGGGCTTCGTGACAGCACCGGCCTGATTTGTGTCCCGCTCGGGCGTCCCGAAAAGGCGCCTCTGCAAACAACGCTCTGCCGAAGGAAGAAGGGGGTGGGTGGGTGGACGGGGTTCGCTGGAAGTGCCTGCTTGCCGCTGCAGCGTGTGTCGAACGAAGGCCTTCTCGTTCGCCGTGTGTTTCGTTCGTGGCACGCTCGTTCGCAGGTGTCCGCCGTGCGGCACGTCGCTCGCTCGGTCGCATGCAACGAGCGAGGTTGACAGTGTGACACCGCCGCAAGCCCCGCGGCGTTTTATTTCGCGCACTGTGTGCGTGTCTGCACCTGCGATTCTCGGCGTCTGTACGCGGTCTGTCTCGGTGCACGTTGAGGACCGGGCGTGGTGGCTTCAGTGGGGGTGGCGCTTTTGTTCGTTTTGTGATTATTCTGTAACGGCCCGCGCACTTTGTCACTGTTTCTGAAGCGCCGACAGCCGTTGTGAGGCGAATGGCGCCGAAAACAAGAGCGTATCTATAGTTACACCTGCATACACACTGTGGCAGATAGAGTTCGCACGTCTTCGAAGGTCGACATCTAACTATTTAGGTGCACGTTAAAGAACACCAGGTGGTCGAAATTTCCAGAGCCCTCCACTACGGCGTCTCTCATAATCATATCGTGGTTTTGGGCCGTTAAACCCCAGATATTATATTATCGACATCTAACTGACTTTGAGATGGTGAATATGTTCGACAGAACTTGTGCGCACTCAAACGTAAGGAGCGTGTGTAGGTAAAAAAAGCCTTCGCGCGGTCGTGTCAGCGATGTTTCTGTTTGCATGTCCACTGTCTCACGTTCCGTTCAGGAGGCGTTGCTGTATGTAATATTGTTCGGGTGTTCCTTGCATTCGCCTCTATATGGTTCTTACAGCAAAACGAACCAGTTTCCCACAGCGATGCTGCGCAATATCAAGCAGACGTCGAGAGCCACGTGGGCCGCTGGCGCGCTTGGCTTTAAGTGGGATCTCCATACTCACTTCTTTTTTTTTAATCGCGTACACTCTGAGATTCGTGCGAACCGATCTATGCGACATCGCGCATGTGAGTCACGTTTGTCGGTGCTTCATTTCATCGTACACTTTTTGTCGTTCTATCACAGGCTGTATTCAAGTTTCTGTTGAAGTCGAACCAACTGTCTCTCACCAAGATGCCTTGGCGAGAGGAAGAAGGCTGGAGGGAGGGGTAGGAGAGGAGCGTCAAAAGAAAAAACAAAAAAAAACATGAACCCCATTCAGATGCCTCTGCATGCTCCTGCACACATTTTATAGCTTATAATTTCTGACTGTGGACCTCCTTTCTTTTTCATATGTATATCTCCGTTCTTCCCATCGCTTAACTACAACGTTCTCACCATCACTCTTCATCACGTTGACAGCGCGTCAGCGTCCGGCGTTTCGTTATTGATATTATTTCTTTCCTTCTCGCTCGGAATATCTTCGAAAACAAACCGCGCCCTTCTCTCCGGAGAAGTTATTTGGATCTCCAGGGCGAGCTTCTCTCACGTACTGGTTTGTCTCCGCGGAGGAGCGCAGCCCTCATGGTAAGAACGCGCTCTTCCTCATCAATAACCTTAACTACAAGGCGTTTTGCAACGTATTTTTTGCCTGCCTGCCGTGCCCTGCCAAAACACGTAAAACAAACACACCGCGGTAGCCACGCAACCGCGGACACTTCGCGGTCTTGTAAATGCGCCCCGTGAATACACGACGACACGCCGTTGGGCAGCAGAAAAGCCGCCGCGTCATCAATAACCCTAAACCACAAGGCGTGCTTCGTTCCGTCGGCGTTGTGGGGCGCGCTGCACGTGGAAGACCGACGCCCCCTGGTGTAAGGCCCCGTATGTATACGTTTACGGTCAGTCTTCCGACACTTTGTTAACACGTGCCTCGACTATGCTTGTGTGTGTGTGTGTCTAAAGGACGTGCCAGGCATAGCTCCGCATGTGCCTACAAGGCACGGCTGCTTGGTGCTTCTACGTTGATATTTGTCAGGCGTACTAGCTCCACCTCGTTTTGCGACAAGTAACGCGAGCTGGGAGGGATTTAGATTCTCGTTTCCTTCTTTTCTTTATGATTAGTCTAAGCTATTATTTTCTTGATTTCCTTTCGGCACGAAACCTGTTTATCTTCGTCAACGCGGCACCCCGGGCACGCGGTGATTACAGCCACCTCGGGCTTGCTGCTGTATATCTGCAGCGTTCTGGCATGCCGCGGGGAAATAAAAATGCCTTAACCGCTCTATGCATACTCTAACGGTAGCACGGGGTGCCGCCGTCTGGGGGAACAGCCACGCGTTTAGACGAACAACTCTGCGGTGGGTCTAGAACCGCCCCCTGTTCTCGTTGTTTTGCTTAGTTCTTTTGGCGCTCAACTATAGTGTATCTTGTTCCTCTCCTCGCCTATATACGAGACAGACATACTGAACATCGGGAAAAGGAAACGAGTAAACAAACAAACCATGCTTATCCTAAACAAGAGAGCAGAATGAGGTACGACAGGCGAAGGATGTATAAGAGAAACAATACTGTTGTAGGAGCGAGAAGTGCGAGAAGTGGCCGCGGGGCGGCGCTTCTGCGCCTCGCCGATGGCGGCGCCAAGCGGCGGTGCGTGGACCCCATGCCGCGCGGAAGAAAAGCGCGCAGGCGCGATTGTACGCCGTGTTTGCGGGACAAAGGAAAGGAAAAAATGTTCCGCTTGGTGATGGCGCGACGCGGGAGAACCTACATTACTTTTTTTTTATTTTTTGTCTGCGGGAAAGAAAATACTTGTAGCTGTAGCACAGTCGGCAGCGCTGCCATGCGGCAACATAGAGGCGGCGAACTGCAGCGCGCTTCGTTTCGCTCTGCCCGCCCCGCTATACTTTTCGGTGCTGCCATGTACGGGCACTGGGCCGAGCCCTTCTCGATCGCCGAGGCAGCCGAGGTGCGACGTGGCAGTACTTCAGGTTTCCCGCTGGGATCGGTAACGAAACGAGTGCCGGTGCTTGCGGCGAGGTACTGAGCATAGCCGCGCAGGGGTTTCCCCCTGCCAGTCGGCCTATGTGCGCTGTCTGAATGGTGTATGGGCTGTCGGTCGGTGAGAGCAGGAGGTCAGCAGCGCGAGTATGTGGCGCGTTCTTTTAGTGGTGCTCCGTTTTGTGGCGATGGACCCTGTTCACCACTATGCTGCGCCCGCTGGTGTTATTATCTCCGCAATCGAGAGATGGAAGAGTCGCTCGTATACACTGTATCACACCGGGCTTGAGGATAGATTTATATGACGGTATTTGTCCGAAGCTATGTACTTTCTCGGAACGAGCCTCGGAGGCAGAAGCTGTAGTTTGAGAACGAGCCTTTGTTGCACTGGAGCGCGTATGCGTCGACAAATTCTTTGCTTTATTGAGACTCGGTGCTTTATCGAGTTCAACACAGTCTACAAGCCTGAATGCTTTGTTTACCCACTTTCGCCTTCTTCCGTCGCCGGATAACCTTCAGTGCTATACCTTATACTGCGCTGGGTACGACTCTCTGGTAAGAAAGCTTAGCGTTACGAATGTTCTTCACGCTTCAGGAACTTACAGAGCCAGGTAACCACAGGAGGAACATTGTTATTGAGCTCCATGGCTTTAAAAACATTTCGGGCTCTCTCGCACTTAAAGATGACGCGCATGCGTTGCACTGGCTGAATCCGAGTACTTCGATTATCATGGAAAGATCGGGACGGAACTTCTTTTCTGACGACGTGCGGGACTGTTCGAGTTGACAGGACGGGCAGATGCTCAGACTAACCCTAATAAACGGGGCGACGTGCTCAGAATAGATTTCTCAACGACTTACACGCGCATATAGCGATGCGTCGACAAGTGCCGTGAATGACGCAAGTACCGCCGTCCGTTTGAGTGTCCCTCATCTTGAGGACAGAGTGAGAGAGAAGCAGATGCTGGAGTTGCTTCACTCCCGTACTTTTAATATAGTCCGAATCCAGGCCGACATCCTTGCGGGAGCCGCTATGTAGCCGCACATCCGCCCCCGCAGTGCCTGACTGAGCAATCGGACAACGTCTCTCTCTAGCTGAGCTGTGTTGGCTGGAAATAGTTTTCCAGGCGACACACAGGTGATGCTCGTCTGAGCTGCTCGCGGCGGGGGAGGTCTGTCCTCGCCACGGCGCCCCCTGGCCAGCCGTGCAACAGAAGGAGGCCGCTGGCTCGCACGTGCGACGGCAGCCGCTGAGTATGTAGCAGGGGCTGTTTCCATTTTGGGGTGCCCTCCCCACTACTCCACGACTCGACGCACACTTCCGCTCGTACATGCGTGACAACGCCGAATACTTTCCGACGACGACGGACATGTTGCTTTCGGCCGCAAGGTTCTGTGACGGCGGATTGATTCTAAATGGGGACCTCTCGTGAAGTGACGCCTTGTGCAGTTATGTGTCCTTGCCGTATGTGTGTGGCGCTTTGGCATTAGACATGTGGTGTTCTCTACTTCGTCGTATACAGCGCTGCAAGGGACAGAAGGCCCCAGCAGTGTAATGCGCTAAACGTCGTGTGCTGCTTGTGCTTTACAATGCAAGCCATGCGTTTACAGCTAAGCGCCCTCATTCTTCCGTCGCGACACTGGCCTCTACTTGTGTTTGTGTGTGCATCTGTACGTTGCGCGTGTGAAGACATTTGCGTAATGCGTCATTCTACATACCAACATTACTTGCTATTTGGAGGAGAATACAACCATTAAGGAAGCCCCCCCCCCCCCTCTCTCTCTCTCTCTCTCTCGCTCATAGGGCCTGTATATTCAGTTTTCGAATAGCACTCTGTTTACGGGCTAATCCATCAGCCAATTCTTCCAATGAGGGCCGACATCAAATGAAGGATTCAATGTGGCGTGATTCGTTATACAGCTGGCTTAGATACCTAGCATACGCGCACAGACATGATTATAACGGAACCATCAATGACAAAAATCTTTCTTGGAATGCTGCTGCCTGAATCCTATCGCGATAGTGGCTGTGTAGCTGCAAATTGCGAATTATGTTACACTGTCGCTGTCATGATTGATCATGGCGTGAAAGAAAGTGTACGTCGCTCTCTACGTTTCCCCTCTCTCTCTAATGAGAGAGAGAGAGAAGAACGTAGAGCGCCAGGTATTAATTAAGAAATTAAGAGAATAGAGATTGCAGTAATCGCATCCTTATCTCGTCTCCATCGGATGCATACTTCCGACATGTGGCGTGTAACCACCATTTTAACGCAGTGTGACTTGTTTTATGACCTTTTCTCATTTTCAGTCGAGAAGCGAACAAACATTCTAGCTTGTAAGAGTATTGTCTCAGCAATCGTCGAGTGATATCTAGTCTGACGAGATCAACGCAAGTTAAGGTAGCGATACACAGTCTTGCTTTTGTTCGGAGCATGGTCCGCAGGACAGCGTATTGCCGGAAGCGTGTACTTCAGACGCCTGTGAGTCCTGACGCGATCTTTTTCGGAGCGAGCTTGTCGTGAACGGTGGGCGTGTATATACGCATGACTGGCGCGCGCGGTGCTGCCGTGGCGTGCTGACAGCTTCCTTCGACGCCGTTATAATGCTCGTGTTTCTATTATATTTCTCGATCATGTAAGGGCCGGGTCTGAACGCTCGTCACGACAGCTTCACTCTCGCAATTGTGTTTCTTGTTATTTCGTTGTTAGCAGGAAGCCTTGCGGCTGGCTCTATATATGCTGTTGGTTGAGATGCAAGGAGCACGCTCCGGTATAACTGAAGAAAAGGTTAAGCCATGAGGCGTACACACGCGCTGGCAGAGCCCATGCCTGACACGTCTTCAAGTTCACTTCAAGTCTGTGTAGAAAATATCTATCTATTTCTTCGCTGACGCGCAAGAACAGGAAGAAAAAGGTACGATAAAAAACCATACCACCTTGCACGCAGAAGAAGTTTTTCAGCTACCGTCAAACAATGAGCAGAGTAGTTTTTGTCATGTAGGCGTAGCTGCTGCTTCAATATATATGCCAGTAAGATACTTTTACTGAGAGGCGATATTAATAGGCGTGCCGCAGTTCAGTGAGCACCCTTCTGCATTTCTTGAGATCGGCCTCAATACTCATTTTCGTGTTGTAACACTCAGTGATACACTTGACAACGTGAGATTAAACCAGTCGCGTTATGTTACCTCTCCTCCTCTTCTTCCCTGCCTTTCACTCCTCCTCATCCTCCTATTTTCCTTTCCTGAGAACAGCTATGATAACAAGCTAGCAGAATTATTCATTTATTCGTTTGTATACTCCATATAAATCTCTCTATCGGCGACCAAGAAGGCGTGGTCATTGTGCGCGTTGGGTTCGACTGATATAGAAATCTTGTTCGCCTTCCCTCAAAGCGAGGCTCCTGAGCTCACCTGCCCCGTTTACTATAGGCACCTCCGATCATAATGCAACAATAAAGCCGCGCATCAGCGGATATATTGGCGTCATGATTTTGTTCCCCTCCATTCCGGCGTAGTTGCAGTGACTTCTACATTATACATAGCGTCGATTAAACAATTCATCCAGACTTTATTCCATCTGTCGACCTCCTTTGACATAACACATCATTAATGTGGAGTGTCTGAGTGTAACTTTGTATCCTAGCAGTTATAATGCATTAGTTATGGTCACATCGGTCAATTATACACTGTCTGTTGATTACACCGTTCCGGGAATACGGTTGCTATTCTGGACATTGTCAAGTTCAGCCGTGTTGTCGAATTTCGTCATTGGTCAACTCGGATTGGTCCAGAGGGCTGCTACGGCCTCCCTGACTGGCTTAAAATGCCGCCGTTACGAAATTTGACAACATGGCGGCGGAATTCGACAGTGTCCAGAAAAGCCATGTAGTACATATTCGCTATACGCAGCCTTCTCACGCGCAGTCGCTCGCGGGCACTCCCCTTTGCGGGGATAGGGCGATAAGGAACGAGGCGTTGATGCGTGTTTACAGGTGAACCAAGGTGTTCGCAGCTTCGCACGGCCTCGCGTTTGCGAAAACATTTCCGCTCTATATCTCTATAGCGCAAACCGACGCCGAGGGTCAAGTACATCCGCGGCATTGGCGTTAAGTGCATTCTCGCGTGCTCACCGCTGCAGTGCGCGCGAGCACCGGCCACTTGCGAGCGTGCACTCTCTCTATATATTTTTTTCCCTGTTTACAAAGTTCAACCTGCGGCCTTTTGCCGTAGTGTGTGTTCAACCTTCAGAGAAGCGAACGAATCGAGAAATGTACTCCGTGAGCCTGAACACGAGCAAGGGAATAAGGTTATGCGGAGTGTTGCCTCCGCACTGCTTGTTCGTGACAATTCTACAGGTCAACACTACATAGGCTCATTACCCGCCGTGGTAGCTATGCACGTAAGGTATCGCGTTGTTAAGCTCAAGGGCACGGGTTCGATTCCCGCCCACGGCGGCCCCATACCGATGGGGGCGAAATGCAAAGAACACCCGTTTACTTAGATTCAGGTGCACGTTAAAGAACCCCAGGTGGTCGCAATTAATCCGGAGACCCCCCATTCTACGGCGTGCCTAATAATGAGATTGTGGTTTTGGCACGTAAAACCACAGCAATTATTATTATTATTATTAAATGCGAAGCATTTCTTAGCGAACCTCTGGCACTTTGAGCGTTTCTATCTATCTATCTATCTATCTATCTATCTATCTATCTATCTATCTATCTATCTATCCGCCTACGTCTGGGTGCTCTCATGATCGCCTCCTCAACTTGGTGTAGACCAAAATTTGCATGGGAGGGTAAGAGGATTTGACGAACACTATTGCCGGGTCATGACATGAATAACGTTAAAATACTGTCGCGTACGTCGTCAAACCCTTTCCACTAGACACGCGTGGCACATACCCGTTTACCACGGGCCGCGGTGTACGGGTATGCGCCACAGGTGATTGACAGTTTATATCTATCCAGGAACGCGGAGAACAGACACTGGTAACTTAAATGCTAGAGCGTTAAGGAAAACCAACATCGGCAGCGTTGACTCAACGAATGGAAAGAACGAAAACTAGGATCCCAGCAGGAATCGAACCCAAGCATTCTGCGTGGCAATCAGGTATTCTACCACTGATCCACGCCAGGTCTATAAACTGTTTTGTAAAAACAGCCTACACAGGCGTAATATCGGTGCAATGTCAATTGTGGTTGTGGTGCTGGCTATCTAATTTTACAAGAAAGCAATAAACACTACACGGTACTCCTACGATGTGTACTCCGACGATACAGGCGTCATATCATATTAACGTCTGTAGTTCCAGTGTTGGCTCCGCTTTTATAGCAGTCTAATAAACATTATGTTTGTATTTCTATGATTCAGCAAGCTATATTGAAGCATTGCTCGACCCCGGAGGAATACATTTACGCAAGTTACATATGATATCCACATCACCGCAGCGTAAGGTCCATTTCGTGCACCAGAACGACGCAGTGTCCTCTTCATTTCTTACGAGGCTGGGCGATGGCCTCATGCTGACCGAGGAAGATGCCAGACTGATTGACAGCCGCTTTGTAGACTAGGCTGCGTAGGCCACATACGCCCAGATAGTCTACGAATACGACAAACGCCATCCACTGATGTTGGTCTACGTAGCACTATCCAGGCCTACCACCTCGACGGCCTATACCTCACAAACGCGAAAGGTGGCTTCAGGTTCCGACATGTCGCTGGCTCTGTCGACAGACAATTTGTCGACGAAATGACCGAGGCATCCACAAATTCCAACAGCTCTATTGTACCACATACTTCACTACACATGGACCCCTCGTCACCACGATCACGACCGGATCTATATATAACAAGTCATGACCAGCTGCTGGTGCTCACTGATCACGGTGATGATGCCCGTGTTCAAGAACTGTCAAGAATATATATATATATATATATATATATATATATATGTATGTGTGTGTGTGTGTGTGTGTGTGTGTGTGTGTGTGTGTGTGTGTGTATAAAATTCATAGAAATCTTTAGCGTCATTTTGTAACGTGTCGCTAAGTAAAAAAAGTTACGCCACAGTCACCTACCCACCGCATGCTTCGCATAACATCGACTCCCACGGTACGTGGCAGAAATTTTTATTATTATTATTATTATTATTATTATTATTATTATTATTATTATTATTATTATTATTATTATTATTATTATTATTATTAAACAGGCAGTACAGACGAGGAGCGACGAGGACGAGGAGAGGTGCCGTTGCGGATGATCCTGACCTATTCTTGACCATCGGGAATAATTTATGCTGCATCCAGAGCGTGGCACTCGAGTACTCATGTTGCCCGCCCAAATCGGGATGCGTCTGTCTCAGTAGCAGGAAAGTGGACACCGAGACCTCGCGTTCGGCAGCATTTGGTAGAGGTGTATTCGCCTGGCCTTCCATATATTTCATGTGCAGGAACCCAGCGGCAGGGAATGTGTCATCTGGCTTTACGAAAGACAAGTCTTTTTGTCAAAACGTGGTCGCTCGGCCGGTCATTACAACTTCAAGACGACTGCGCTAGCATATAGCCGGTCATGATGACGACATTCCAATTATTCCTCGAAATCGCCCGTAAACGGGATGAGCAACGGAACACCGCGCTGTTTCACCTGGTGTAGCGCGTGGCACGAAATGACTAACGTGCACAAGGCGCACCCCGCTCTACGCTTTACGTGGCCCGATGACGCGTCTGCATCGCCGGGACATTAACATGGCTTTTTCAAGGTGCGCACTCGCGCCTGAGTGTACGCGCTTACGTGTCACGTCTGAGCGCCTTGTAAAGTTCGACGACGAACTTCGGGGAACCGAGTCAATCACTATCCACAGAAGTCGCAAAATCTCCCGTAGAACTGTACGCCGTTGTGCTCCATATGCAACCAGAACGGTGTTTTGCGTAGTCCTCTTCTGTAGCTTTTTGTTTTACAAGTTCCTGTCCGGGTGCGTACGACCAGATTCACAGCCGATATCGTATGCATCGCGAACCAACGGGTCTTCTTTCTGCATCCCTGACCGTTATTCATGTACAAAAACACTCCATGTATAACGCTTACGTCCTATACACTTACGCGACGGCGCTCTTTCATAACCGCAAGCTGTATATAATGCAACTAGAATCGGCCCTCCAGCAGTACAAACCGAGACGACAACGCGACGCCTGGGCGAAGGCGGTCAGATAGATTAAAACGTGAGCGTCGCAATAGGCTCGTATATGTTTAATGCCGCCGTCCGAATTGCCTTCGCGATGAGCACAGAACGACGGTTAATCTTGCCAACAGCGCGCGATGCATCGACAGGATCCGGCTTCTGCGACCCCCTTCCTTCCCAAGCCCCTTTTGCATCGCGACTGCAAATGACTCCCATCTCGTTGGCAAAAGCCCCTATACCAACACCGCTGCAGCCAAGGAATTCGCGCGGAGGCGCACGAGAACGAATGCTCCTCGGCCGCCGATCACTTTATCTCGGCTTATTTCCATTCGCATAATATAGCCATCGCCGAACACCGACCATCTCGCATATTCGAGGGGTGACGGTAATACGACGACCGTATCACTACAGCACGGCAAGCGCCATTATAATCTCCGCCGTCAACTATATATACTTTAGTGTATTCGCTCGAGGATTCTTGTCCCGCATTGCCTTGGACAAGCCAGTGGACCTCGGCCAACGAACTCATTAAGAGTTATCCGCATGTTTTACGCGCGTCGGCGCGATGGAGACGTCATGTACGCGGTTGTCCGACCGTCGTCTTCGCATCCCGCTCGTGTGCTCGATAGAGAAATAGGCTGCTCTAAGCGTCTGTCCGAGAATTAGTTCCGTGCAGTAGGGCGAAACCCTGTAGCGTGAGAAGACTATGTGTGTATGAATAGCCACACATGTGCGTCTGAGAAAAACAGTATGGTCCGACATCGTGTATAATCACCACAAAGGAACTTCCTCTTGGTGTTACTCAGTTATTGAAAAGCACATGGAGGGGGTGATGCCGTGATTAATGGAGAATCACTGCGCGCTAATTGCAGCAATCAGCTTGCTTCAGCGCCAGAAAATTATAGAATGTGCTCTCTTCTCGAAGCATGCAGCGCAAGTACTCGTGCATGCACGTGTTATAGCCGGAAACACGTCTCGAGACAAACTTGCATACGGTTACTCTCCACGATACGACGACATACGCCTGCCTGATGACTTCGATTTACTTAACCCTAAGCAGCGGAGGTTATTCTGTGCTCCAACATAGCGCCTGAAACTAATATCGTGGGCGCACCGAAAAACAACGAGGGCTCTCGCGAGTGCACACCCGCCGGTTTGCACCGGAGCGCGCGGTAGTCACGATAGTGCGCTTTTGGAGCAGTTCCAAAGCGCTCCTGTTCGCCCACTCGAACTAAAAGCCTCACATAACGCCGACGCGACGCGAGACGTGCGGACATGAAGGGTCGACGTGTTGGCGTTGGGACAATAGCGTTGATCGTGGCATCCGCAGCTGTTGCTTTCCTCGCAGCAATGCGTTCAACTGGCGGAGCGTGTTCTGCGTGCAGGTATATATACAGCTCGCTCGTAAGCGTGCCGCAGTGAGAGCAGCGCCATCCGAGATGAGCTGCGCTGCCGGACACCTGGGTAATAAATAACCTTAGGCCTAAGTTACGACCAAGGCTGTCTCGCGCGACGCCACGCGCGGGGTATATAGAAAAGGAGCGGGGATGGCGCGTTGCACGCGCGAACAAACGCCGGGCGCTGTCATGACGGAACACGGAAGCCACATGTATGCACGCGGGCTCGTGAGGCTGGCGTAGCACGAACTTTGTGTCACAGCGCTCAGGTGGATACAGAAGCACGGCTTGGACCTCGCGACGTCCTCGTTAGTGCCGCAGGCCCTCTTTTGTCTTTCACGGGATTTCGCGGAAATGAGCTGTTACATTCATGGCAGATGTTGTAGGCAAAGAAAAGTACAGCTCACTCAGGCTTGCTCACTAAATATATCTTGCGCTTAGGGCTCACGGAGACTCACGGCCTTCTTCCCACCGTCCCTCCCCCATCTCTCCCATTAAAAAAGAAATCTGTTTTTTTTTTTTCGTATCTCCAGGCCTAAAGGCAACCTGCGGTGACAACGACTTGTTTTTCATCTATATAAGGGTGGTATACAGGGAGAAACAGGCGATGAGGCCTTCATTAAATAAAGATAATAATAATAATTGTCGGTGTTTTACGCCCAAAAACCACCATATATGATAATGAGGGACGCCGTAGTGGAGGCTCCGAAAGTGTCGACCACCTGGGGTTCTGTAACGCGCACCTAAATATATCGCTTCTATTGATATGTGGCCGCCGCGGCCGTGATTCGATCCCGCGACCTCCTCCGTGTCAGCGGTCGAGCACTAGACCACTTGGTAGGCCATTAAAGAAAAAAGTAAAACAAGAACGAAATCAGACCCACTGCTCAGCGGCGAACATGATTTCCTAGGAGCAGTGAGAGTGCAAGATGTGCAGGATGCACCGCCGTGCCGCGATTGATGAATCTCGACCAAAAAAAAAAAGAAAAAAGAAAGAAAGAAAGGAAAGGAAAGCCAAAGCCGCGCAGTGTTCTTCACCACCGTCTTCTGACATCGTCCTGCACACCGGTTCCTTTCTGTACTCCCTCGTCGCGCGCAGTTGTCTGTCGATTCGTTAATTACCGAAAGATCGACGGGCGAAGACATTTGCACCTACAGCGTCTAATGCGGTTTCTTTCCTGTCGTCGACCGCGTCTTGTGTGAGACTGCGTACTCAATCACGCGAGTTCACGACTTCTATTTTGAGGACGTTTGCTTTTAATCGTATACGTATGTATAGACGTACGGCAGGCCGACACGCATTCCCCGATTGCATATGGCCGATCAATCGAAACGTCTCTCGGAGACCACCACCCGTACTTATATAGAGACGCGGCGCGCTGAGTAAACAATAATCGCGCCGTGCTGCCGACCGAATACAAAAGAAATAAAATATGCATGACGCCCCGTAGAATAGGCTTGGGACGTTTTCACAGTAATAGAAGGCGGAGGAGCGACGCACAGCTTCTTACTTTCTTGTTTTTTTCTTTTAATCGAGTCTCGTTGACTGCTGCTTCGTGAGCGTCACAGCCACTCCTTTTTTTCTTTCCGACACGCTTGGGAGGCGTCAATATATCGGGTTCGTTGATCCTCAAGTCCCCGTCGCGCTTCACATGACGCGCAGGTCGCACGAGGCGGGCGACGACGACGCGCTGGGATGCGCGCATCTCTTCTCCACTCTGTCTCGGCATCCGAGAGCTTTCAACGTTTCTTAACACCAGCGAAACGTTGCCTGCGCGACCCACCATGGTGGTCTAGTGGTTATGGCGATCGACTGCTGACCCGAAGGTCGTGGGATCGAATCCCGGTCGCGGCGTGCGGGCGCATTCTCGATGGAGGTGAAAATGCTTGAGCCATGTACTTAGATTTAGGTGCATGTTGAAGAACCCCAGGTGTGACGTTAAACTCCAACAATTATTATTATTATTACATTGCCTGCGCCTAGGAAGGTGCTTTTTAGAGGCTCAACATGAGTCAGGGACTGTCGAATTTAATTAGCATCCAAGCACACAACATCGATCGCACATACACAGACATACTCACAAGCCGTGTCCTGTGTTGAATCCACGCTATCCAATATTTAGTATTATATATGAACCAACTAGCCCAGAAATGAATTTTATTAGCCTACGAATTCGTAGGCTAACAAAGTGGCGCTCCATTTCTTCACCTGTACGTTACAAGTGCACATGTAGCACATGTACTTACACAGCCTTCCGTTACCAGTGTCATACGACTAAGCAGCAACTGCTCTTTGCTATACTCTTTATAGATATGCGTTAAGTCGTGGGTTCGATACCCATCGCCGGGACACCGTTTGGTGAGTGGCTGAATGTAGCTGAGAAATATTATATGAATGAATGGACTGATCAAGAAACGTCGTGCGCTCTGCACTTCGTATACTGCTGCTGCGTTCTCGATGATTTATAATCGCTTTCGTTAAGTGATTGCAAACCACACCACATGGGACGTTGCTTACAGCACTGCATATTTGTGGTCTGCGCATACACACGTGTGCCTGTCGCGAGGGAAGCATGTAGTGGCAGTTAATCGTGAATGAACAAGTGAATTCGCGCTTCGTGAATATATATACTATAATATCACCGTGAATAACAGCTCACGTTTTCATCGTTTAGGCACGCCCTATAGCCCAAGCGCTTCGCAGTTGAAAGCTTTATTTCTTGCGACGCAGTACACGGGTGCGGCCGCTCACTTGACTGCATGCGGGGCAAGCACGGACGTCATACTATGAATGAGCTTCCTGAACTCCAAGAGGCCGCTGTCACCACGATGTCAGTGAGTTCCGTGTGCCGGTTACATGAGCCACTTGAGATTACGGGCCAAGAGACACGCATATTCGCGCCTTGTCTCGCAAGATGCGTTGAAGCAGCGGTTCTCGGATCAACGCCTCGGGAATCGGGAGGTTGACAGGCGGTGCATAGAGCGCCGCATATGCATACACACTCAGCTGTGGAGGGCGGGCTGGAGCTACAGCTCCTCCTGGCCGACCGATAACGTCGGGGTCAACGCAGGTCGCCCGTGCATAGACGCTCGCCAGTTCGCGGGATCGAGTTCGCGACGCACTTAGCGTCAAGCACGTTGTCTACATATATACCGGCATTCGCAGCAGAGTATACCATGCGTACGCGCACCAGCAAAAGCTTGCGAGACGTGGGCTCCAGTGCAAATGAGAATTTCTGCTCTGTTAGCGCATGATGTCTCTAATCTAGCGAGTCACCGCATAGGTCGTAAGAACTACTTGGAGGCTATATGTTCCCAGACAAATCGGGGATATAGATTTCTCGAAAATCTCGCGTCCCGCAAACTTTTGCTGGAGAGTGTACGTGGGAGTGTGGTGTAATTGTGGAAGTTCGTGTAGGCAAAGTAACGTAAAGAGAGATAGAGAGTAAGAGAGAAAGACAGGGAGGTTAACCAGGGGCAAATCTTCCGGTCGGCTACCCTGTGCTGGGGAAGAGAAATGGAAAGCGAGAACTATAGCTAGCTGGCTCGCTAGGTAGATCTTCACAAGGCGACATAACCATATACGCCGTGACAGACTCGTAATACTCGATCACGGGTAAATTTGGCATTCGGGATGAACCGTGTGCATGCTCATTTTGCCGTGCAGCGGACGAACCGTCGGCTAAGGGCGCCATCTGGAAAAACAGAAAAATGACAACCGGCTCGCTGCGTTTCGAAAGACGGCGGTCGGCTGCGTTTTATTTTGCACGAGGCGGGGCCGACGCTCACGTCCAAGGCCCGGTCTCCAGAGGAGCGCGTGGGACGAGCGTCGAGCGAGCCCCGGAGAGAGCGATCGACTCGAGGCGGCAACTCGGTCGGCGTCGGACAGATCGGGTCCGCGATAGGCTGATTTGCGCGTTCGATTGCGCGCCAAGAAAGCAGGCCGCCGTGACGACGCCGATGGCCCGCAACGCATGCTTCGCGCCGGTACGGCGCCAACACCACCGCAGACCCCTCCCCTCTCCTTGTCTACACACGCACGGACACGCACAACTCACGGACTCGGATACCGCGCTAATTCGTTCTCACTGCGCGCACGCTGTTGCGTAATGAAGACATTCGTTCGCCCTTTGGCCGCCCTTTCTCACGCCAGTGGTCGCCTGTTAATGAGCTGGGATATATGACGGCGAGGGGAGGGGCAGTACATCGCTACTTACAGCGGGGCGCCAGGAAAAAGAAAGCATTAAATAGCGCGAAGCTGCCGGTCATATACATGCAGTGCACGGCCATGCGTACCCGTATAAGAGCGAAGAGTGGCACCCCAATGTAAATATACCGGACGGATTGTCCAGTAATTGCAGCCGCGAGGATATGGCGCTCCCGTGTGCCGATACAGCTGTACATGCTATAACGCCTAGGGGTGCTCGTGGGCACGCAACTCTCAATGGAAACGGTTATGTGGAGCAAGGACACGGTACGTCGCTTATGCCAGTGTGTGAAAGAAATTAATCTATACGCATGCGCAAAGTGTCAGTGCATACTAACAGTACTAGTGTTGCGCGACGAATGGTATAGGGAGAACTTAATTAATGAAAGCAATAGGCGAAATTAGTAAGAGCGCCGCCTTGGGGATTGGAGCCTGGAGGCAGGGTGTCGGAACGAAATGTTTTCCGTTTCGGTTTTAGTTTCGTTCCGACGCGAATAGTCCCGTTCCGTTTCTGTGCCGGAACAAAAAAATAAATGTTCCGTAACGGTACGTAACGGTTTTTTAAATGCAAAAATTTGAAGTTGAGGTATTCATAAAAAACATTGGATTTGTGATGTAGTTACTTGCCCTCTTCTTAAGAAAGTGGGACAAGGGTAAAACACGCTCTTCAGAGGAGCGGAAGTAACTGTACCACGAATTCCTACCAAGTAGCACAAACCAGTATTAATTTCAAAGTCATAGTATTTATTTTCTCAAAAGGCCAATACATTTTTTTTTTAGTAGGTTCAGTGCTTTGTGTCAAGGGAGTGAGCACGTTCTCAGAAGCAGCACGTCAGTGAGTGTACTTTCTGATGTGCGAGACCGCTGTCTGATAAAAAAAAATGCCAGGCCTGCGCGGAAAGCGCAGCACAGTCACAGCGAAAGCTGGAAGAGCGGCATTTCTAGAGCCCGTTGTAAACTCTCTTGGGGCTACTAATACAAGCACACTAGCAATGTACCCACTACGCCATAAATCACAATATTTGTGAAATTGGGAAGCACCTACAACGCCATTATTCGTCATTGTGCGCAGAAGCGAGGTTCCAGCTACACATATGTAAGGCATTATGTGAACTTTGTTTACGTGATGACTGATGACGATGAAGAATTGTGGCTCAGCCCTTTATAATGGGTTGGAAGCTTTAAACGGCTCACCAGTTACGTAATTCGCATTGTGTGACGCCCGGTCCCTATTTAACACTCCCACCATGCAATATAACATACATTGACGTGAGAAAGAGAGACAGAGAGAGGGGGAAGAACTTTATTGAGACCCTGAGGAAATGGATGATGGGCTCACGGGCTTCCTTGGCAACCAATGCAAGTGCACTTGCGAGGAACCCACTACGCTATAAATCATAATTTCTGTGAAGTAGGGAAGCAGCCACTATGCCATTTTTCGTCATTCAACGGAGAGCCGTGGTACCCGCTAAAACATGTAAGGCATTATGTGCACTTTGTTGGTGTTGTGCCTGATGACAATGAAGAATTATTGCAGAGCCCCTTGTAGTGGGTTGGAGGCATCCAACAGCCCATTCGTTGCGCAATTCGCATTGTGTGACGCCTGGTTACAGAATTCGCATTGTGTGGTGCGTGGTTGTTATTTCACTCTTCTACCACACTAAATTACATATGTTAATGTGGTTCCTTCTGGACATGAAGCCTGTATAGCGTCGTTTTGCAAGGCAGTTCCAAGCACCGGCATGGCTCTGAGGTACAACACTGGGCTCCCAGTGTGAACCTCCCTGTGTGAACCTCCCAGTGTGAACGGCCGTTGAAATGATCTCATAACAGCTTTCGCTGTAAAAGATCGCCAGGCCTGCGCAGAACACGCAGCACAGTCACAGCGAAAGCTGGAAGAGCGGACTTTGTAGAGCCCGTTGTAGAGTCTCTTGGGGCAACTAATACAAGTACACATGGAAGGTACCCACTGCGCCATAAATCATCGAAATTTTTCTGATGTAGCGAAGTTTCCACTATGTCATTTTTCGTCATTCTTCGGAGAATCGTGGTACCCGCTACACATCTGTAAGGCATTATGTGAACTTTGTGCTGTGGCTGATGATGATGAAGAATTATGGTTGAGCGCATTGCAGTCGGTGGGAAGCAGTGTTGCGGCATGGGCGCCTCCATTCTATTCAAATGCCATTCCGGGGAATTAGAACTTGCCGCAATTCCATTCCTTTCAATTCCTGGGGATGAAAAACTTAGCCCATTCCCACTCCTGGAATGGCCTAGCAGTTCAATTCCATTCCTGTAATTCCTCAACGTAGGAAAGGCACCTTGATAGATCTATCGAGTTTAGAATGAACGCCCCATAAAGCTGATGTCATCAGATCCATTAAGAACTGCAAAAGTACGCGAAACACGTTACCAAAGTCGAGGGATAGTAGCTTGGTGACATATCTCGTGCGCTACAACCGCCCTACTAATTCCCTATAAGGGTACTTGCTTGGGCCAGTTGGTATCTATTCATTGTTACGTTATTGCGCACCACTTTGAGGACGAAGACTGAACCACACGAACACAAACGCATTGCGCTTGTGTTCCTAGACATTTGTTTCTCATTTAATTTTTTCTTATTTCACGCGATAGCGGTCACGGACACCGGCGGCGGCGGACAACTATGGTGCAAAATTCAGCTGTTGTGATCTCATAACAGCTTTCGCTGTAACAAACTTCTGCGCCGACGATGCTCCACTTTGGCCTGCTTGACAGGCGTGCAAAAGTCCACTTGCGTTAATATAAACATCTCTGGTTGCCACTGTTTTCGTTTTTCGCACAATTTCAACGCATTTTTGCTTCGAAATTCCTGCCTGAGGTACGCGCTAATACTGTACTCTGAGATATGCTCACAATGCATGAGCTCAGTTGTCCCGCATTGCGAAGTTTTCTCGTGAACCGAAAAACGATTGAAAAAATTTCGGTTTCACTCCGGAATGAAATAATAGATAAAGTTTCGGTTACGTTTTCGTTCCGGTCAAAAATATCGTTTTTTTTTTCGTTTTTCGTTTTCGGTTTTCGTTCCGTTCCGACACCCTGCCTGGAGGGAATGGGGCGCGGACTTAGCATGTACAGAAAAGCGCAACTTGACAAACGGGACTAGTGCTTTAAGACAAGTATTTTGAATGAATGAATGAATGAATGAATGAATGAATGAATGAATGATGAATGAATGAATGAATGAATGAATGAATGAATCTATTGAGCAAAGGCAAACGTGTGAATTGATAGGCTTGGCCGTGCCAACAGTGCTGAAGGGAATAGCATCACGATCTGCGCGTAACCCGCCGCGGTGGTCTAGTTGTTATGGTGCTTTACTGCTGACCCGAAGGTCGCGGGATCGAATCCCGGCCGCGGCGGTTGCATTTCGATGAAGGCAAAATGCTAAAAGCCCGTGTGCACGTTGAAGAACCCCAGGTGGTCGAAATTTTCGGAGCCCTCTACGTCGTCTCTCGTGATCACACCGTGGTTTTGGGCTGTAAAACCCGAACATTTATTGTAATTAGCACGATTCGCGCGACATCTATGATGTAATTGCCGTTAGCTGTCTTTGCTGACGTAACTCGCACTGCTCCTTAAAACAAAACGTTTAAATGAAACCAAAACCCGCTTCTTAAGAGCTGCAGCTTTACAGCCACTGATAAAACGCCACTACTGTTGTTCCATAGACAGTCGAATTCCGTCACGTTGTTAAATTCGCCATCTTGTTAGTCCTGATTAGCCGACAGTTGCTCTGCGCCCTCGTTGATTTTCTCAGAACTAAGACGTAGCATTACAGACGCGCAATACATGCATCTCTTTTATAGAGAGCGAGACGAGACGAGACCATTGTTTCGTCTCTATGTCGCTGTCATAGCCCTTGCCTCATCGTGAGGCAATGGCGCGTGTGGGGAATTTGAGACCAAGAGCGCGCCTGACTCGCACGCAACTGCGTGGCAATGAGATGACGACGCAATTTCGAATTGAAAAACACGGGCTTCGTGTTCAAACGTTACGTCATTGTGCGCAACAAACGAAGGCTTGCGTCGAATAATCAAACTCTCTATTGTATCCACCAGAATTAGGTGTAGAGTATAGCTGAAAGCTGGCCGCTGTGACAGGGTGTAGGCATATATGTTTTGCCTGTTGTTGGCACTGACATTGGAATGTATAGTTTCCTTAATGCGGCACTTGTTCAGAACAGAGAGGGATAACTTTTTTCTTTGATGACTCCTTATGCTGCAGTTGGTTCAATTAAGGATCACTACTTGACCAACGCGATCAAAACGTTAAACGATATTGCGAAGACATCAGAATCGCGAAGACGCGACAAGATATGAAAATGCTCCTGAAGTGGGCACTAATCATATGGCTCCTACACATCGTTCTGTTCGTAGCAAAAACCAGAGGCTACTCTTGCCTTTCGCTTGCGTATAGTTCCGTCGCTAAAAGCTCGCAAAAGTTAACGCACAAAGTCAATGAAGGTTTTTAACTCACCGTGTGGTTACTCCGTACCGAGTTCTGATCCGTCTTGTCGGAGCTCGGCTCACAGTGCTCTGACGACCAGCGTGCGGCCGCCTACGGTCGGCGAATACCGAACTTGCAACTCCCTGCGAAAGCAAAGAAAAAAAAAAAAAAAGGCGCGCGAATGTAAACTACTATACCAACAGGCAAGTGCTAAACATACAGGCACGTATACATGCGGCAATGTACAGACAGCACTCGTCTTGCCTTTATATCAAGCCGGAACACCCACGTTGTTTCGAGTCGCGTGCCGTCGTCACACAGGTCAAGTCGGCTATAAATGACGTGCCCGGCCGAATCGCGTATGCGCCGCATGTATCATATGTCTCAGGTCGCGCCGCAGCCATATACGTGAGACGATAACGGCTACACCTCGCACGGTCGGCGTCAGGTTAAGGAAACCGCGGTTAAAAAACAGAGAAGTCCACACACTGCGCCGGATCAGCTTGTATACGGTTCTTCCCAGTAATGGATGGGATTAGGACACCTGAGAGCTCAGTTATTATAACTGGCGCGTTGCACGAAAGCGTCGCAAAGGATACCGCGTGCAACAGCGGAAGGAAGTGGCGGTTTCCGTATTGGCAGCATAGACAGCAAGCAGCCTTCTCCTCATCAGTGCCGCGCGTGCTATGCGGCCTTTATGTAAATATCTCTATAGCGTGCACAGACGCACTATGTGGACATGCCACCGCGCCCCGAAGAAGAGAAAGACGCAACCGGTGGCTTGCGGAACGACGGGAGAAGATAGCTTCCTCTCCTAACTAACTATCGAGCCTGGTTTGCGGTGCCATTTTTTCTCTGTGCGGTAGTCGAGCCGTAGTCCTCCGAGGAATCCACGTGCACGTGGAGCCCGTCCACCGCATACCAATGACGGCCGGGTGTGAAAGGCCGCTTTGGCATTCACGATGGATGGAGGGCTAGCTCTCGCGACTGCACGAGTCGTCGTGACCGTCCTAAGTGCTTAAGTGCGGCTGATCGCCGCCGAAGCCGTCGTCGCTGCGTGGCCCCATCGCCTTGGCCTTTTCGCCGCCAGAGGTGGCGACATGGTACGCTGCTATATAACTGTAGTAGTGTGTACGTGCCTAGTAGCGGCGCGAGCTCCGGTCACGGTCAGCGGAGCAGCGCTCGTTCGCTTTTTTCTCTCGGCCAAGGGCGGCCAGTGACGGTGTTTCATTTGTCGTGACGACGCCGTATCGTGCCGGGAGAAAGCTTAACAGAGTCTTGTCTCCGAGATAATGAACGCGACTCCCGTCTCGGGTTTACGAGTCTCTCACTTGTAAGAGTTTTAAGGCGGAAGCTTTAGATGCCTCACCAAACGTAAAAAGTGACCGTCGGCATCGGCGGCGTCAACACGAGTGACGCAAAACATCATCACCACCATCATCATGTGGTGACATCAGCATATAACGTCATCATGACGTCACATGATTACGTCATCATATGACTTCGTCGCGTAAGTGGGCTGATCCCGGAGGCAGTGCAAAACAACGTTGGGTGGAGAAAGCTTCGGGGCTAGGGGGAAGCAATACAGTCGACTGTGAAGAAAAAGATGGCTTTGGTCTTCGAGTTGTTTTAGGCAAATAAAATGCATACGGGCCCGTATGACTTTTGCATGTTGATCAGATAATGGCGACCGTTGTACTGTTCTTCAGAGTAAAACAAATATTGTGATACAATGACAGACTGATATAGACAAATGAAATTGTGGAACGCAGCGACCTAAACATGCTAAGCGATTAGTCTTTGCCTCGATTGAGGTAAGTCCTAATTCTTTTCGAAACTCTGACGCAGTAGTGGCGCTTCCGTCGCTATTGTTCCAGGTGAAGAAAGAGGCTACCGTCAATGCGGAGTCTTCTCTTTGCTCGTGGTTTTTGTGGATCGTAGCCAGGCGCAACAAAGCCGAGAACAATACCGGTGAGAAGACGAGAGGCGACGAGATACGTGCGACGTACCCTCACGGTTCCCAATGTCGAACCGACGTCCTTGGAACACGAGCGCACCGCGCAAGCTGACGCCGTTGCCAGAGTGTGCGCGGCTCCATCCGCCGCTACAAGCGCGGGAGCATGAAAGCGTTTCGATCTCGAGACGTGTGACTCGCCAGCCATCCGTCGTCCACACCGTCGACAACGTCACGTGATACACGGGAGAGGCTCGCCTTCTCAGAGAAGCATTGCGACGACGCGGTCGCCGGATGTCCCGAACGTCGAGCTTGGCTGTCAAAGCAGGGTTCGTGGGACGGAGGCGGCACGCTGTCTACCTCACTCTCTCCCGGTAGCTGTGTCTTCTTACGCGAGAACAAAGGCTGGAGAGGCGGATGCGGGCGTGATTGCCGAGACAAGGTCGATGAGACCACGGCGTCGCGCCACGGTCTTCTGTACACGCAACCGAAAGTTCGTGGTTACGCGGACCTCCGGAATAACACGCGTGAAACGGCGCCGTGGTTAAGCGAACGGACGGATACTGTAATGTTAACCACGTCCCAATGAAATCCTGCTTGGAGGAATCGGCAGTGGGTGGGACGCTCCGCCGGACGTCCCGCCCTTGCGTCGTGCGCACATTTCGTGCTTGGCCGTTTGTTGTATACACGTTTACGCTATTCGGGTAGAACTCTACTCTTTTATATTCACTTTTCTTTAACGGCGAAGCTGATTAGCAAATCGTTCCTTGTGATTCGATCGCAGAAAACTCTCATCATCATAAACGGGCATGTGCCACAGAAATTGGGTAAATCCCACTACTCACCACTGGTCCACTAAAAATGAAGAAGGCAACAGTTAGCCCAAAAAATGGCTGCGAAGCGACGCCGGCGAGCCGAAGACCCCGAGTACGTACAGTAAGAAAATAATTGGGAGCGGGAAAGGCAACGGCGGCAGCAAGACCACGAAGCGATGGAAGGGACGCCAACGACCTGTGAGAGGTGCGAACGCTTGGTTTCTGCGCGAGTTTCTGTCTCTGGAGTTTGGCAAACCGTGTCGTGTCTGTGACTGTCTGTGGTTTAACTCGAACCTCTCTGCACTGAGAATCAACGTAGAAACAATCTAGCACCACAGCTAAAGCCTAGCAACAATCTAGAAGCAATCTAGAACCTGCATCACCTAGCTAAGGCTTAGAAACAATAGAAGCAACCAGATTAGTCCTCAGGATCGTCCAGTTTCGCTGTTTCAAGCATTGCGCGGCTTAGTACAAGCTTGGCCATTCTTTTTTTTTTTTTTTGTCAGAAACCGTTACTTTATAAAACACCGAGCTCTTACACTATCGGTAATTACATCATACCACTCGCCATTACAGCGCCGGACACCCGGCAGTGATTTAGCTGAGTGTACCTACTATCCGGCGTGCCTCTATAGTCAAAGTATTTTGCTAGTAATGATGCCGAAACGCGGAGTATGAAACATGAAAGGATGCTGAAGACCACGCGTGAGAGATTGAATAGAAAAATGTGTACGTAATGCTGAGACGAGAAGAGGGCAGCATAAATTAAAAAAAAAGCAAACTCAAGCGTAGCTGATATACTGGATGAGATTAAGAGAAAAGTGTGAATTTGGGCAAGTTATCGGTAATAACTTTTTTCACGAACGCTTCATATAATTTATTGGAATGTTTATTAGAGCCACAATAGGTCCTAAGCGATTGAAAGAGCAGTTGTCGAGGATTAAATAGTGATGAAGTAACGAAACTGGCAGGCACGTCAAAATTTCGAAATTGATAGGTCGCCACAATTTTCGACGTCATCATGACGTCGCTATGACGTCACATGGTGACGTCATCGCATGACGTCGTCGCTTGGTCAAAGGTGGGCCAATCCCGGGGGCACTACAATACCAAAGCTTTCTGGGGGAGGAGGGGGGAGGGGTTGATCAATACGATCGACTGAGAAGAAGGAGGTGGCTTTCGCCTTGCAGTCGTCTTAGGCAAATGCGTAATGGACCGTGTGACTTTTGAATTCGTTGATCGCCCATATGTGCGAGCAAAACATCCTTCCTGTGGCTCGGATGGGGTCTTGCTCGCAGCTCTCCGGAGAGATCTGGACAGATCTGCTGCGCGGCCGCCAGCGACAAGGCATGAAGAAGGAGTGCAGAGAGAGAGAGACACGGCTGGTCGCTGTCGCGGGGAAGGGCTCGTTGCGCCTCCCGAGGAAGAAGAAGAAGCAGCAGCGCTGTGATGCTGCCGAGGCCCTCGTCTGGGGAGAGGAAGCGCGAGTGCATTGGCCCCCTCGACGCCCCGGCGTGTGGGGAGAGGCCGGGAGGGGCTGCTGGCCATCTGGGCCCTGACGCAGGCGACGGCGTTCTCTCGGAGTGGATGCTGCCCCCAGGGCCCCAGGCGCGTACAGTTCATGCGTCGGAGATGGCACTCTATGTTCGCGAGATGAGTTTCTTGTGCACAAGGTCATGGTCAGCTCTTTCGACTCTTCGTTTATAAGCTGCTATGACCAATGAGCAGTCTCATGAAGATGGTAAGCTGAGCTAGTTGGTTGGTGTTCGTGATGAAAATTTCGTGCAGCGCTCACGAGTACAAGGACAAGCGCGTGCGGAGGCATAAGATGAGGCTGTTCGATGAGGGCCTGACACAGTTAAGCTTTTTTATCAATACTGTTCTTTTTTTTTTTAGTGAAGAGTGCGCTAATCTTCGGCGCCACGTCACACTGATTATGGCCCGTTGTTCCTTCTTTCTTCCTTATTCTTGCTTTTCAAAACAAACTTCAGTTAAGGGTCAGTGCCTGTTCTTGTTGTTTCTTCCGTCCTTGTCGTACTCGTGAGCACTGCACGAAATTTTCATTATGAGCGGTATCATTCTCATACATCGTCCACGGGATCAAGAATGGCCATGGACTGTGTCATGAGTGCTGAATATGCCAGTTCTAGTGAGGTGATCGAGGTTACAATGCCTGGATTGTCGGACGGATGACTGCGCTTGCTTATTTATTCATTTGGAGGCTGACGACCGATTTACGCCGATTGCTGATTTATATAGATGCGTTCCTGCGGCGCAGTTTCTGCATGTTTCTGGCCTCTTATGAGCGAGACGGCTGTGCGATGAACAGCCGTCGAATCTGTTTCGGTTTATCGCGGTTACATACGTTGTCACCCCGTATGACGAAGTTCACCCCCATTTATGGCAAAATATCTGCGTATATAACTGTCGTACACAATGACTGCGCCAAGAAGCAGCATTCGATTCTTCACTGTAAACTGTAAGCAACTTGCCCTAAATGTCTTGCGTAGAATGCTCGTTCAGTAACTACACATCAATAAATAAGAGACGCTGTCATGCCTTTACAATCGTGCGCGTCGTCTCCGTGTCAATTGTTTTTTTCTATAAACGGAACAACTTTAACGTCAACTGTCAATCAGTCTGCGTTTGTTTCGAGCTCCCCTGTTCTTTGAACGAAGGTGACAGAAAACGCAACAAAAATTACATTGAAAGCTTTCGGCGAACCTCTATGCCAACTAATCGATAAAAGGGGCTGACGTTACGGTAATGTAAGTACGGGGCACCGTTAACCACCGCATAAACCTAACCAGGTGCTTATAAAACGTCGCGGCTAGTTGACCCATACAGTGGAGAGCGGCCATATGGCGTTTCGTCTGCAGAACCGGAACTATATCCGTAGCCGTTATGTCTTTCAGCTCCCACGCAGAAAAAAAAGCTCTTATCAGGCGGGCGTCCACGCTGTCGACCTCTCCACTGGCCCTTTACTCCTATATTTCATTAACGATGGCCCACTCTCAATTTATCATACACATGCTCGCCCTTTCCGTACGAACGGGACTAGGTGCTACACGCGGCAGTTTCGTAATGTAAATATAGAAGGGTGTGTTTCAGAACAATCTGGGCACAGCGTTTGCCAGTCACCATTACAGTTGTACCACCCCGTTTCCAGCCGCTGAAATGACGCACGCAAGCTACGCCTGTTGATGGCACCATGGTCGTGCGGTAAAGGTAACGGTGAGTGCTGTAACGCTCTGGAACGAAACGTTGTATTACGTGTGTTATTTGTAATGAATGGAAGCCGAGACCGTACAGAATAACTGCCACGGTTCGCTTATAACTAGTACGGGAAAAACGATAGGCAGTGATGTATCATTGCCTGAACGTATTGCACCGAGATGATGAAGTGTTGACCCGGAAAAGTTATACCTACGAGAACGAAGCTTACTCGTATAGTTCGCTTTTTTTTATATACGCGAGTATTGCTACTTCCTGTTTGACAGCGATCTAGCACTTCTTTGCTTTGTTCTTTTATGTTTTCGATAATCAGAGGGTCGCAGTTCGAGCTACAGATCATCAAACCTGAAAATACAGCTGCCTGATGGCCAACTTCTTAGTACACTCTCCACCGTCTACTCGTCGTGCGCTGTTTGCATGGCCTCATAGACGCAAGCTTAATCGGAGGTGTAGAGGTTATCCTCACGTAGCAATTTTAATATATATAGCGCTTATGGCGAACTTAGCCTCCACGGTTTATATTAGCTGTACTTAGTACGACGCAGTTCTTCGAATCCTTTCTCGAGTCTACTCCTACGGTTCTCTTCTGTGCAGTACACTGATATCCACGCATATTCATCGTATCGCTCAGCGGCTTGCATTTCGCCGAGGGGCGCCTCGAGAAAAGTCCACTCGCGTTTCCAGGCAACGAACCGCGATTACTTTTCTTATTCCGGGAACATCCGCTCTCCCCCTATAAACTCTTTTCTTTCCTTCGCGAAGCTTTGGACTCTGCGGCTTCGCATGTCAAGAAAGAGGCCACGAACGTTATGTAGTGCGTCCACGGCACCGCCTCGCACCACGCGTTTGCCCTGTGCCAGGGGCGGCGGGGTCAAGACGCAAAACGCGGCTGCACTGTCTCGTCCCAGCTTGCGCCGGCCGGCCCGCCAGTTTGTCCTGTTCGCCTACGCGGTCGGCTCACTTGGCACGGCTGGCTGCACGGGTTTCGACGCCTGCGGATGCTCTCAACCGCCGCCACGAACCGAGGACGCCACTGACACCGACCGTTCACAGCAGGCCTGCAAAGCTCTCTCACTGCTGGAAGTCTATATGCTATGTAGCCCCGCTTTCGTGAAGGGTTACCCGTTGTCTTCGAAGCGGCGCGGATGAGCGACGGTCTGGTCCCCGAGGTCTGACATGCGAGATGGCGAGGGCGGGTTTCTTCTTGTACGCCGCCTGCTGCAGCCCGTGTCTGCCTCGCGAGCGAACGAGGTCGGTCGCCTAATTGCCCGTGTTATGCCCGCCCCACGGTGTTGCGTCCACTTACTGCGATGATTATCATTGTTATTGTACACGCTGAGAGTGGATACTCGAGGAATTGCGAGCGACAGAGATGTATAAACTTTCACTGTATAGCACAACAGCGCCAACTAGTCAAGGCGTATACTGTCTTGGGGATATGAAGAAACGAATAGGTTATTTTGATCATAAGCTATTGTCGAATTCGCTCTCTGGCTGTGGATGAACAAGAAGGGGAGGAGGGGACGTAGCGTTATGCTAATTAGGCAGATGCAGTCAGTGGTTGCTTACTTAGACAAATGTATAACGATAGGATGTAAGAAGTAAAGCAAAAGGAAATTTTACTGCTCACCGTGCTGTAAGGCCTACCAGTCTAGCCTGAACGTCTGACGCTAGAATGGTGGTCAACAGTGAAAGTTGGAACAAATCAGTAAAGGAGTAAACGTCCGAGTGAACGTATATCACTCGGAAAACGGGGAAACATCTCCATGCATCTGTGACTTGGATTACAAAACAAGGCAACGGCGACAATGCTGGCTGTGAAAAGCCGCGGGGACGCTCAACTGACCCCGTAACCCGCTTGGACACAGCTGACGCAACCAGCGCTACGAAGCCTCGACAGGCTTTCCTCCTACGCGCAGAGAGAGACTCGTATCCGGAATACGGTTGTGGTCGACAAAGAAGTTCCGGGAAGGTGGTCAAGCAAAAAAAGAAATAACCCCCCGTTTCTTATTCACCCCGCTGAGAAAGAAAAAATAAAAGAATTGAGATAAGGAAATTAAACACGAAAGGTTTACGCCGGTGTTGGAGACAGAAATCCACCCAAAATTTAAAGAAAAAGCGCAGCGAGTCCGGCTAGGCCGCGGAGTCGCTCAGCATGACGCGGCTGTATACGTCTGAGCGACCTCTCGCGCAACATATGCATCATGTGGCAACGCTCGACAAAGGGTCAAGAGCGGGGGGGAGAGAACAGGAAAGCGAAAGAAAAGTAACTCTTTTCAAGCTTGCAACAGCACCGCGCTGTGCTATATTCACGGTCGACGGTGCGAGAAGCCGGATGCATTGTCTAATTTGGGCGCCAAATGAATCTCTGGATGGGGGCGAGAGAGGCCGACGCATCCACCACGCACGTCCGCAGTAACACACAAGCACACACGCGCCTATACGGTCCAGTCGCGACGCCCTGGAATTCAATTTAGCCGCGTTAGTTGCGCGTGTGCATGTCGTCTCACCCTTTCCCTCTGCGGTCTCATCCGAGCGAGAGAGAGAGAGGCTCGTGTGGCGCTTCGGCCGCTCGGGTTGTTTATGGTTCGAATAGGTCAGACGACTTTGGTGCGGCCTTTTCTTTTTTTCTCGTGTCGTTTTTGTCTTTTCCCCGGACTGCCCGGCTAAACAGCGTTCGCGCTGCGCGCATTCTGCCGACCAACTGTTATACCACCCGTAGCGAGATGCCCTAGGATACAAACACTCGGCACCCCCTTCCCCTGAAACCTCTTCCTAGTTTATTGCCCAACTCTTCTTTCTACGCGAGCGGAATGTTAATTACTCGGGGCTTTTTTTGCGCGAGTTCGTTCGTGTATATAAAACGCGGCGGTCTTTTTTTTTTCCTTCTCTTTATTTTGGTATAATAACCGGCGCTTTATTAAGCGGACCAAGGCCAATGTGAGTGACCTAACTTGGCAGCGGGGGTCATGGGAACAGCACCACGGGAGAACCATATCACTAGAGTTTAGAGGCAATCTTCGCGGTTATTAATAATCTTCGCAAGAATGCCGGCACCGTTTCGCCGCGCAAAGCCAGCGCAGGTCCTGTTATCTACAAATTAACCGGAGCGGCACAGACAGCTGCTGAAACCCGTTACGAATTGCCTCGAGACTCGCGGTATGTATGTATACTACTCATCTAGCCAGAATATAGCTAGACCGACCGCGGCGTTAGCGCAAGACGCTCGAATATTGACGTTCATTTCGCCGGGCTTCTCCTGAGAGTTTTCGGTGACGGAGGCTGTATAGTGTATTTTACGGATGCGCCTAAGTGCCGCAATCTTGGGCTTTTAACGTCGGCGTTTAGTATGTGCACCAAATCATTGGCAGGAACCACATGCATTTGACCTTTCATGACCTTGTTCATTTGACTTCACGAAGACAGAGAAGCCATTCGTGTAAAAGCTCAAGATGGCGGTGCCCGTGAGTAAAAAATAAGGCTTTCTTTATATCAGGAAAAAGGCTTCGCAATTAGGCAGCTTTAGATAAAAGCGTCCCCAAGCGGTATGCTTATTCATAAACTCAAAACTTTGAACGATTTTTTGCGTTATATTATATTTGTGTGCTTTCTTTGGGTTCCTTTGTATTCCTGGCTGATAGATATAGCATATCCTATGTTTGGGTTCCTCCTTTCTAAGGCTCTATATTCTACGTGTCTGTCGTAAACACGCAAGAGGAGATGATTTGCGCTCGCGTTTCTGTTTGCCTTGTTTCGATGATGTCAATGCACGCTTGCTATAACATTCGCAGTGTTAATGTTCGATGGATTCATCTGCACCAAGGACATTCCGCTACATACAAACCGGCCAGCGGTCCTTGCAGATTATCAGCGGATGTGTCTTGTCCCCATATACATTGTTGACGTGTACAGTATACTATCATCGTAATCTCAAACGCTATTAATTCGAAGGTAACTAGACTACGTTGTCACGCTTCCAGCTTCGCCTGCCATGCGTAGCATCGAATTTTTTATGTCTCCCAAGTGTTCATTCGGGCCCTCAACGTAGATAAAGTCCGGTTACGCGACCATTGCACAGCGCATTCTATTGATCATAAGTATAACGGGTGTGCAGAATAGTTCTCGCTTTCCCGTTCATGTTTCATATTATGCGGATGAAACATCGTGCAGCTGGCGAAATAAGGCGTGACAGCCAAATTAAGTCACACACTTCGCGTCGCACACGTGTCCGTGAGAGAAGCCATTTGTGCATGAGCTTCGCCGCAGCAATGAAGGCACAGCCATTGTTGCCTTGTGACATTATAGAATTCGCCACCGCACGTTACGCGTGTTAAATTGCTCACCCATTCGTTCCTCTTGCCACTGCGACTTGATGACGTGTCCCGTAAAGCGGTCAGCGGTATGTATGGCGGACGTCTGCTGCGGCGTTTCGAAGTCTGACCCCTACCGAGACCGCCGTAACAGCGCTCGAGCAAACCACGTTTACTATACAAAGACCGTGTTAATCCGGCCTCTATAGCTCAAGCACACAACACTGCGACGCATCGCCGACCACCCGAATCAGTGTTTTCTCTCCCGCTGAGCAGGTCCCGCGCTCGCGGTTGTCTATACACAAAAACGGGGTTAGATTAGGCCGGCGCCCGCGCGTTCTGCGCGAGCCCATCTGAATGAACGACAGACGAGCGGCCCGCAGTATCCTGCGCTTCTACCTCCAAGTCGAGCACACATAAACCGCGACTATTCCAAACCATGCGGCGAAAGAGCGTTATACAGGGGCGCGAAATTCATGGGGTCGCCCCTGCCCCAAATTCGCCGCGGCCGAGTCGCCGCCACTCGCTACAGCGTGTAACGCCGTTCATCGCCTCATTGTTTTCTTTTCTATTTTCCTTCATACAGGCTTCGCGCTGTCGTCCCAGTCAGATCCTTGCAGCGGGTCCCATCTCCGCAACCTCCGCCCCTATACACATGTGAACCCGTTTGCGGTCGCCGCCCGCGCGACGGGCTCGTTCCCATGGCTCTCGTGCGAACAACGGGGGCGTATGCGCGAGTGCTCTTCTTCTTTGGACGACGTCGCTTCTAGAGTACAACCGACGCCGCCTCTTCGCCGACGAGAGGTTGCGCCCACTCGCTGCTGGCGCCCTATCGCTCTAAATTGCGCCGGTCGGGCCGACACTGGCCGCTAATTAATGAGTCACCTTGGCGAGAAAAACGGGCTCGCCCGTCCGGCGGTCTGCATGCTGCAGCCAGCTGACCGGTCACAGCGCTCTTCTTCTTCGAAAGGTGCAGGAGTCATTCGTGAGGCCGTCGGGGCGCGCGTCCTTGCATGCGCGCGGTTGTTTTCGGAGGAGGAAGAAGATGCGGAGAGATGAAGAGAGGGACCACTTGTGTCGATCGACTCTTTCTCTTTTTGCTTCCCGGGTTTGTTTACGGTGCCGGCGTCGGCGACCTTCCGAGGGCATGCACCGCTCGGCCGTCGACTATCGGTTCCATCGGCGCTAGTGTCCGCGCGAGGAAGCCGCGCGCGGGGCTTGATTTACGGCGTCGTGCTGCGTTCTGCCCGTTGTCCGTCCATCGGACGGCATTGTGTGAACTCGGTATGCGGTGGTTCTCATTAGAACGTGCATGAAGAGATGTGTGGCCGGGGGCCTGTCATGCGCCGTCTCTATCTCCGGGCATGCCTGCTCTCCGCTGTCCCGAAAGCTAATAGCCGTTTTGTTTTGTTTTCCTGTCTGTTTTTTTTTCTTGTTTAAAACTTTGTTTGACGTGGAATGTGGCATTTATCTATGGGGCTGTACGTTTTGTCCTGTGGCTGTCCGGGGAATAGGCGGAATAGGCAAGGACTCTGCTCGTGACATCCGCGCGTCTATGTGTTTCTCGCGCAACCCGATGTGTGAGTCAACGTCAACTGCACAGTTTTCAGTGCACCGTGCGATGCGGTGTCAAGTTCCCATTCAGTGATGCTACTACAGGTTTGCGGCTTGAAAACATATATTTGACGGAGACGAGGAAAAGAAAATGGACGGACTTGCGCTTACGGTGATGGCACTCGCGACATCTAATGTTGACATGGCTTGACAGTTGCTGAACCATAAAAACGCGATGTTCACAGGCGCGGATCCCAGCTTTTCCTTTCTTCAAGAGGGGCTTCCTTCCAACTCTGAGACGGTGATGCATGATGGCGATGACGATTACGTGGATGTTTACGATCACTCGAACGACATAGTTGCAGCTAGGATGAAAGACTTTATGAGTTTGTCACGCTGCTGTATGACACTGCGAGCACGGAATTTAATGAGATGAAAGGGGGACGGTTATGTCATCTGTACATAACGTTAGAGGCACGCAAGCTGTTTCATTTATTCAAAGACTTTTTGCTCTAAACTAAACCTTTGGTTCCAATCGGCGATGGGTTATATTTAGGGCTCCGTGTTTTCGGATAAATTCGATAAAATGTGATAAAGACTCGCCGGTAAAATTTTTGACAATTCCGATTTATCCGATAAGCTCCGATTTTAACGGCCAATGTGACCTTGTTCCGTTCTTCATCGAAAGGACATGTTTATGAAAGAGCTTTATCGAAAGGGCACGAGAATGACCGCTCAACGAATGACGCAGAGCTTCGTGGATACTATAACGCTGCTGTAGCTGAAAAGTGGACACAGACAGTTGAGATGAACCTTTGCAATGCACTCCGTTACACCAGTAAATTGTTTTGGTATACGACGTTTAAATTGTGAATCTAAATGTGAAGCATGAGCTAGTCAGCTCTT
Source organism: Rhipicephalus sanguineus (assembly GCF_013339695.2). Lineage (NCBI taxonomy): Eukaryota > Metazoa > Arthropoda > Arachnida > Ixodida > Ixodidae > Rhipicephalus > Rhipicephalus sanguineus. Next base: position 80,761,124 of record NC_051180.1, read on the forward strand.
TCAAAACCTATGCGCCGTTTTTTTTTAAGTTACTGTTTCTTGAAACTGACGATATGAGCCAGCTCACGAGTTATTTTTCGAACTGTCAGAGCTATGAAATCAGTGAAATTGTTGAACCCCTGTCGTTTTGGAGACTTCACACTGTCCAGTGGGCAGTGTTTTATCGCCGCGTGCTAACCGAGTCTTCTGGCTCTCTCCGTTTCTGAAGCAGACGTTGAAAGGGCATTTTCAAAGCGCAGAATCGCAAGTTGAAAGGGGCGTGCTTCCATCAGTGACAGCAACCTCGTAAAGTATGCTCGCGCCTATTACAACAAGCTGTAAGGCAGTAATAGGCACAAACGTATACATGTGTCGTACCCAACTATTTGCGCTTGTGTGCATATGTGTTCGCGCCATCAAACCTTAATAGACAACTAATATACGCTTCGTGTGTTCTGACGCTCTCGTGTTTATACATCATTTCATCAACTTTGGAGTATTGAGGATAATGCAAAATTAAACACCGAATTTCGGAGAATTTGGAATTTACGAGAAGTAATCTCCGAAAAACACCCTCCAAATTTCGAGAAAATAAACTCCGAGAACAAGGAGCCCTATAGTTATATTCAAAACAACCTTGGCGTTGTCGTGCGACGCCGACTCGCAATCCTTTTACTTCGCCATGTCCTTGTTCCTACGAGTGATAAAGGATAGCGCTTGGTCTATAGGCGGTATATATACCTGCAGCACGGGCTGCGATCTCAAGGTTTGAGATGTTGGTGCTTCTCTTTGCTGACTAACCCTTCCCTCGATTTCCATTTGAGAACTCAGAGTGTACGCGATGAGGAAGTCTGTGCTATAGAAAAGGCGTAGTCCGCTACTGGGACGCTTAAAGCTTATCCTATAAGCGTATACCGTTCATTCTAAAGAATCAATAAGGTCGAACAACATCCGCATTCACGGCTACTTGTCTTGCGAGTGCATCCATTTTCTTTACAGCCACCGTGCACCGTGCACGCCTGCCATACCGGCACCGATGTCAGATGAGGAGCCGGGGCTACTGCGAGGCAGCGTGTCGATCGGTGCAATAATCTGCATGATGGAGTGGCCATAGAGAGAGATGGGATATGTGGCCCTGGCTGTACGTTGGTCAAGTCCGTTAAGCTTTGTTTGCCTGCGTTGGCTGCATGGGAGGAGTTAACGCGAGCGCGCTGGGCAGCGCTCGTGTGTATATGCGCGCGAGACAGAAGCTCCGTGACCCGCATTGGCACTCTGGCTACCGCGGTTCGTAATCAGCCTTGCTTGCCTGCTGTCCCGCGGCTGGCGCTGATGGAATATGTTTCAGGAAGAAGCCGAGGAAGCTGCGACGCGGACCTGCCTGTTGGGGGAAAAAAATAAGAAGAAAAATGAAAGAGGGTTGATTCTCCGCGAGCTTTGAGCGTTATTTCTATTCTGGTCGCGTCCGCGCCAGGGGGCGATGAGTGCGCGTCTTCGATAGCCCACTGAGATTCTCGACCGCAAGATTGTCCTTTGACAGATCGTTGAAAGCACCCAGGACGCGGTATTAAGTTTATCAGGGAATGCTGAGACAAGTTGGAGGGAAACAAATATTAAAGGGGATTATCAAAAGCAGCAAAACAGTAATATCGCAAACAAGTTGAAGAGGACGAGAGAGAGAGAGTGAAAGAAAGAAAGAAAGAAAGAAAGAAAGAAAGAGAAGTCATTAAAACGAACGACAGAGAAGATAACGGCTGCGGCGCGGGAAGGTGTGGTGTAGGTTTGGGACACTTGTCATCCGCTTGCAGGCAGGCGGCACATAAGCTGCATGCGCGAGTAGCGCCAGCCTTCAACGAGACGAAGAATAGCACAAACACGAAACCTCGCGACGTGCCTTGCGTACGAGCTATACTCCACTGACCACCTTCGAGCGGAGCAGGGACACACATTTCACGCAGTTCCATTAACGCCGCGCGCACCCGCACACACGCGTAATACACGCAACAACGCTCGCTCGAAAAAACACACCCCGTTCGGAGTGTTTGTTATCTTTTTTTGCGAAGAACAGCCATCCGCTTTTAGTGGGCCATGGTCAACGGACCTTGCTCCACATTGCTTGTATATACACAGCCTGTATATATGTACGCCGTCGAACGCACCCCTCCCCAAACGCATCGGCCCGGCGGAGCTGTTATAGAAAGAAGACAATCAAAGCTTCGACCGCGCGACGCGAATTCGATCGGCGAAAATTGGTTTGGTTCGCTTCGAGCCCCAGTTCTTTTTTTTTTTTTTTTCGAGCGTTCAACGAGCGTTCAAACTTCTTTCTACACGACACGGGCGACGAACTCGGGACGTGCTGGGTAATTACCATAAATATTACGCCGCGTTCGCGAACGAATGTCGACAAACCATAGAGTGTTAAAAGATGCATGCACTCGAGAACCGAACGAAGTTTCGGGCTGAGCCCCCCGCAAATCCACGTGCTTATAGCGTAAGCGTACATATGGACGTCGTACCCCGTAAACGAGCTTCGTATTTACGATCTTCTTATCGCTCCATACGTGACTGTACATAACACGCACGAGTGTATACTCAGAGTCTCAGCCCAAGAAACGACGCGGCCGGAGTATTGCCCCGATTGGACAATGTACAGGCTTGAAAAACGGCACCGCCAAAGCGGTATACAGAGCGCATGCAGCAGACCAGTGACTGAGGGCGCGTATATGTAAAGGCCTGTGGGACCTTACTTAAATATACGAAACGGAGGCGGTTGCGCGACCCGTTTCGTTTCTTCAGTTTATTTCTCTTATACGTTGGTTGCATGATTCGTGAATCGTAAATCACGGTCGAACTGTGTACGGTTTGCGAGGACAAGGGTTGTCCTGTACACTGAAGGGGGCCCGCCCCACTTTCCTGCATAAAACATTAACCCCTAATCCAGTGCATCGGTGCAGTTGTTTTTAAAAGCGTGCTAGCTCCTGGGAACGGCACCGATATATACATATATATATATATATATAATATATATATATATATTATATATATATATATATATGTATATATATGTATATATATATATATATATATATATATATATATATATATATATATATATATATTTTATTGAAATAGAAAACAAATGAAGGAGTTGTTGTCACCATTGCTTGGTGACGGCTACCCCTTTCCACATAGTTGTTAAGATAACAGAATAAATAATATATATATATATATATATATATATATATATATATATATATATTATATATATATATATATATATATATATATATATATATATATATATATATATATATATATAGTCGTACAAGTTCAAGAACTCAGTAGCTATCGCAAATATTAGTGTCTTCAAAAAAACGCTGGAGCACTTTGTTTTTTTTTTTTTTTCTGGGACAGGAAAGGCATGCGCTTAGAATATGTTCTCGAGCGATTATTTGGTTCAATGTATATCGCGCGATAATTGTGTTACGTATGACACGGCCGCTCGACCGTGTGTTTTTCATCGAGCGGCCGTGCGTATGATAAGGTGCAGCCCGGGACTCGTCAAATCCGACTTGCGAGTACCAAAAACCTCGGCAACCGACGATACGCCAGGACTTCTGTGTAGAATCGTACAAGATTGTACGTGTTCTTAAAATAAATAAAAAAGAGCAAAGGTTGTCATGTGAGCTCGGCGCGCAACAGGCCGCTTATATGTATGTTTTTTAGAGTACCCCAAGGTACTCTAAAAGACGGACGCAGCGGAAAAATTATGCAGACGTACTTATCACAGTTCGGCTGTATACCTTTCGCATGTGAAAGGAGACGGGAAATTTGTTGTTGTCGTTTGGTCGTCCCCCATCACAAGCAACAATACAGGTAACTCCCGTGCATGGGATATACAAAACATCTTTATATGCCCTTACAGAATACAGCCTTTGAAAAATCGTACTTCACACGCAACTGCTGCTCAACGAAACCTTAACTGAGGGTGACATAAAATCAACAAAAACTCAACATAAATCTGGTAGCGGATTTTCTGATACATGCACAGTTTCACTTTTTTTTTTACTTACGAACTTACGTTGCAAGCAGCAAACTCAATTCGACGTGACTTTTATACTTAACGAAGGGATCTAACCTCCATGGTCGCTGCAACTTTTGTATTGAAAAGTTATGGGGCTGGAGAACGTCAACGCGAGCCCGTCATGAAAGAAGACATTCGTAAAGGTTACCAGCGTGATAAGTGTACACAGCTATTGATTAGCGGATTTATTGATCTAGAAGTCTACAGATTTTCAGTTACCTGCAAAGCGTTCGAGCGTAGTTTTAGATGTTGCAAAGAGATCAGCGTCGCAGAAATGCCATTACGCGGCCGAGTAGAAGGTCACGTGATACGACGAGAATGTATTACCTGTATGTACTACGTGCACCTGCAGCTAAAACAGCCGCAAATGCTCGCTTTTCTATAGAATACCTTACGAATGTGTTTCGGAGCCGCCATACTGGGCCATTAACCTCGTCATTTGTATCTTTAACAACTGAACGAACAGTGCTACGGTAGACGCATACGCACGAAAACGGTTCGGTTGGCGCATTCCACGTTTCGTGACTACATTATTTCACGTCGCGATATACAAAAAACACTCGTTTAACAGCCCAAGGTGGCGGCGCCCGTATGTCTTACGTAAAATGGTCTATAGCGTTGACAAATGAAAATGCGCGGCTGTCCGCGTTTACGGCATCGAATGTTTACACGCCGCATAGTTGCGGACTGCATAAATGGGCTTCATTTTGTTAAGCGGCACGATTCGTATATGTCCACGGTGAGAAATAAGTCGTGGCGCCGCGCACGCGGGGCCGCGGTTGTTCCCGGAAAAAAAAAAAAAAAAGAGGAAAGGTTAAGAGGAAAGAAAAAAAAAGGCTGCATCGTCGTTAAATTAATCGCGTTCACTGCAAAGCCTCTCTGCGCAGTGTGACTAATGACCATGTCGGAGCAGTTAGGCGTGTTTAATGGCCCCTCGTTTTGCATGCATGACCCGGCATTAAAGGCGCACTCGCGTCCAAGAGCGCCATCGGCGCCATTTGTCGTGTATGTACGCATGCAGGGTGACGCGGGCGACAGGGGAAAAAAAGAAAAGAAAAAAAAAAGCACGCATTATGCGCTTGGCGTTATGTATGTGCCCAGCGAGAAGTTTTTGCGTCGCGCTCGCTTTAAATACAGGGACCGGTCTCGGCACATTCGCGCGATTAAAAACACGAAATTAATCAATATCGACGAGCGCCTTGGCGTATCGTCGACAAGGTATAGTCGGGGCCACTTGGGCGTAATGATGACGTTCGCGTGGATAAGTTTTGTGTTGCGCTCAGCATATGTAGTGATGATGCATATGACCATCGTCATCGTAACCATCATCCTGTTCTATATATGTCCACTGCAGGACGAAGACCTCTTCCACTGATCTCCAATTACTCCTCTCATTCACGAGTCGATCGATTCCATTTTATTCCTGCGCACTTAATTTCATCACCACACCTAACTTTCTGCAGGCCTCGGCTGCTTTTCTCATCGAAATCTATTCCGTCGTTCTCACTGGCCATCGGTTATCGACCACCAACACGGAGATCGATATGTCGACGTGATGGTCAAATATTTTGCCCACTCTCCGGAACGGCTGTATACGATGATGTCCGAGAATGATAATATTTGACGGAGTTAAGATGCCGTATTTACCCGCATAGTAGAAGCACTGGTTAATGCTAGGGCAGCCTAATTATGGCTACTGTTGGCTAGTATCTGCTAATGTTTGCCATCGATTCTTAAAGCATCAACGCTGTATTTATTCGATCTCAATTGTATGATTGCGTTACCTACCAGTTATATGAGTTCCATCCGTTTCTCATATCTGTCCATCTTCTATCTGTGTCAGTGGTATGGTATAAGCTCTTATATCGATGTTTGAAACTGGCGGAACTTGGCTCTTGATAGCTCGATGGATGGTTGCCATGCTAAGCTGGACGGGACGCACCATTTTGTATTGGCCGCGTATCATCAGAGTTCGTGCGCGCACTTTATTATTTTTTTGTTACTTTCGTTTTTTTTCTGGTATTTTTTTTTTCTGCCACTCACGGGAAAAACGGGGGTAGTCCGAGGCACGCCAAACTACAGCCTGCCGTTTTCACAGCCGACAGTTAACGAAAGAACAAACGACACCATGCCAGGAGAGACAGGCTGTCTGCACTGGCTTACACTTAGAACGTGCCAACGGCAGGAAACGATCCGTCTTCGGACTCGATCGTCTCCTCAGTGTTGTACGTACGGGCCGAGGCCAAGAGGATTCCTGTAGCGCCCTGATAGGGGTGTGGCCGCGTTGTCAACCCCGAAAATAAGGCACCGGGTCGGAGCTGCCAAGCGAATCTTCGTGATGACATTTTTTTTTTTTTTTTTTCGAATGGTCGCGCCCCAAACGCCCCTGCGATGAGGCGAGAAAGACCAAAGAAGGCCCGCGCACTCTTTGATTGATGGTTGTTAGTGGAATTTTTTGAAGCAAGGCCGTTGGCAGCCGAACTCAGACCCGTTCCCGGATGCCCGTGCGGTCGCGTGGAACGTTTAGTTTTGTCGTTTCTTGAAGCCTTCCGTCCTTCCTTTCATCTTCGGTTTCAGCTGCTGCAAGTTTTCTATGCAAGAAGTAGCTCCTTGAAAATGCTGTTTGTACGATACCGGCATAGGGTCACCCAGCCAACAAGATAGGGTGTCAATCGTTCAACCTAAAGAATTGAGAGCCGGATTGCTCAACACTATACAATGCTTTTCTTTCTGCCCATTGCACGCTCTGATGGCAAGACGTGAAATAGGTGCGCGGTGACGGCACCATGCTCTCAACCATTAAGAAAACGTCGCGTAAAAAGGAACTAACTACAAAAATCATAAAAGAAGCTCACGTTTCGGAGAGGCTGATTGATTTCAGTAGGTATGCGTAATAAATATGAACGCGTTCAGGCGGCGTCAAAAATACAGTCGAAATCTGGCTTACCCATGCACCTAACTGATAAACTTACGCGTATGACGCATTACTGCTGCGAGGTAGGGTATGTGCTCACTCCCAGATAACGTACCGCGCCGTATATCACTCAGATTGACGAAACAATCTCGCCTCTTTTCCGCGTCCCGAGGAATATATCTGCGACTGAGATAAATAGCGGAGAATTATTGGGGCCGTCGACATGTCATCTCGTGTCAAAAGTTCCTGCAATCTTGACGTATGACCTCATGACTTGAACAGGTCTGAAGAAGACTCTATATGAGTGCTATACCGCGCTTCAATATCGGTCTCACTCTGATTATGTATCCCGAGAGTCCGGCATGTTCGGTACATCGAGTGGAATAGTAACCCTTGCGTCTCGCGTCCTCCTTGACTTTCAAGTGTACGGGACATCCGCGTTCATATCCCCGGACTGTGGAATCGCCACGCGCGAAAAACCACGGCACCTTGTAATTTGCTAACGCCGCACAGCCGAGCTCGCACATCACTCACATAACAAATGTCGCGCTATTTATCGCGCTGTCGCAAGGATGAAAAGAGAAGCAGTGCAACTTCGATTAGCATCAGTGGTGCGGCAGTTATTCTGCGACGTAGCTCGGCGGACGCTAACCAGATTCGATTCCATACTGCTCGAAGCAAGCGGAAGATATATAAGCAAATGCACTGCGAGATCTCACCCAATATATTCACGTCAGGTGGGAGTGAAAAGCGGGTTTACAACGAGGCGAATACTAACTATAACTGCGAGCTAGTCGGGTCGGATAGTGTGAAAGGCGCAACATCGAAACAGTGTGGTTCGGCGAGTACAGCGGCACGGAAAAGCGGGTCAGATATATATATATATATATATATATATATATATATATATATATACACCCTGACCAGCCCGCATATGTCACGATAGCCTATACAGGAAAGACGTAGTCACAGAACAACGAAATCCCACGCGCGGTGCGCTATGCGTGTCACTTGGTCGTAAAAATGCACGAAACGCGCTCGAAGAGAAATGCGAAATGCAGCGCGTGGGGCTCCGCGCCTAAGCACCGCCGCTCGAGCGCTTTACAAAGCTGTGCGGTATGCCTGTATACCGCCCGCTGATTTAGCAGTCCCGGCACTGTTCGTTAGGGGAAAAAAAAAAGAAAGAAAAAAAAAAGAAAAAAAAGAGAGCCAGTTCCACGCATGTGAAATCTGAGTGAAAGAACAGGGAAAAATCTAGGGACTTTAGAGTGAACAGCAGAGCTGGCGAGGAGCGCCACCACCTGGCGAACGCAAGTTGAGTTCTTTGTGCATCATCTTCTTCTTTCTTTATCTCTCTCTGCATCTTTCTTTCTATATTGCCTTCTCTCCTTCTTTTCCTACTCCTCACATCACTCCTCCTTACCCTCACTTATCTTTCCCTCCCCTTGTTATACTGTACTATGCTATGCTAGGAGCTGCTTGGCACAACATACCCGCTGTCTGTGGCGCATACCTCGCAGAGTTTTCTGTCGACGACTCCGACCTTACTCCGAAGGAGCCGTATGTTTATTGAAGTTGTTTCCCGAGTTGTTTCTCTCCGAGCTTAAAAATCGCTGCTCTCTCTCATCTCGAACCATGGCGCATAGCGCAGAGTTGTCTCCCTGCAGTCCGTATACGGACCTGACCTGAACCGTCGGTTCGAGGAATGAGCCGGAATAGAGAACTTTTTCGTTCTCTCAACGGTGTATGCCACTCATGCGCGATCTTCGTCCTCAGATCTTGCATGCATAACAAAAACAGCGAGAAGGCGTCTCTTCCTACTCTCCTCTGCCGTGAGATTGCGATCACGTTTGGTGTCGTGGGCCGCGGTGCGCGAGTCGGCATCTTGTCTCTGCGGGCGGGTATGCGACGCGCGAGGGTTGAAGGTGAAGCGGCAGCGATTGCAGAATCCTAAGCGGCGCGCGCACCTTATTTGAACTTGAGGACCAACCCTCCGCCATCGCTCGGTGCAGCCCGTGCGGCTATATAGACCTCACGGAAGCGTGCGCGGAATGCCGGCCCGTGTTATTTCATTGTTAAGTTAGGTGCAGTGGGTCTGAACCCGCACGTGGCGTTGCCTTGGATCTTGGGTTGGAATGATAGGTTGAAGGAGATGGCTGGTACCGCCATTCCTTGTGACGCGACTTAAAATGACCAACATGTACGGTCGTTTGGGTCTGTATACCTCATTCGCTTCTAAATGCTGCGATGACAAGTCTTATGCTGATTGATGAAAGAGAAAACTTGCGAAAAAAAAAAAAAAAACAGTCGAGAAGGGATAGGGTTTGGGCGTGTTGGTTGGTGAGCGCTTAAGCAGAATATGTGGCGCTCGCCCCGTCGTCTTCTTGTCCTGCTGTTCGTTTGTGCGCTATGTATTCTGCTTAAGCGATAACAGTCGAGGATGGTTATATCTCTAGGGCGCAATTTTGTGTCTTATATTCGGATGCAGGGAGATTGAATGGACATGCGATGGCTCGCGTCTTATGTCTCGTGTCGAATCGGAAATCGTCGCTGCACTGCGCAATGAACGTATTTTACTAAGCAGTAATGACACTCAGTGTTCGTAGTTTTAAATATGGCTGTTGAGTTTGCCTCCTCAACTCCTGTTTCTGCAACTCTACGGGAAAGATGGGTAGGAGAGGCCTTGTGAAGACACGGGCACCGTTGCGGTCCCGTTCGAAATGGACGCCTTATTGAGTATTCCGCAACGGTATAGGGTTGCCACGAGTGCTCGGGTCTCCCAGGTGGCGCCTCCTTCCAATGCAGCGACCGAGCCTTTTAACGTCGTTGATGCGACGAGGTTTGGCCTATTCGGCAATGCAATGGCTGAGTAACTCAAACGTGAATGGACGCCTTTGTCCTTTGTTCTCGTTTCCAGATTTCTTTTTGGAGCGCGTCAAATGTGTGGGGGGTCCCTTAACGTTACCTCGCTAAACGCGTGGGTTCCTCGTTATGCGTAGGTTACAACTGGGAGGGGCTCCAGTTACGGGCGGCTCTCGCAAGTGCGAAGACGATGCACGCAACTCACGTGCGAAGTGCCGCCGTAGGTGCGCTGGAAATCGTCCTCCTTTGCGCATGCCGCCCTCTCGAGCAGGGTTGGAGGGGGGGGGGGGGGACTAAGTGGTTCCGCGGTTTGCACAGTAGCACACAGGCACACGGCCGCCGTCTCCTTGGCGGTATACATGTGCACAGTCGTGCACGCAGTATGCTTGCGCTGCCTAATGCAGAGGCCCTCGTCTACGGGCTATCCGAAGCGCCGCAAGGTTGACCAAACGAGTGGTATAGGTCGGCAACCCCTTTCGGCGCGGCGGCGTTTATGCGCCAGGGCCGCGTGTTTGTCTTTCTTTGGGTCGCGACGGCCATGCGCTTCTCGGCCTTAGCTCGTCGTGCCAGCAGGCTAAAAGGAAGCGTACCTATACGTTATTTCTGTCTATCGTTCTTCGCTATTTTGATTCCTCGTCTCTGCGCGGTGCTCGTAGTTTGATTTACCTGTCGATGCTGGTCGAACCAATTCCCTCGATTCACGTAATTGGTGTAGGGAAACGATTGATCGAGTAAACTTTATTGACAAAACAGACGTTGGAGACTGTATGATATCGAGGCTGCTAGTCCAGGGCTTCGCTGGCCGTTGCTGCGTGCCGGACCAGTTGTACGAGAGCTTTTGGCACATTAGGTTGTAAGAGAATTGCGAAAGAGATTGCGAACATCGTTTCGTCGCCCAATTGTTTCGTTGCGAGATTTCCGGCCCGCGTGAGACTCGTTTAAAACTGAACGTCTCTTCTGAGCCATGCGGCGCGGAACATGTCTCAGAGAGAGGTTATCGCTTGGGCAAGGAATCGCAGCTGGGGAACAACGTTGACATTTTCACCACTCCGACGACCAATTATGACACCTCTGGAGAGCTCACAAACAGCACACCAGAAGCGCTTCACGAGGCCGCGATGCAATTATATAGTACGTGACCCGACGACACGTGAGTCCCGTCCACGGTGTCCTCGTCACTAGAAAAGCGCAGCTGACGATGTGCGTCCGTCGTCTCTGCACGTGATTCGGAATGAGTGCTTTGGCCAGCTGTATAATTCTTACGTTGCGGCAATAAAGGCAATTCAACTCGCCATCGCGGAGGAGTGAGCTGGATCTTATACAGCCTCGCTCCGGCTGTCGCAATCTCGTGTTGGAGTGCGCTATCTGTACAGAAGACTCGCGTTTCTCTCCTCCACGTCGTTACTTGCGGTGTCCAGCAGAGTTACGCCATCTTTCCCTCGCGCACACTCACACGCACGACAGCGCGAACGTCTCCCTATCGATGCTCTCTTTTCCTTATCGTCGCGTATATAGATAAGCGCTGTCCTTACAAGAGACGCGCTCACGCGCAAGCACGGTTTTGGAAGGTGCTGCAGCTTCGGTGAGAGCTCTGTTTATAGGCACCGAAATCTTTGCTGGCTGTGTAGCAGAAGCGGGAGCAGTTTCAGAAGCGCGGCGCAGCGTTCGCTTTCCACCAATAGGAACACGGCGATTCGCACGCCCTCGTATCTCGTGTGTGCGCACTAGAGCAGCGTTCGTGTTTGCCATGCTCGCGAGAACTTTCAGCGTATATGGCCCGAGGAGCCCAAGAGCCTCTTGGAAGTCTTTCCATCTTTCTTCTTTGTCCTCTCCCACATCATCTTGAGAGCCTCCCCCTTTCCAATTCGCGACTTCATTCCGTCCTTGCTGCAGCTTTCTCCTCTCGCAACTCCGTAGAGAAAGCCCTGAGCTCGAGCAGCAGTTGCGTGCACCAGACAAAGACGAACGGCATTTCAATACCATTGATGCGTCTGTTTCCTTTCGCTAATACTGAAAACCGTAGCAATAATTCGTTCGGGCAATATGAAACGCGGTTACGGTGGTGCCAGACATGACGATAAACGTATAATACACGAAATGCGCATGATGCCATGGGCGCCGTTGTACGAGGTGTTCTGCGTGCGAGAAGCCGATGACTGTGCATGAGCTCAACTTTTATCGTGATGATTGTCTGAAGGAACTTGATTACTTGAGCAGGAGCATGGCGTGGTGGACAGAATGAGAGGATGCGGGATGTTAAAATGGCCAAGTTCTGTGCGTGGTTCAGTTCGACGCGATGTACGCTTTGCGAATTTCTTTCCTGCATGTTCCTTTAGTTTCAAAGTCTCTTCTGTATTTTTCAGAGTACGTGGATAGAACAAAAGTGTGTGTGTGTGTGCGTGTGTAGAGAGATGCATTCAGTCAGCAACGAGCAACAACATTGGCAGTGTGGAGCAGCACGGTAAACATTGTTGACACGCGAGGAAAGCGAGATACGAGGGTAAACATACAGGAAACGGGACCGTTTGCCGAGGCGTACAAGTGTAAACACACACACAGGGTCTGTTTTTATCTCGTCGAATGGGATGCGATGCTTTCGTTTTTGCCCCGGCCGCTCTCAGCGGTGTCGTTTCGCCACCTTTAGCGCGGAAGAGGCGGGGTGAGATTTGCTTCGCGCCGGGCTTTTACTGCCTTCCTCCCCACTCTCCGCCCGTGAGTTGAACGGCCCGGACTTGGAACCGACGCCGCGCCCCGCGTATGGACTTTCGACGGCAGCGCTTGCTCGAGAGCAGTGGCCTGACTACGAAGAGAAGGTGATCGCGTGTGCCCAGCTCCCTGCCTTTGAGCAGAAGCATAGATCTCGTGGCTTTCCGGGCAATCCACGCGTAATGTGGGAGCGTCCTGGGAGCTACGCGTCAACGCAGTCTAGCCTCGCTCACCTCTCCACCAACTCTCGTCCTCCTACTCTTGAGTAGTTGACGGACTCTTCTCCCGACGCCATGAAGGCTCTCATTGTTCACATAAGGCTCCTCGGCCTGTACGCTTACTAAGCCTCTATTATCATTTTCGGTCACTCTATATATGTATACGACCACGCCGGTCTGGATCTGAACTCTCTCGACTGAATAAAGTTTTCCTCTCTCTCTCTATGTACGTTCGTGCAGCTTAAATCGGTGCATCGGCCGTGCGATTTTAAAAGTCAACAAAAATCACAGCTTCTGCAGTAATCTTTACTATTATTATTCTTGGCTTTTAAGACTTGCTAAGACATAAGAGTTGATGTGTATTGCAGTATATGTGCGAGAAGACCGGTCTATTGTGTTGATTAAAGCTTTCTTTTGTGGTATCTGTTGTCATGCGCCCAGCGATCATAACAGCGAAGGCCAGATGACAGCCCTTCCAATAACAAAAAATCTCATTATTGTACCTGTATGCACTCCGCCTGGACTCTTTCATCACTGATTGTTGGTAAAAGCGTTCCCGCACGTTAGACGGTTAGCACCGGTGGGTCACTATAACTAAATTGTGACACATAGCACAGGTTTGTCAGTGAGAAACAATACCTGAGAAGCAAAAGATCGTGAATTTGGTGCCTGTATGCGTGTTATTGTTTGTTAAAGGGACACTAAAGGCAAATATTAAGTCGACGGTGATTGTTTATATAGCGGTCCAAAAGCCTCGTAGTGCTACTTTTATGCCAAGGAAGTGCTTATTTTGAAATAAAATCACGTTTTAGTGGTCCGCATCGCGTTAGCGCACTTCAAATCACCCGCCCGAAAGCGGTGTTTCACCCGTCACTGTTGCCGTGCCCAACGTTGCCCGCCTTTACTGCGCGGCGGCGTACACTGGCGGCGTGTTCCATTCGGGCATCCGGCAACATCACGTGCATGCGGTATTTTGTCGAACTTTCTGTCAGAGCGACTTTCACGAGCGTGCAAAACACACGCGGCAGTACGCGATACCAAAACTACCATTGAGACGCGACCGCGTGAGCGAAGCAGGGGCCGGGCGAAGCGCAGTTCAGCGAAAACGGAACCTTTGAACCAAGCGCGCCGTTCTCCTTGGCAACGCCAAAGAGGTTCTTTTTTCCATGAATCGAACAGAAACGAACAAGCAGCATTTTAGTATTGCCGTTTTAGACTTTGTCATACATTGGGCTTTCACTCTGACATAAATTGTTATTTGCCTCTCAGGTGACGCTGAGAGGCAAATAAATAAATGTCCCAGCTCCCTGCGCAAGGACATTACAGGCACACGCACTTTCTCAGGGTATCCATACATGTATGTCACGATTGAGAGAGAGAGAGAGAGAGAGAATGAAATGCCTGCAGATATGATGAGGCTCCCTCCACGCAGGGAGGACGAGCTTTCATCGCGACGCGGCCATTACGTCAGTCCCGTGCGTTGCGCTCTTCACGATTAACATAAAAAAATTTGATGCTTACCGCCACTGAGCAGACTGCGAGCTCTCATTCGTGTAAGCACGCATTCACGCCTTGTAATGTCAATTACATCGCCCAGATTTTCACGTGCCCTTTTCCCGTGAACGTGGTGCAATCCACAAAATCACGACGTCCCCCTTTTCCGTTCTCTTCCTTCTCCCTCTCCTGTTAAGCTATTCGACGCTCGGCCAGCAGCGCAGCAGATCAGTGGAAGAACTCGCAGAGGCAGGCGCAGGGGGCGTCACGTTGCCACGGCAACGCCGTCCCGCCCAGCGTCACCTGAGTCGAGCGACCACGGGGTCCGAGCTGTACGGCCCTCCGCACCCGACCCCGTGTGAGCGTGCTTTTGGCCGATGAGGTGTGCGTGGCGCCGGTGAAAGGCACGGTACGGTGGAGGCGAGCCGTTGCGCGGTGCCCGTAGACCGCCAGCCGGAGTCTCCCTTTTACGTTGCGGCTGTGCGAATCCGGCCATATCGCATACGCGCGCAGGTGGTGTGTAATATACTACGTTATACGTGCCGCGTGGTGCACACGAGAAGACGCATCACGCGGCTCGGCGCAAGAAAACCCGAGGCACGCACGCCACGGTGCCTTTTCTGCAGGGCGGCTGCAGTTTTTAGCGGCGGCGCCGCCGCAGCCACAGCAGCTTGGACAGTCGAGCGCCGGGATGTGGCGTCCTTGAACAGCTGCCCCGCAGTAGATCACCTTGCATAACGCGCGGAGCATAACACACAAGCTGGGGAGCGGGGAGTGCAGCCCAGCGGCGACGGAACGAGTAGACGAATAAAAGAAGCAAACAGAAAACGCACAGCGGCGAGAGAAATACGATACGAATGCTAGTGGAGGCGCGCTTCGACGCAGCCGAACGGGTAAACGCCAGGGAAACACTAAACCGCGTCGGCTGGGAGGAAGAACCAGCAGAACGGCAAAGCAAGCAAGCCAGAAAGAAAAGAAAAGAAGGAAAGAAAGAACCTAACAAAAGCGATATGGAAGCCGGGGGCTCGCGTTATGGTTCCAAGGCTGGCGGTTGAGCGAGGAATGTTGGCATGGCGGGAGCATCACGTGACCAAGTGCGCGTCAAGGGCGTCGACAGGCGGGTTGCGCTGATCACATGATACTGTGGCACGCACGCACGGGTACACCACCGTCCGGCGTGCCAGGAACGTCAGAGCATTGCGTGCGCGCGCAAACGTGGCTTCTAACATGGATGAAACCAGAGTCCTTCTCTGATGAAACGGTTAAGCTGAGGTGCGCGATTCATTCCTGGTGCCACGATGAGCTCGAGCAAGGACTAATGTGAATTAACGCATCCTACAGGTCACTGCCATGCAGGATCGCTGCATATATCCAGCTGCGAATTATGCCAAGGCCTCTAACATCTCTCAACGTTCGGTATGGATTGAGCGAGCCGGCAGGTTTTAGCACGAGGTCGTAGCCCTCTGCCGTTACTGGCTCATCCACGTACCAGCTGCAGCAAGTGAGCCTTCTGTCGCTCTATAGCACGCTCGCGTGCCTGGAGTCTTGGCTGACGTAGCCGCAGTAACGCTAAATATTCTCTCGAGACACACGGCGGAATCCGTAACACGCACAGACAGTGCGCATTTTGTTTGTCGGTAATCTGTACTGGGGTCATTTGCGCGCACATGAGGCTGACCCAATATCGTAGCAGGAATCATCCTGAAATCATCTAGGGTAAAATAACAAGAAAACCATGGGAAGGGGGGGGGGGAGGGCGGTGAGTGCTGCTTTCCGCGTACTCCCCGTTTCCTTGTCCTGACTCGCAGTACCAGTGACACAGGGGTCACGAAATCCAGGTCGCGGTATCGAAGGCCGCAGTATTGCAGCGATGACCTTTCACCAAAGTGTTGAATAGATGTCGCTGCTATGTGCGCCGACAGGGTGTCGTCTGTACCTCTTATTACCTGCGCGCAATGATATAACGCGTCTATGGGCTGGGACAGCCTACGCAGTGTCATTTATGTCGTATACGTCCCCCTTTGATGCCAAACACCGGAGGCAAGGACACGTATAGGAGCACGATTCGCGGCAAGCTTTTGCGTCGCCTGTATAACTCGCTCGTCAGTGGGTCAAACCATCGATACGACGAGGTCATCCGGTCCGAAGACATCCTCGGGTCTCGCCCAGTCTCAGTGTTTCTTATGCCCACACGTTGACCAGAAGCCTCCAGGGTGGGCCGTCCCCAGTGCTACACGATATTATAAACGCCTGGGACTCGTTTCAGAGCCTGGGAGGTACGCTTTTCGTCGCTCAATGCTAATTGAGAGCTGTTCGCATTTAACGAACATCAAAGGCTAAGTGAAGATGACGACGAAGTTATGCGCGCGCTGATCGAGGAACCGAAACCTGTCATTAGTACGTTATTCGCAATTGGCGACTGCACGCGCTTAAATATCGTACATACAGCCCCCCCCCCCCCCCCAACTCCACATTGGGGAGTTCCCACCAAGTGTAGTGGCGCGACTGCGGTCAGCTAATGTGACGACGAGAGAAGAGACCCGGCACCAGCGTTATGCGCACTTGGTACGTGGCTGAGCATGTGCCCTTTTTGTTTTTAACTTATTTCCTTTAGGTGCACAGATACCTGCCGTTCTTCCTCCTCCTCCTCTTATTCCGCACCGTCTCGAAGAAAAGTGCTCGCAGGACGCGTCGAGTGCGGCGCCATTAAGGCGTCGGGTCGTTGATCAGGCTTGTCGCTAATGTTATCAGCGATGGACAACGTGATTCGGCGAAGGGAGATGGAAGTTGCGGGCCCAGTTTTCTCGGCTTTAGGCGCCGAATTTGGAGAGGGCCACCTAGGCCGCGTATTAGCGGGAACGGCGGCGATGCCGCAGGCTGGTGTGTACGGCAAGACTCGTTTCTCGAGATACGCGAGGCGAGAAGGCTCTGGACTGTGTGCTGCTTGCCTCGGGACGATGCCATGCTGCCGCTCGTGTATGCTTTAGGAGGCATTACGAACGCGGGCTGAAATGTGCCGCGTGCGTTTCGCCTTTGGCGTATCACGTATCAGTCCCTAAATATAAAGAAAACAGCGCGTGCTCGCGTGCGTGCGTTCGCGATCGAGCGGGAGTATGCGTGCTTGTGTAAATCTCAGGCAGGCGGACAGCAGGGCCCATATGCTTTCACAGTTTGTGCTGAAAGAGAGCCTAAACAACCTCTGAATATACGAAGGTCGAGCACGTTATTCTCTTCCGGCGTTTCCCGTATTTTGGGCACAATTCGTGACGCCAGCACTCTGTTCACGTGACGTCATGAGGAAATCAACTCTCTATTGGTCCATATACTATAGGTGTGAATTGTCTCCTACCCTGCTTAGCCGTGCGGTCGCACGTCCGTCCGGCCTCGTCTCGCTTGTCTGTCGTGAGCGATCAACTGATTTCTCTTCATTTTGCGCGTTTTCGATTGCGCAAGCGGAGGTAACAGCGTGTAGCCGAAAAGCGCGAAATGCTGATAAGCTCAACGTTTAGTACTCACATTGTTCACGTGTTTCGTGAAGAAATAAGCGGCGAGGAGGAGATAGCGCCTGTAGGAAGGTAGTGAAGGCGAGAAAGAAAACATTCTCTCGTTTTTGAACTTGGAGTGGTTTAGGGGCCATTTAAAGAAGGTCCCCTTCGACCACCACAGGAAAGCCTCAGTTCGCCCAATAAAAAGTCTCGCTTGTAAATATCATTATCAGGTTTGCTTGCTGATTCTATATTTATTTCACTGTTATCTATTCTCGCCTGAAATATTATACCCCCCCCCCCTCAAACTCACTATGCGGTGTAGCGTGACAGAGGTCGCGTGCACACCGGTAAATATGTCAGCCTTTCCATAAAGTGCTTCTTTCTCACACACACGTTTTGCTGTGATTGTGGGAGGATGGACTTTTGTGCGAAAATGACGGTTGTAACGACAGTTGTCAGAACCTGCTCATTTCTGCGGTCCTTCACTGCGGCAGCCACACACACAGCACAGCACAGCATGCTACCTAAATATGTATAACTGAAAAACGTTTATAGAATTTCAAATGAACGATTTCTCTGTCAGGGTGTACCGCACATTTGGTGATAATAACAGTAATATGTGGGGCTTTGAATGTCAAAATCACGATATGATTATGAGGCACGCCGCAGTGGAGGGCTCCGTAAATTTCGACCACCTGGTGTACTTTAACGTGCGCGGAATTGGCGAAGTACACTGCTAGTTAGTAAGGATGATGTCAACACATCGCGTCTTTGTCGCTCTGTCGTATTATTATCTTTTTTTTTTCACAAATTTCTATTAGCTGACAACTGCTGGTATATATATATGTTACTTCGTCCTTCGTCTAAGCATTCCCGGAGATACTCGGAGATGGGTGCGTGTGGTGTGTATGTGTGCATGAAGAGGGTGGGTGGGGGCTGTTGGAGGTATAGTTGGCTGGAGTGTACGTTGAACTTCAGGCTTCTCGGTATCCTGCGAGAAAATTGCTGGAAGTCATGTATCTTACACACCTGGCAGTGATTGCCTATAGGTGTCGTTCCCACAGTTTCGCCTCTACACTATATCACCGCCCAATTGCGATACTTTCCTTTTCTACTTTCCTGTGAGCACGAAGAAGCGTGATAATTGAACGGCGACGTCTACATTAACCAACACGAGCGTCTCAAATAGATTGCGCCGCCAAGTTCTTCCCGAGGGGTCAGTACACTCTCTTCACGGATTAACCAGTCTACAATTTCATTACTCGCTAATTAACCCTTACCCGCCCAGCCAGCAGAGACGAGCGCCGCCGCCTGCCGATGCGATACACATATATCCAGGTCTGTATGGCGCGACATTGCTCAGCTTCGCCTTCTTGAACATTCACCGCGCGTTTCTCCTTCATCGATTGCCTGTTGACAGCCTATAGCCTCCGCTGAAAGGTGGGCGGGGCATTTAGTGTTTATAGGGTGTCCAGGTACACCAACGCGGTGATGACGGCTTCGAGAAAGATGGGTAGACCGAAACCCCCCCCCCTTTGTGCCCGCGGGGCATAAGGCCATGGCGTCTATGTATAAAAAGTAGGGGAACTGGGACGTTTTTCAGCGAACCCTCGCGCACTTTTTCTTGCGTCGGCACGGTCACAAACAGGAGTTGCGCTCGTCGCCTACTCGTCGGGACTGTTGATAGAGAGCGCGCGGCGCTGACTACTCGACCGGGGACTCGAAATAAACGAGCCAATTTGGAAGGTGTCCCGCAGGGCCCCACCATCCTTCGCGTAGGAGAGACACCGCCACGGCACGCATACCTGGAACATCGCGACCGAGCTAGGTAGACGCCGCTTGTAGGTGTAGTGTAATAGTGGTCGCACCTGCATCTACGTAGGAGAGAGAGAGTGCGACAAACGCGACTGCGATGAAAGGAGCGGCTTGCCGATGCAGCATAAGCCGTGAATGGGCAACGATCGAACGAGAAGGGGGAATGAAAGGGATCGCCTCGAAGAGAAGGCGCGATAATTGGGAGGCGTCGACGTGGCTACCGTGTAAGACCCATATATATATATTCACGGCCCCCCCTGTATGCATGCACGCTCGCAACGCGCGCCAGCACTGCGGTGCAGCAGCAGCTGCTGCTGCTTCTGTAATGCGGCATGGCTGCCTGCAACATTCGAACCACGTAGTATTACGCTCATTCTGCCGCTGGTCGTGACCCAATGACTTTTCTTTAACGACTGCTCTCCCCTCCCTTTCTCAGTGCCTGGCGCGTCGCCGTGTGCGCCATGTCGTGATTGGACCAGAGCGTGGAGCATCCGGCGAGCGAGAACCGAAATTCGAACGCGCGCGCGGCGTTGGCGCTAATAGCCCGTGCCATTTTTTGTTTGTTTTTTTTTTTCCTCGTCGAAGCAGCTTTCGCCTTGCGGCTCCACTTTGGAAGCCTACGGCGCGGCTACACACGCGCTCACTCCCCCTCCCTTTCTGAACACCCACTAACCCAACACCACTGAACATAGGGAATCTCGGTCGTGGCTGTAGAAAGAAGACGATGTGTGCGGTTCTTATGGAGACGCATTGCTATATACCTTTCGGGATTAGGTGTCCGTTCCCTCGAGCGGCTTTATATTTTCGCCGTATTCGCGTGTGACCTGCGCGAGGGAAGAGTGATTGGAAAGCTATCGCCGAACAAGAAGAAGCCGTTCTTCGTGACCGAATATATTGCCCAAACTGCTCTCGTGTGTATAGCATAGGTTTCATCTGCATGTCGCTTATGTACGTTACTCTGCGCACGAGGGCCGCGGCGAGGAAGAACACGGCGTGATAAGTTGCCGTAATTTCGCCTTCTTCGCCTCACGTCTTTTTTTCTTCGTTTTACTGACGCGTTTCTCGCCGAATTATGTCGGCCGTCATTAAGTACGGTTCTCCCCTGGCGTTTCATTCTGTTGTTGGTGTTGTTGTTCGTTTGTTTGCTATATGCACGGTGCAGCCTTGGGTGCAGCTCGCGCGGGTTGCTCGCGCTGTGAATTAGTCGCTGTTCGTTAGCGCCGAACGGCGCGTTTACACAACTACATTTCGCTTGACCTTCCCTCCAGTCTCCTCCCCGCTAAGTAATTATCATGGATGCGGCGGGTATAGGCTTTCAGGAAACACTGGCCATTACTTACGTCGTGAAGCTGCAGCGCTCGTTAGCGCGCTTTACGCGCAACCCGCGACCAGCCATGCATTGCGTGGCCAGACCCAGACGGGTCGCGATCCCTCTTGTCTCTGTTGACCGCGAACAGTTTTTTTTTTTTTTTTCGAGACATAAAGAGAAGGTTTATGGCACTGCCGCCGGAAGCGCGCCAGGCTGAAGAAAACGCCGTGGTTGTGTAGACAGGCGATGTGCATTGAACACGGGTTAATTGGTCGTGAGCATGTATATTTATCGATTACACGTGATGATGATCTCCTCCGAGCACGTTTTGTTTTCATAAGATGAAGACGAAATGATTGTGTAAACTTTTTTGGGTGAACTTAGAATTAATACTTGTGGATTCTGTATCTCTCTCCATTGTGCGATCTGTGAATAAACATGGAATGCGTCAGCTTGTATATGTGGTTGCAATCGATTGATGGAGATGAGATCTGGACAATTTCAGGTTCTTGTGCTTTTTATTTACGACACAATGAATGAATGAATGAATGAATGAATGAATGAATGAATGAATGAACGAACGTATTTGTGGGTTTAGTGAGTCGATCCTGGACGGTTCAGATATATATATATATATATATATATATATATATATATATATATATATATATATATATATATATATATATATATATATATATATATTGTATATCGATGGTTTCAGGCTCCTTTCCTTTTCATGTAGACACAGTGAACGAATTGAATGAACGGGTGATCTCATGTCTACGCTACACTTAACTACTGCCTATCTTTGAAAGTCGCACAGAAGGCGTTTTTACAGCCGTCGCTCACTCAGTTTCGAACTACCATTACTAACACTATGCGCAACAGCGCAGTGACGTTATAAGCCGCGGCGAGTGCAACATTACGCTCACCTTTCCTAGAACTGGTAGGCGTATTCGCGGGGTAGGCAAATTGCCCACGTTCCGGCGTTCAAAGCGTACACTTCTCCGAACCACGTACCACTCGAGTGGCACCTTCGAACGCGACGGCAAGGGGGAGCCCCCTAGCTGTTTATCGAAAGTTCTGTCGTATACGCTGCTTTGCTGGGGGCTCTCGAAGTGTTCGAGATACGCACGTGCAGCCTGTGAAGTGACGCGGCGTTTGTGCCACGAAGTGAAGTGCCACGAAGAGGGTTACATGCTAACCGACAGCGAAAGACGAACACGAAGTCACAGACACAGAACTACTGCCTGTAACAAACTCTTACAATCTCGCACGTAATCCGAAGCATCGATGCTCGACTGGATTCGAGGCTTTCCAGTCTACTACCGGCATGCACTATTATTTATCACCGTCATGTATTGCTATCCTCTTTCACTGTGTAATGCCTCTTTTCTCGAAAAGAGTGCGGTAGCTCCTTGTAATGTATTTAGCTTCCTCGAAATAGACTCTCTCTCTCGTATGTACTCGTATAAAGAATTTTACAGTGCTCGTATGTTATAATACTGCAACCATAGAGGTTCCTAAAATTTACTAGAGGGGACTTTGGCGCTGCGATCGTTCAGCCACCATGGGAATGATGGGTAGTACACGGATTTTATAGTCTTCGTACTTGCGGGCTTCGAACGCACTTGTGGCTTTGTTTATTGCTGTGTTTTGGTTTTCTTTCGGATAAAAGAATGGATCGTTGTGAACTTCGTGATCAGATTTGAATTGGTGAGCCTAAAAAGGTTAAAGCGGTAAAGTGGAACTGCTGCCTTTTGCTGAACTTTGTCTTGCTACAAAGTGGATGCAGGCGATACGTAGCCAAACGGAGCCGAAAGAACGAAGTTTAGACAAATCCGTGTACTACCCATGATTCCCATGCTAGCTGAAGCGCCATGCGTTGCAGCTCCCATAGACACCAGCGCCAGAATTCCCTCTAGTGAGTATTGTAGGAAACTTTATGACTGCAACAAGCGCAATCCTGACCAGGTACAGACAAGCTGATGTAAGGGAAGTTATAGAAGCATGAATCTATAGTGGCTAAATGTGTGTATAAGCATAGCGTTTGTTAACTACACCGGATATAAATGAAAGGGGACCTTTTAACAAGGAGTGTGAGGCTTTTACAGCAGAGCTGTTACGATTGAGGTTTGCCGTGTGTCGTAGATAGAAAATTTATCATCATCATGAACCGGCACGCGCTCAATGAACGTTTAAAAGGGCATGAGTCTGAGCTTGTTGGTAAGGCCTCATGAGCTCGAAACATCGCGAAAATTACGAGGACACTGTGTCCTTGTATGTTTCGCACTGTTTTTTAGAATTTTTAGAAGGTATAGTTGAATGAACGCATGTTACTTAATTAAGTGTTGTATCTTCTTCATAATAAACTTGAATTTAGCGCACCATTCGCACCATTGAGTCAAATCATTCGTTTCGTTCTTGTCTACCGAGGTTAGTATGCTCTTCTGGTATCATTTTGATCATTATTAAATACTGATCAACAAAAGCGCCAGCAGTCTCCGCACAGTATGAACACTCGTTTATATCAACTAAAGAGTCGGATCATTCGAAGTTATCTATAGCCTGTTTTATCCTCGGCGTCATATTTGCCTCTCCTCTCACACCCGCCAGAGTTCGCTTCTTCTATACCGGTCGTCTTCCTCTTCGTGTTACACGTGGCCCACTGACTTCCTCGCGAAACGACCTGTATTATAGATAGAACGCCAAAGTTTCTTTTTTTTTTTTTCTTTTTTCAGCGCTGACGGTCAGACGAGCAGCTTCGACAGCTGTCAGGGAAACCGCTCCGCGTAATAACAGCACCGTCGAAGCGGATCATCGGCCCGATGCACCTGTGACGTTTTTGTCTGACAGCTACTCGCCCCTCTTCGCCGTTCTACGGGCTGCTCCAATCCCGCCTCACCGAGGAATACACGCGGAGGAATACTCACCACGGGGGCGGACTGGACCCCCCTCGTGCTAAAGCGGGATGTAGGAAGGTGGATGGGAGGTGTGTGTAGAAAGTAGCGGAGTCCCTTGCACATATATATATATATATATATATATATATATATATATATATATATATATATATATATATATATATATATATATATATATATATATATATATATAGGTGGCCTGGACGCGGTATAACGGCGGTGCAAAAGCTGTGTACGCGCTAGAAGTTGCGGGGTCCCTGCTTCCGCTGATCGGCACGGTACACCGCGGAGTGCACGGTTAATTAACCTGTCGCCTTCGCCCGCCTTGCCGCTCTGTTTTGGACGGCGGACTCACGGTCGGCTGCGGGCATTGCCGTGCCGGACGCAACGTAGTCCCTGCCTGCGGTCCCTTCTTGAAAAAAAAAAAAAAAAAAAAAAAACGGCACGGAGCTGCTTCTTGTTTCGGCCCCGCGTTTAGGAGGAAACCGTCCTCGTGAGAAGGCCGGCTGGAAGTGATAAACGGTGGCCACTTCGAGGAGCGGCGGCGCACGACAGAAACCCCCGCGTCATTAAGGGTTTTATCCGGTTGCGGATGTGAGGCAATAATTCTGCGAGGATCGCGTACGGGGGTGCTTAGCCTAAAGAAGCGTGCGAGCGAGTAAGCTTTAAAAGAAATGATAAAGGAAAGGTGGGAAATGGGGGTATAGGGGAGAAAAGAGACAAAACGGTAATGTATTCAGGGTGAAATCTGCCGAAAGCAATGTCGGAGGTCGTTTCCGACAAATTTTCTCGGCGCAAGAACTTGCAATGAAGCTCACTTCGCAACCTATATACGCAGTTTATTTTTATGCAAGCTGTTTCACCAGCCGCGGTGACTCAGTGGCTGTGACGGTTTGCTGCCCAGGTCGAGGTCGCTGCTTGGAATCCCTGCCGCGGCTAGACACTATATACGAAGGGTCCCGGAATTTAAAAAATAGTGTAAGAATGCCGACGTGCTTTCGTTTAGCCGAAAACTAAATGACTACCCGCCACGGTGGTCTAGTGGTTATGGTGCTCTACTGCCGACTCGAAGGTCGTGGGATTGAAACCCGGCTGCGGCGGCGGCATTTCGATGGAGGCGAAATGCACTTCGATTTAGATGCCCGTTAAAGAACCTGAGGTGGTTGAAATTACCGGAAACCCTCCACTACGGCGTCCCTTATAATCATATCGTGGTATTGGGACGTAAAACCCCAACAATTATTATTATAAACTAAATGACCCATGGTTACATTAATCCACGGCGTCTTACTACTAAACGCCGTGCCTCCTACCGCTTACGCTACGTCTCATTGATTTGGATCAATCGACTAATTGTCCACGATTGCCTGTTTTCTACGTCGTATGCAATGTATTCCGAGTATGCTAAGCGTCACACGACGCCAGTCATAGCACTGATTGCCGCGCCTATACTCTGATAGGGCAGACGAACATGTGAGGAGAACGCGCTACACGAATTGTATCACATGGTTGAATCGCTTTTGAGTGCACAGACATATTGAGCATTGCGGACTTTCGTCGTGACTCGGCAACCTCTTTTTTTTTCTTTTTTAAGTGCGGATCTGTATCAGTCATTCACTCGGAACTGTTAGTAAAGCTACAGCGCTTTGTCACGTTGGCTGTCAGAAGTTCGTTATTGATGACCTCAATTCTTGTATCTGGCCCTTCGATTGGGTGTCACCACGCATTTTAATCGATTGATACACAGTGCAGTGATGAAGAAAGCCACAACTGCTGTAACTGGGGCGTTGTCAGGGCTTAAAGTCGGGGAAGGGGGGAGGGCCCCCCCCCCTCCCATTTCTTAAGGAGGGACTGTATGTGTGTGTGTATGTATATAGGTCGCCGCCCTCTGAAGGCCCCCCCCTCCAATGAAGGGAGATTTTAAGCCCTGGGCGTTGTGATACGTTTACTATCTTCAGAATATGTAAGCTAAGACAGTCAAAGATGGCGATTAATTTCGGCGCAGCGTTCAAAGAGGTCTTCGTATGATCCGGGGTAGCTCGCAAAGACATTCACATTCAAATGAGCGCACTGTATTATGTGCAGCGAAGGCAATGGACCTATGACAAACGGTTTCTAACGGACAAAGAAAACGTTCTGAATTTATGTACTCTTGTTTAGCGAAAGACAGTTGCTCTCGCAAAGATAACACACGCTTTCCGATATGTTTTGTAGAAGAAGAAGAAGAAGAAGAAGAAGAAGAAGAGAGGCATCTAAAGCAAGAAATAAAAGATCGTATAGCGTCGGGATTATCGCACCTGCGGACTTCAGATGAACGGTCGTGAAGTTGATCAGGGTCGCGATGAGGCAGCATCCGCAGCGGCATATGAGGCTTCTCACTCCGCGATATCGCGCTGACACGCGCAGAAACTGACGCGGGGACCGCTATAAACGTTGGAGCAAACTTGTTCCCGCAGTAAATAAAAAAATACTTGGAACGTGCACGCTATCTCTCTCGCTCCCTCTTTTTTTTTCTTTTTTTCGCCTGGTGAGAAATCGCTTGTAAACGTGCTCCGCTTTTTTAAAATTTACGACCAGAAAATTGCCTGTACAGGATCCGGCGTATTTACGACGAACATAACCGTTCTCTCTTGGAAAACAGAAAAAGGAAAACTGGACCGTTCAGTCCACGCTGCCGCTTCGGTGGAACAATAGCGCGTTTCGGTTTAAAGGAGGTCTGGAGCGATAACGAGAACCGCATGCGGTCTTACAATTTAAACTGCATGGGGGAGCTCTATGGTATCTCAGGGTCGATACATCGATACAGAAAGAGTCTTTGCGCGCGGTCGGGTTCACACCTGCGATACATCAGTCGTCGCGTTCCGTGAGCGCGGCTGAATGTCGCAAGTGCACGGTGGCCGCCGAAGGAGCAGCGAAGTAGCTCGTAGTCGCCTCGCGATTGGCTCGCGATCTTTTCGCGCGACACGAATGCAGCTCTCTTCGAGCCAAGCCTGCGAGTCGTGTTCACACTAGAAGGCGTCCTTCGCTATCCTTCCTTGCGGGTTGCTTATATACTGCAAGTCGCGATAATATCGTGTGAATGTGCATACCCTGAAGTGCGAACGTGAAACATACGGAAGAATCCGACTCGACCACTCGATGTACACAAAAAATAGAGGTGACCCCGCCCCCTCCCTTTCCCCCCTTGTCATCATCATATCGTATTTCTCTTGAATGCCCGTAGCAAAGGCTTGTTAGTTATCACCCGCGGGAAAAATATCTAGACCCGTTAAATGGGCTTACTGATTATCCCGCTCTTTGAGGAGCATCGCAGACTTATTTGAATATTTAGCCAGCGGGCTGTCTCGAGGAAAAAAAAAAAAGACCTGCGTGCCGTAGTACCCTCCTCTAGCCGCTTATCCAAATGAGACTGTGTGGGTCACCGCACGTCGCTATTTGAGCTCTGGTTCAAAAAGAACGAAAATGCCGTGCTCGGCAAACTCTCCGCTGCACGCGGACCCCCGCGGGGGGTAACCGCTGTGCTCGATAAGCAGTGCAGATAAGCAACAGCAGGCAGCCTGTCTGTGACTCCCGTATCTCTCGGGGCGCATGGCATGCAGCGTCGCAGCGTATACGTATTCCTTTTCCTGCTACGATACGGGAGACGCGCGACTAGCGCTCATAAAACGCGTATTGCTTTGCGCTGAGGCAAAGCGAGCTGTTGTCACGCTTATCGTTATGGACAGGGGAGGGGGAGCTGTCTTCCCTGGTAAACGGTCCTTCGTCGACCGTCTCCGGCCTCCGAGGTTGCTGCATCTGATCACGGCGATATTCTCACCCCTCCTCCAATCCGTCAACACGCACGCACGCACGCACGCACACGCACACGCACACACACACACACACACACACACACACACACACACACACACACACACACACACACACACACACACACACACACGATGTGTGCGTCCTTGGCGATCTTGTTCCTGTCCGCGTTTGTCTCCTAGCGGAACAAGGCGTTTCCGTAATCATAAATCGGAACGCAACAAGCACGCCAGAAATGGATTGCGAAGAGAAAGAGAGAGAGGGGTGGGGGGGGGAGGAGCGACCTTGTCCTCCCGGCTTGATGGAACGGACCTGCCACCCAGAGATTTTTTTTTTCTTTCTTTTGTTCGCACGCCGTTGACTGCTGGCGATGCGCGATTGTTCTCAGGTTCTGTTGGACTCCCTTCCTCCTTGAATAGGAGAGAGGCAGTCGTGAAATCGACATGATAGAAGGTCCGATACGGGGCTTACGTGTGCGATGCAGAAAACGAAACGTGCGGGTAAAAATAAGTCTCCGTCGAGCTTGCAAGTATAAGCCAGGGTGTCGACAGACTCCGGAGAAACGAAAGCCGGCTCTGCGCTTCAAATGTGTCGCAACCACAAGATTCGTTGTAGCTTGAATCGCACGACGCATCAAATTTCGCGGACGCACATGACTTATTTGAGCCTCAACTCGTCCACTTTGCTGTATTCAGTGTTTCAGCCTCCACTCGCTTATCCGCTTCGTTCTCGTGTTACGTGGCATGATTGCACATCATTACTACTACGCGATACTCTTCCGTGGACCTTGGTCAGTCGATTGATTGATTTTTGGTCTTTTACATGCTGTAAAGACGTTTATTTGCGGGCACTCTGTAACGATGCACGACAGCGACAGTCAAGGCGGGGACCAACTCTCTCCACGAGCTGCGTTCTCTCCGAAAGGAGCCGAAGAGGGCGCCCCACTAGAAGGTGCTGGAGAGGACGACCCACTGCACATTTGCAAGGCTTCGCTACAATTACCCCGGGTACGAAAAGGGAGACGCCTGGTGACCTAACAACTTGACACAGTGAGCGGGTCATGGTAGGCCTTGAGGCGCTCCACGATGACAATGTCGCGCCCTCGACGGCGCATGTCCGAAGATGGTTCGATGGGTTTGATTAGGTAGTTTACAGGGGATGTGCGTTCGACGACACGGTAAGGGCCTTCGTATTTGGGCAGTAGTTTTGAAGAGAGGCCGGTTGCAGTGGTAAGGATCGAGAGCCATACGAGCGCTCCAGGGAGGAACGTGGGCTCAGAAGTGGTTGTGTCACCGCGAATGCTCCTCTGCCGCTCGTGGTCATGTGTAGTGAAGGTCTTGGCGAGTTCGCGACACTCTTCAGCAAGTCTGGCTGTGGCAGAAATAGGCGTACACTCAGATTGATCCGGCTTGTATGGAAGGATTGTGTCGATGGTGTGCGACGGGTGCCTGCCATACAATAAGAAAAAGGGTGAGGAACCAGTAGTGCTCTGAGGGGCGGTATTGTAGGCGTAGGTGACGAAGGGAAGAATGGCATCCCAATTGGTGTGATCGGCGGCGACGTACACGGAGAGTATGTCGCCGACCATACGGTTAATGGCCTCGAGATTTTGGAGTGGCGCCCTCTCGCGTGTGACGTCAGAGCGAGGACTCCGCTCTCAACCGCGCTGCAGCAGCCGCTGTTCCTGTATGCGGATCGTCTGCTTCAGGCGGGAACATTGTCGAACGAACAGCCTCGCGACGGTCAACTAACGCCTACAACGAATGTTTTCGAGTGTGATCTTGAACTTGTTTTAGTTGCGGCCCAATCGGCAGGGCCAAGAAATCCCCCGGATGGCCGACGAGTGCGCCGATGCCACCGACCGCATTGCTGGTAAGAAAGTGAAACCATGTGTGTGTTCTCGCTCGTTATCGTGTTTCTGCCGTACGATACTAATTAGTTTGGGTGTTTCTTTCGATATTTCAGTAAGCGTGCCGTTCTCCAGCATCTACAAGTATGTAGATAAAGCTTGTGAAAGGTCGCGGTGCCTCATCGAGGGCGAGGCGGTGTACGACGCAGGCCACGTTGTTGAATGCGCGATCGAGGCGGTCAACGGAGATCGCATCACCGTCGCAGCTCTCGTCCTGCAAACAAGTGCGCAAGTGCCGCCTTGTTGCACACCCTCCTGCCGATGACCATGATCGCAGTTTGTCCCGTAATGTTGGTTCAGTGAGAACGATATTACGTCGTAGTTCATATTATTAATGCCGCACAGGGCCGTTGCATGGGTATTAGAATATAACAAATAGTTAATCGCTGATTATACCACGCACAGGGCCACAGAGATTAACGTGGCAAAGGCAAGCTGGGTCCAGTTTCACGCCACGTAGCCTAACGAAAAGCTTGAAGAGCTCCGCTTTTAAAAAAGTGTCTGCACTGCCTCAGGTGAAAACTTTTAGAGAATGTGCACTACACAGCAGCAACAGGTTTCGCTTATGAGTTTATGATAAGCACTCTGCTAGGCGCGCGCTTGCCTTCATAAGTGAAATACGTATGTACACCATCCAAATGCAGCCGTAGTCTCAGATATCCTGCGCCGCTCAGCTGAGCTCACGAGGCCGCGTCGTCGGCTCCTTGTCTAGGGGCCTTCGCGGCAGGTTGTGGGACGGCACCGCACCTGGTGTAAGTCGCCTATGCTTATAGCCTACGTGCAATAAACGGCTTAAGTATTGGCGAGGCGCTTAAACGTGGTCACAAGATTACCTAAGAGTGGCGCGTACGGTGGGTAGCAGAAGTCACTGTCCTCGAAGTGATTGCTGCACACGGTCGATGAAGGCGCGGGGCGCATTCCCATTCTTAGCTTCACGATTCACTCCTTCTTCAGCTTCGGGTCCTTAGAGTAGTTGTGAAAGCTAACGCCTTTTTCACGAGCGGACGAAGTACACTGAGGCACAGAGTAATACTTCACCATTGCGCAGCACTCGCCGCGGAGACAAGCGGCCGCAGTTCTAAGAAACAAAGAGCTGTAGTTCTAAATGAATGTTAAAAGCAGTCCCGTGGTTGTTCGAACAGCGTCAGTAGCCACCATACGCAAGATAACAATTGAACTGCTTTTTTGTTGAGATTTACCGCAACGCTGGTTTCAACACGGCGCTGGGCCTACGTAGCAGACGAAAGCGCGCGAATCCCCGCTCTGACGTCATACAGGCGCCGTTCGCAGCGCCGCCATCGGTCGCACACCAGGCCAAAAGCGTTCGGTGAGGCCATTCGTCTGCCGGTGGTAAGCAGTAGTTTTGCGGTGAACAACGCTGCATTCTTTGAGAATGGCTTCGACGACTTCCGATAAGAAGGCACGGCCTCGATCACTGAGCCATAGAGTTTCCTAAAATTAACTAGAGGGAACTCTGGCGCTGCGATCGTTCAGCCACCATAGGAATGATGGGTAGTACACGGATTTGCCTAGTCTTCGTGCTTGCGGGCTTCGAACGCACCTGTGGCTTTGTTTATTGCTGTGTTTTGGTTTTCTTTCGGATAAAAGAATCGATCGTTGTGAACTTCGTGACCAGATTTGAATTGGTGAGGCTAAAAAGGTTAAAGTGGTGTAGTGGAACTGCTGACTTTTGTCGAACTTCGTTTAGCGACAAAGCGGATGCAGACGACGCGGAGCCAAACGGAGCCGAAAGAACGAAGTTTAGACAAATCCGTGTACTACCCATCATTGCAATGCTTGCTGAAGCGTCATGCGTTGCAGCTCCCATAGACACTAGCGCCAGAGTTCCCTCTAGTAAGTATTGTAGGAAACTCTATGCACTGAGCAGCTCCTGAGGTGGACCGTGACGTAGCATGAATCGGTGTAGCAGGAAGGAGGCCAGCGGCTACAGCGCATGGCGCACTGTAGCGGCTGGGAGGGCGGCAGTTTCGGCGTATCGCGTGAGGTGGTCTACAGCGACGATGGCCCACGACGTCAGGGGAAGTGGCCCACACAAATCGATTCCGACGCGCCCAAACGGTCGGTCAGGGCAAGGTAAAGGTTGCAGACCTGCCGGCGACAGGTGCGTTGAAGTTTTGCGGCGCTGACAATCGATGCAGGAGCGAACGAACTTCTACACGTACCCAGCACCTCCACCAATTGTTTATTGGTGGGCACTCGGTTGATTATGAGGCACGCCATAGTGGAGGACTCCGAATTAATCTCGACTACTTCGAGTTCCTAAACGTGCATGCGCCTGAATCTAAGTACACGGCAGGGGCGGGGCCCGATTTTTTTTTCTCGGGGGGGGGGGGGGGCGCAGGGGTTTGAGCCAGCCTTTATGTATGTTCGTGCTTGCATTTATGTGTATGTGTGCATGTATATAAACACATGCAAAATTGAAGGAGTTTGGGTGAGGGGGATTGCACCCTCGGCTACTTCAACTGTGCACGGGTGTTAGTGCATTCCCCCGCCCTCCCCCCATCGAAATGCGGGGGTCCGTCAATCGCGTGAATCCTGCTTTCCCGCGCTGTCGCATCCCTCTGATTTATGAAAGGGAAGCGCTCCTCCATGGCTTGGTATTAACAACGCTCGGCTTTTATTGCGCGCTGTTTCTGCATTTAGCGCGAAGCCCCTTTGCGCGCACGTTCAATCTATTCACTCGTTACGCGCCGCCGTAATTAATTCTGACCTGTTTACCGAAGCACTCTCGCTGCGTGTACGCATACCGCACCGCGCCTCGGCACTGCAGAGTCGAGCGGTAAAGCACGCGCAACGAGAACCATTAAACGGCGCATGTATATCTCACTGCCCATCTATCCTCCACTTCCTTCTCTTCGAGCGGCGGCATGAAAAATTTCCCCTGCCTCGACGATGAGGCGAACGGGCGCCGTCTGGGGGCATATGTAGGCAAAGGTGCCAATCACGCTTACCTCACGCCCCCTCCTAGAATCGAGCAACGCCGCCCTCCGCTGGGCTTTCTAAGCGCGTGGCGGCCGTTAGCCCGTTCTCTCCGCTGCACAGACGTAGCCACCTGTTCGCGGCTTCGTCCTCGAGCGGTCGCCGGCGGCCATAAACGGGCCGGAGAGAGAGGTCACCCCGAAGCGCAAGTAGCGGCCCAGAGGCATCGAGAAGTTATAAAAAGCGGAGCAGGTTTTCCTTGCAGCGGCTATCAGATCACCGCGCCGAGCCGTCTGTTTTAGTGCTGTTTGCGCAACCCTTTATATACGCTGCCCGCGCTCGTAAAGCACGCTGCGGCTAGCACCGTTTGTGCGGATTGATTGGCCGGAGGCGCCGTGCAGGCCAAGGCCCGCACCGCGGCCCCGGAAACGCTTACCTCGAGGCGCGTGGAGGGGGATGCGCGGTTGTGTACCGCGCGTTGTTGTAAAGCGTCCTCTGGAGCGAGACGAGAGCGTTCAATTGTGGCCCAATTTAAAGGGACACTAAAGAGAAAGAATGAATTGGTTTAGATTGATAAAGCGTGCTCGGAGAACTCTTGTGTAGTTTATTTCACCACCATAGGTTTATTATTAGAGGAGGAAACCAACTTCATAGTTTCATTTCTAAATTTCGCGCCGAACTTTGTAACTCGTGACGTAAAAGATTTCAAAGAGCATTTAACCTATTTTCGCGCCACTGGCTCGACGAAATGTCCACAAACTCGTTATGTCGAATCTCTGGCCCCCCTCAGAGGACAATGTACTTCGATTTAACCGATTAGGAACTACGTAGGCCCAAGCAGGCGCCGTCAAAAATATGTGACGTCACGGCAAAAGGTGCGGGAATTCCAAGGTGGCGTCGCCACCTGTATTTTCTTTTTGCGCGTTTTATCGCTTATTAAGCGTCTTCTCGCGGCAAGCGCGGTGTTTTTGGTATCGTGGAAGACTACTTTACTAATGGGAGCAAAAGTCGTTTTGCTATTTAGTGTCCCTTTAACGACTCGCTTCTCTTTCAAGAGACACCATGCTTGAAGTCGCAGTTTATATTTTGGAGAACAGTGCGGTCGCTCGTGCCGCGGCACGTTGCTGAATGTTAGCATTAACACAATTTGTTTGCAGTGTCTAACAGTGTAACAATTTTTGATACAACCAGCCATGTAGGCCTTGTAACGACCCAATCAAGCTGTTGTTTCCTTGTTTTCTTCGCTCTCTATTTTTTTTTTGCTACATTTTTTAACCTGTATTTTCCACCATAACTTTTGTATTTCCTGGAAACATGTCTGTATTGTATGTTAGGTGCAATTCTTACAGGCATTGAGATGGCTTTATTTTGCGCTTCTGCTGAGAAATCCCTGCGCGAACACAGTTCGAAAAGCGTTTGATTAAGCTATAACGATTAAACTCCAACGCAATTTCAGATTAAAAGATCACACAGACGATTAGAAAGAGCCGCCCCGGCTGTAGGTAGGAAGCACCACTTGCGACGAGTCGCGTGGCGCCCGGCAAAAACCGTTTTACCGACCCAACAACCATCATTCGGCGGCACCTAGCATTCAGGGCAGGCCCCTCAATCTCTCGAAGTCTTCTCTCTCCAGGCATCCGCCATCTTGAGCGGATCGGAGCAAGCCGGGAGAGAGGTTGCGGGCGCTGAAGCCATGCGACGTCGCAGAGAAGAAAAGGTGTGTGTGTGTGTGTGTGTGTTGGAGGGGAGGGGGAGGGTAGAGACCGAACTGCCAAAAGCGACGGTCTCCTGACAAAAGCTGGGAGGCAGTCGGGCAGCCGCTGCGCCATAAACCCTCCGGAGGGGGGGGGGGGGGGGCGGGGCGGGGACCTGTCTAACTTGCGAGTGTCCCTCCTTGCTCTGTCTCCCCTTCCCCCCTCCTCTCTTCTCTCATGTTATATGAGGGTGTTGGTTTATATTTCCTTTCCAGACTCCAACAAGGGGGGCAACTGACTGTGGAGGGGGAAGAGAGCAAGGAAGGGGGGGCAGGGGGGGATGAAACGAGGCGAAGAAGGGCAAGGGGGGGGGGTTCCTTTACAGCGAGCGAGCAGAGAGTTCGCGGTGTTGGCGCGTTTGCTTGCAACGGGGCTTCCCCGAGGAACCCCCAGGTGAAATGGGGCTGGGCTGGAACAGAACGAGGCCCCTGAGCGAGCCCGGGTGGCGCTGCTTTCAGCCTTCCCGCCAAGACTGCTGCATGACCTTCACGACCCGGCGTCAAGGTCATCATCGAGCGGGGCCGTTCGTTTCTCTGGCCGTTCCCCCCATCGCACCGGCCGCACTGGCTGTAACAGCCCGAACCTCGCCCTGCGGCGACGACCGCCTCCCTCTAGAGGGTCGCCTCTCCGCGCCGCTCTCCGAAGATGGCGGCGCCCGAAAAGATGGTGCACACCCACCGAGCGCCTGCGGTACAGCTACGGTCCCCGGCTTCAACCAGCTCTTCCTTATGTGCCACTTAACCTTAGGATATTTGGATGTTATGCAGGAAGGCAGAACCCCCGCGGGCTTTACCAGGAAACAATAATGTTAGAAAGAGATTCCATGAATGTGGCAGAATTTGCGTGTATGAACTAACACGCTACTGCATCACTGTAGGGATTTCGCCGCAGTTATCTTTCGCGTCTGGGTTTGTCGATACACCGTTCGTGTGCTCGAAATACTGCTTTTGAAGACACTGACTAGCGATAAACCAGAAAAATATGGCCATATGAAGAACCGCCGTCAAAACATGTGCTGAAACTCATGAGGACTGCGTTTGGCGAGATACCTAAAGACATTCGCCTGGTCGTCTTTCGTAAATGCTAGAGACCCGTGTGCTTGAATTTAGGTGCACGTTAAAGAAACCCAGGTGGTCGAAATTTCCGCAGTTTTCCACTACGGCGTCTCTCAAAATCATATCGCGGTTTTGGGACGTAAAACCCCATAAACTATTATCATTATGGTCTCCTTTCGTGATGCTTGGTCATCTGGGCACAACAGCCACTGCTGTCCTCCAAACTCTTCAAGTTGTTGCACAAACGCACGCAAGGCGGTAGAAGACAAGCACGGTGGGTAAGCAAAGCTCCTGGGGGTCGCTGCCAGTTTCCTTGAAACATTGTCGGCGTTCATCGTAAACTATCTACCTACTTGAGCCGAGAGAAGCTTCGCAGCGAACAACCTCCTCCTGTTCCCTCTCACCCCCTCCCACACACACAGAAAATATAAAGAAGAGAAAAAGAGAGTCATTTTATCTATATCAGGTTTATCTGGTCTAATTTATGCTGGCGACGATTCTGCATGCAAGCTGCCGAACAGCTCCCGGCGGTTTGTCGAATGCGATTTCGAGTGGCTCATTTCCGTGTCAAGACAGATATGCCAGCGAAGCCACGCGCGCGCATTTTTAGACGCTCGAACGGGCCTGTACTATTCCCGATGGGGTTCGTTCAGTGGATGATGTCGCTTGGGTGTGTCGCATACAAAGGCGGACACATAGTTGCTTGCAGTGCACCGCGCTGCAAAAGCAACAGAGCAAAAGCGAACAATAAATATGGCAGTGGAGAACAGTTACGGCCAAAGGATGGATGTAATCATTATTTTCATCCTATCTTATGTCTACTGCAGCGCGAAGGCTTCTTAGAGCTCTCATTAATTACCCACCTCAACTCAGCTGGTATTATCATACATGTGCAAATTTATTAATTTCATCCCTCTACCTAATTATCTGCCGCACCAATTTACCGTTTATCTGCATGTCCTACACATTAAATGTTCATCGTAACTCCATTTCTTCATCTTACTGTGAGAGAGATTATAATGTACCTAAGTTCTCTCTTTAATCCCCACTGCTGTTACTGAATAAGGGCATCCAGAAATTTTTCTCGGGTGGTGTGTGCGTGTGTGTGTGGGGGGGGGGGGGGAGGGGGGGAGTGTTTAAATACCTTTTGTAAAGGTTCGTTATAAATTTTCAAGATCGGAGGGTTCTCGCTTCCAGGCCGCGGCCTCTCCTCTTTTCTCTTCATTCAACATTTTCTTCTTCTTCGAAGGGGGAGGGTGGACCCCCACTTCCTATCGCCCCTTGCTACGACAATGAAGTACTCCTGATTGAATGAAATCACATCTGCTAAACCGCAATTATATTTCTTGAAGTATCGACGGCACGCGGGTATTAAGGGATAGTACCGTAAAGATAACGATCTCTGCCTCACCAGCGCTGCTACCACCCCGTTTCGAAGGGGACGCCTACATAATAGCGATCCTCCCAACAGACGGGCGCACGTGCGC
Source organism: Rhipicephalus sanguineus (assembly GCF_013339695.2). Lineage (NCBI taxonomy): Eukaryota > Metazoa > Arthropoda > Arachnida > Ixodida > Ixodidae > Rhipicephalus > Rhipicephalus sanguineus. Next base: position 80,797,872 of record NC_051180.1, read on the forward strand.
GTAGCAGCGCCCTATGTTTTATATAAGCACTCGTATGACGTGCGTAGGTCGACGGTGATTGTCCGTACGATGTCTACAGGGGTTTCCATATGAGAGACCGCTCGCGCCACCGACAATCACAGTGAGAGAGGGAGAGGAAGTGGGTGCAAGCCAGCGGCGTCGGCAACTGCTGGCTCGCTTCCCGTCTTCCGCTCCAGCAGGCACCCCTCACATCTGCAGCACAGGAGAGCGTCCCATTGTATAACAACCGCACCGTCAAAATGACTATACACTTTCTGGGCGGCTTCCATCACGACCGGCGCGAGTGACCGTGTGCCGCCGGCCGAACCTACTTGGCCTGCAGTCGTGGCGCTTGTTTCGCCCACTGCGATCGTCGTGTACGCCATCAAGGGTTAAAAGCAAGGATTCTGGTCATTTTGGGAAATACGCCTGAGAAGGGACAATGGCCTGTCGGAGATTTCGTTTCGCAACGCACCGGCCGGGTTCTCGAACTTCAGCAAATTAGAGAGAGAGAGAGAGAGAGATCCTACTTTCGTTCTGTCTCTCGGGAATTTCGCCGGGGAATTCTGTGCAGCTAAGTAGGGGGAGTTGAATCGTCGACGTCGTCGTTTCTTGCTGTTTTCTTTTTTTTTTTTTTCTTTGCGCTGCATCTTGCATGGTGTCAAAGCATAGTTGCGCCTCGGTGATATACAGTGGTTACGGTGCTCGGCTGCTGACCCGAAAGTTGCGGCTTCGATCCCGCTCGCGGTGGTCGCTTTTCGATGGAGGCAAAATGCTCGCGGCCCCTGTATTGTGAGATGTCAGTGCACGTTATAAAACTCCAAGTGGTCGAAATTTCCGGAGCCCTCCACTACGGCGATGTCGTGGTTTTGGCTTGTAAAGCCCCAGATATTATATTATTAAAGGATAGTTGCGCATACGCATCATTTACGTGATAGACCCAGGAGCAGGCTGGAGCGTCGCGACTGTCTGACTCATTAGATCGTATACAAGCTATGAAGCTAGACATCTGTGCGTCATTGCAGAGCAAGGACAGATGCCAAGTTTCAACAAACCACGCAATGCTTGAGATTACCTCGGGTAATCGTGCGTGGCTAAGACGCGTATTCTGTTCTTACAAGGTTATAGAAGGCGTTTCATAGGTGCAACTTGAACGATATTGTCCCTTATACTCGTAGGGATGGAGCGATCGCGCAGTGAGTTATGAGAAAGGAGCAAAATGACAGTGATTCCTGGGAATTCATGCGCTACATAATTGTTGCCTTACACGTGAAGCACTCATTAGCTTCGCGGAGCTTGTGGGCATGCGCATCGTGCGGGCGATTGCATCTCCGTGCGAATAACGAAGAAGAAAGAAGGAAAAGGCGAACACGTGCGTTTGGAGAGCGTTCCGCGAAAAATTCGCGAGGAGAAATGTTTCGGAATCGCGCTCGGGCGGCACCTTCCAAGGATGGGATGGCTTCGCTCATTTACGTTCCATTCGTGGAAAGAAATATTGCGAAAGCGCTTGCAGAAGGAATTAATCACACCACCAGCGCTACCACGTTGCGTGTTTCTTCGCTCTGTTATTGTTGGGCGGCGGTCATTCGTTTAGCGTGTCGCTCGCCTCTGCGGTCCGCAAAAGTGGCTAAAAGCGGCTAGCAAAATAGTCGCGAATGAAAGTAGCGAAGAAGCTCCGGAATAAGTGTATACGGCAGGGAGCTGGACTTGCGGGGTCGTGAAGAGCGAGTCCTTGGCTGCACCGCGTTGGCCCCTCCACCTTTCCCTTTCCCCCTCGTCCACCCTGCTTCTGAATGCGTCTGCAGCGGACGAGACACGCGATGTTTAGACGGCGCGACCGACGCTGGAGGTCGAACGGTCGCTAATAATCATTGATCGCCGACGTAACAGCCAT